>NC_060128.1:178598028-178905983 GCF_021461395.2 Schistocerca americana | reverse complement strand
GACCCCCACAGTGATGCCCATTGGCAACAGCCTCAAGCTGTGTGACCGAAGCCAACACTGCCTGAAGCTGGGAGCGAAGGGATGCCAACTCGGCCCGCATCCGAACACAGCAGTTGCAGTCCCTATCCGTGCTAAAAACTGTTGCGCAAAGAACGTCTGAACTAATCTAGAGAGAGCACAAACAATTCGACAGAAAATTTAAACATTTATTAAAATACAAGATTGCGTAGTAAATGCAGTAATGCTGCTACTTGTGCACTGCTGACACACTGCTCGGCGGCGGAAGGAGACTACGCGATTTTACACTATTCAGGTACTAAAACGCGATGCTCAACTCTCAAATACTATAATATGCCCGAAATTTATGAATTAAACAATTCAAGTACCCAAAAACACACAAAGAAATTAAGAATTAAACTATGTAAGAAATAAGTCAGCTAAGAGTATACGACTTGCTGCTGGCAGCTGCTTATCTAACGGCGGCAAGGAGTAGTGACCAGCATTTCTACGTCAAAATCAAATTTGTGTGTGGAAAGAACCCAGTGGGAATTTACAAGACTTTGAAAGGGGGGTGTGGGAACAGTGTAGTGGATCGTAACACAGGCTCATTGTTCTCTGCTTTTTACTGTGAAGGTCAGGTAAGCACCAAAAACAACCCAAGAAGTGGAAGGCTGTCAGCTGCAACAGACTACATCTCTCAGGTTATTACTAATGATGTTTTGAGAGAGGAGTGATGAAAAACGTGAGGAAATTGCATATGAGGCCAAAATAGCTATCAATACAGAAATCAAAATTTGAAAATTAAAAGGTGAGAGAAGTTGCGGCCAAATGGGTTCCGCATGACCTGAGTGAAGGGCAGGAAGCCGGCCACAAAAGGATAGCAGAAGAATTGATTCAGTGGTGTCAAACAGAACAGCAGTTTCTGGAAAGGGTAGTTGCACCTGATGAAATGTGGATATGAGATTTTGAGCTGGAACTGGCATTTCAATCGTCACAATGTAAAAGTTTTACGTTTCAGTACCTGAAAAAATTCTGCCGCCAACACTGAAAGATGAATGGATGACGATCTTTGTGTATGACACGGACAGAGTCATAGCTACAAATAGAGTGCTCCAGAGGATGTCTGTAACTGGCACATACTACAAACTGTTTCTGTAAAATGTTTTGCGCCCGAGAATTCGTCAGAGAAGACCTGACGTGCTTGGAGCTGATTTCCTCATTTAGCACACTAATGCAACACCACATATTACCATACCAGCGTGAGAAACATTTTACAAATATGGACGGGTCTACTTCCTCAGCTTCCTTTAGACTTTGGCTTGTTTCCCAAACTGAAGGAACAATTCTGTTGAAAACATTTTGATACATTGAAGAAGCTTCCAGTGAGGTGACCCAAGCGATCAGACAGCCCGACAATGGAGATGCCCTATCTGGAATAAAGAAGTTACCAAAATGTTGGGAAGCTGCCATAAGCAGGAACAGAGAGTATATTGAAGGCCTGTGACGGTATTTTGTAAAGTAAATTATTTTCTTTAGTTCTATGTTACAGTGTACAGAACTTTCGAAATGCCCCTCTTGGATTGGAGTTGAGCTGTGTAGGTCATTCTCTTGTAGTTGGTGATAAATTTTTTATTTTCATCAAAGATGCTCTGTTTCACAGATGACAATTGGCATTAACATTTTCCTCTGTTTATTCCAGACTGAATGTGTCAGCTTGCAAAGGTCTGGGCGGAGCCCTGATCCCCTGCTTCGCCAGGCTACCACGACTTCACACGTTGATCATGGAAGAATTTGAGTTTCCAGAGCTGCAGCCAGGTCTGGACAGTATCCTCGAACTATCCGGTGTGCGCAGCCTGACACTCGACAGTTCACTTATTACTGGAGTGCCATTCGATAGGTTTCCGGGAAAGCTTGTCAGCCTCAGGTAAGGAAAGATCTACACTTAAGTAACAACTCAGCAGTTCACATTTAGCACTTCCAAAATTTCTTGCTCACTCGACAAACTTGACTTATTTGAAGCAGAATTACAGCAAACTGCAAAATCTAACGAGCTGAAGTACAAAATTATGACAGAGCAATCGTATTGGCTCAATCATTTGTGAAGCAGCTTGCTATGCTTGCTAGTGTTGTGTCCACAGGATGCCTCTTTCCTTTTGAGCAGTCACAGATGCGTAGGAGTAAAAGGGCATCCACTAAATTTGTGTGAAGAGTACGTGTACACGTGGGTGTTATCATTTCCACACAACACCCTACTGTATGAGCCTTCTGCTAATGCTCGCCTTCTTTGCTGAGGAGCTTGCACTGCATTGATTGTGATGAAAAGGCAACAATAAAAAATGTAAAAGTGACAGTATATAACGAAGTATCTAAATAACAGGTGTGAGAAATACAAAGTGATGACAATGTTTTGTTTGCAAATTCAGGAGGCGGCCTCAGCGAGATTTTAGATATTCTGCATGGGAACGTGCAGTGATCAGGCTTGCGATAACATTTTGTTAGCTACTAACCTGCGACTTTTATACCAGTTTGAACCATTTATTTCACACTTCAAAATAAAACATGTCAGCGATTACTCCTGAAACTGTGAAATACTTTAGGGTGGTTCATAGTTGTTATGTGAAGATCAGTTAACTTCCAGTGCGTCATCTGTACTTTATTTTATAAAAAATTATTTTTACACAACTTTAATCGTGAAACATTATATTTAATGTAGGTAAGTATTACTAGGACTTGACAAATTTGGGAATCTCATGACTAAAGTCCACCAGAACATAAGTTATGTTTTCCAATTTTGTATTTTTGGTGTCATTACTGCTTACACTGCTGGCCACCGTAAATGCAACACCCTGAAGGAAGCATCCGAATCAAGTGAAATTTACACCATGGGTTTGCAGCGATGAGATATGCAACTGATTAGAATTTCAGCGCAGACGCACATCACGCGCGCCTGTGGCGCCACCTCATAGCGCCATTTAACGCTTGGCGATTTCGACGAGTGTACGTTCGGCACGTGTGTTTACGTTATGGTTGTTTCACAAGACGATCAGTTATGCCTCGTAGACAACAGCGAACATCGTTTGATCAAGTATCCGAGTTCGACAGAGGAAGGATAGTGGCTTACCGAGATTGTGGATTATCATACAGAGAAATCGCTAGTCGTGTTGGACGAAACCAAACACCTATAATGCGGGTATGTGACCGTTGGATGCAGGAGGGTACAACGGACCGACGTGGTCGATCGCATTCACCTCGGTGCACCACTGCACGTGCTGATAGGCAAATTGTGCGCATGGCAGTTACGGATCGTTCAGTGACATCCCGAACCATAGCACAGCACATTGCGTCTGTAACGCATCATCCAGTGTCCGCGTGTACCATTCGACGCCGGTTACAGCAGAGTGGTCTGTCCGCAAGACGTCCATTGCTTCGTCTACCACTGACGCAGAACCACAGACGTCTCCGTCGCCAATGGTGTGATGACAGACGGATGTGGACGGCAGAATGGAATGACGTTGTCTTTACTGACGAGGCACGCTTCTGTCTGCAGCACCACGATGGTCGGATTCCAGTGTGGAGACACCGTGGAGAGAGGATGCTGGACAGCTGCATTATGCACCGTCACACTGGTCTTGCACCGGGTATTATGGTATGGGGCGGTATTTAATATTACTCTCGCACGCCTCTAGTACGCATTGCCGGTACTTTAAATAGCCGGCGCTACATATCCGAGGTGCTGGAGCCAGTTGTCCTTCCTTACCTTCGGGGCTCGGCCGCAGCCATATTTCAACAGGATAATGCGCGACCACACGTGGCACGCATTGTCCAAAGGTTCTTCGTCAATAACCAGATTGAATTGCTTCCCTGGCCGGCTCGCTCTCCGGATCTTTCGCCGATAGAAAACATGTGGTCCATGGTTGCTCAACGAGTGACCCAGATTACATCACCAGCTGCCACACCAGATGATCTTTGGCAACGTGTGAAAGCTGCTTGGGCTGCTGTACCCCAGTAAGATATTAAAATTTTGCAAGATTTTTAATTACATCTCGATGTTTTAGATAGCTTGTTTGATTTCCAGGATGACTGCAACATTTTACTTGTTCTACTATCTTTAATGTTAGACTCCTCTTAATATCCTTACTTCCGTTTGATCGGTAGAGGTCTTCGTATTATATTCTTGGCACAGTGGTCTCAGCATATGGACAGCAATTTGCAATTCATCTACATTACATATAAATCAGTGAATAAACAATTGTTCACATTTTTTATATTTTTAAACTAGGGTGAACTAAAATTTTCCTCTTTCTCAAGAGTTCATTTATGTATGCATTAATTGTGGATGGTAGACTACACCCTTTCCTGACCCCCTGATTTTATCAGATGTTTGTGAACCAGTTTTGATTGTGATTATTGTATTTGCATGTCTTTCAATACAAGAATTATATGTGTGCGGAATCCTCATTCTTCCAGGGAAGTTTCTTTTCGACCATATGTCTTCATATAGAGTGTAAAAGCTATGTGGTTTTTGTTACTATACTCCTATTCTTTCTATTTGGTCATTTTACGAGTACAGTGAACATGTTGTTGGTGTTAGGTCAGCCCTTTGTGAACCATTGTGTTCCTATGAAGGAAATGCTTTGAAACTTCTTGGCAGATTAAAACTGTGTGCCCAACCGAGATTCGAACTCGGGACCTTTGCCTTTCGCGGGCAAGTGCTCTACCATCTGAGCTGTGAGACCGGGCACGAGTCGTGCTTTGGTAGCTCAGATGGTAGAGCACTTGCCCGTGAAAGGCAAAGGTCCCGAGTTCGAGTCTCGGTCGGGCACACAGTTTTAATCTGCCAGGAAGTTTCATATCAGCGCACACTCCGCTGCAGAGTGAAATTCTCATTCTGGAAGGAAATGCTTTGTTTATTGTGCTCTTTGTACAGATCATTTTGACCTTTATCTTATATGCCATTTATACCAGACTTACACATTTCACATAGCATTATCAGTACAGAACGTCCATTATTCTAAACATGTTTGCAACTTCTGCATCCGTTATGAATAAAATAAAATTATATGGGACAGTAGTTCTGTAATGTATTTGCCCATTTGTCCTCATTATTATGTCTGTTATGCTGTTTACTTTTTTAAGTCTGTGAGCACCTTTAATAGTTGCTATATGCAAAGTGTGAAATGAAATGTGCGGGTTATACAGCAGTTCATTCTTATTAGGTCTTCAGCTACATAACTGAAATATTCATTGAAACCATGTAGTATTTTCTCAGGATCTGTGACACCTCATCATTTTAATTTTTGTGTTTGAGTACACTACTCTTTGCATCATTTTTACAATATTCCAGCTGCCTTTTGTTGTGTTGTTAAATTTTCAATTAACTTCAAACTATATAATTTCTTAGCTTCTTGCATTACTTTTGTCGATTGTACAATAAGATTTACAGTACCTTCTAAAGCTATCTGATTGTGGTGTTTTATGTACTGTAGTGCTTAAGGTAGCACTGTGTCCGACTAGAGACTTACACTCTAAGAAAAAAGAAAAAGACGGCATACCATGAAGGAATTGTTTGAATGGGACAGAAATCAGTACATGTGATGTACATGTACAGACAAACAAATGATTACTGTTTCATAAAAACTGGGTGAGTTATTCAAGACACAGAGCTTCGTAAATTGAGCAAGTCAATAACTCATTGGTCCACCTCTGGCCCTTATGCAAGCAGTTACTCAGCTCATCATTATGTGATAGTTGTCAAATGTCCTCCTGAGAGATACTGTGCCAAATTCTGTCCATTTGGCACGTTGGATCGTCAAACTCCTGAGCTGGTTCGAGGGCCCAGCCTGTAATCCTCCAAAGATTCTCAGTTGGAGAGAGATCCAGCAACCTTGCTGGCCGATGTAGGGTTTGCCACGCACGAAGACGAGCAGTAGAAACCCTCGCCGTGTGCAGGCAGGCATTATTTTCCTTAAGTGTAATCTTGGGGCGCCGTATCGTCAAGGGCTACAAAATAGGGCACAGAATATCGTCGACATACTGTTGTTTTGTAAGGACGCTGTGGATGAGAGCCGAGGAGTTCCGGTAGATAAAGAATTTGCACTCCAGACCATCCGTCCCAGTTGTCGTATCGTGTGGCAGACAACTGTCACATCGGTATCCCTCTGCTGTTCGCAGTGTCACCAAAAAGTCTTCGCCGGTCGTCGGAGTTCAGTTCGAAGCAGGTCTCGTCACTCGAGGCAGTTCTACTCCAGTCAGTGAGATTCCAGGCCGAAGATGTGTCTGGAGATGTGCCACACAGCGGTAGAATGCCGTGCGGACCGCTGCCCGCTACATTACTTCACAACTAGGAGTGACGGTCTGGGTGAAATTCTTTTCATAGCAGGACCCGTCCGGTTGACATCTGTGGCACCCTTACAGTGCAGCAGGACGTCGGTGATATTCTACACCCAGTTTTGTTGCCCTCCACGACAAGCCGTCCTGGGCTTACACTTAAGAAAATAATGCCCGTCCGCACACGGCGAGAGTTTCCACTGCTCGTCTTCGTGAACGCTACACCCTACATCGGCCGACGAGGTTGCTGGATCTCTCTCCGACTGAGAACGTTTGGAGCATTACGGGCTGGGCCCTCCCACTAGCTCAGGTGTCTGATGACTTAACGTGCCAATTGGACCGAATTCCTCAGGAGGGCATCAGACAACTCTGTCAATCAGTGCCGAGGCAAAGGCTAGAGATGGGCCGATGCAGTATTGACTTGCTCAATTTGTGAATCCCTTTCTCTTGAATGAATTGTACAATTTTTCTGAAATTGTGATCATTTGTTTGCCTGTATGTGGTGCATAATTTTGTTGTCTTAGTGTAAATATCTTTAATTATCCAATAATTTGTTTGTTTGTCTCCAGTTTCTAATGAACAGGTAATACTGAAGCAGGGTTTTATGAAAGGAAACAGACATTTCACAATACAGCGTGGTTTCATTATTAAATAATTTTTTTGTAAGATATTGCTGTTAGCAATTTTTTCAGATTTCATGTCACTGAAACCATAGTTACTGATTTTGATTGAATGTTATTGATTTTCTGTATGTATAAAAATGTAATAGAGATATGATTTAACTTAGCATTGTCAAATATCCTAATTGGAGCCTTGCCCATGTTTGCCATATGTTAATAAAGGTAGCATTATAATCTCTACATCAGAGAGAGAGAGAGAGGGGGGGGGGGGAGGTGAAAATTAAAAATAGATTTCCACATAGCAACTCTGCCCAAAGACCCTCTGATTACTTTTCTGTACTCCTCCACTGCCTGGAAACGACAGTAATATAAATGTGGCTCATACCTTCCTCAACCTGTACCAAAAATGCTGCCACCTGCACCCCCCTCCCCCCCTCGCACTCCAAATTTTTGACCATCTGGCACTCCTGCGTCTACCACTCATTTCTGGTTAAGCCCTGCATATACCATAAATTTGGCCGAAATCAATGATGACACGAAGGCACAATTCTCTTGTCAGTTGGTAAATAATTTGCTCACAAAAGGCAAAGGTTTGAAGTCTTGACCTGGCACATTTTTTTAATCTGCCAAGTATTTTCATATCAGTTCACAGTTCAGAATGAAAACTCATTCTAGTTCATTGATGTATGTCATCTAATGCTTTCTGGTGAGTCTCCTTTGAATGAAGCTTCTGGATTTCTTTTCCTGTATTCTGCACGCGCGCGCCCGCGCACACACTCTCACTCTCTCTCTCTCTCTCTCTCTCTCTCTCTCTCTCTCTCTCTCTCTCTCTCTCCCTCTCTCTCTCCCCCCCCCCCCCCTTCCCCCCAAATCTAGTCCACAGGCAGATCTCCCAGGCCATATCCACATGTCTTTGTCTCCAGCCAACCCACTAACCACTCCGAACTAGAAAAACTTAACTCCGTCATCTGCCAGATCTTAAACAGCCTTTTTTTGTGCTGTGAAGTGAAAACTTCCTTCCCTGCATTCTCTTCACTATCCTGATCTTGCATTCTGCCACACACTCAAACCACAAAGTCTGCGTTTGTACCACACCTATTTCCAACTCCTTGTCACAGGGATTGTATTGCTGTGAATGACCCAAAAATGTGAGACGTAAGATTATCAGCCCAACTCAAAGAGTGTGTTACAAGTCGTCTTCTTTCATTGTCCGATTAATGATTGATTGATTGATTGCTGTGAGTAAATTTCAGATAATTTTTCATAACATAAAGTATATTTTCAAGACTTTAGCATTGTGTGCAGCTTTTATTTTCAAAATGAAACCATTCAAAGTTATTACATTTCCAGTAATAAATAAATAAATAAATACAGGAAAACCAGAGAATACATACATGAATTGGACAAGTATGTTACTTTGTTTAATTGTGTACTGTTTAGTTTTCCACTAGCCTAAATGATGGATTCTTTTTCGTATAGTGCAGATTTGGATGTGCAATTTTATCCCTGGGGTGCAGCCAGGAATTTTCTAGAGACTTAATTGTTTTAATTGAAATACTTCTTTACTTAAGATGTTATTTTAGCAAAATAGAAAAATTGGGGCTACAGTAGTATGACATCAGATTTATGAAAGGATGACATTTGTGGGAGGATCATACGCTGGAATGCAGAAGACGATAATTATTTTGAATAAGGGTAACTTTTGAAATACGTATATTTCAGAAGAGATAAGATGTTCATTAGAAAGAAGGGAGTAAGGACTTTCAGATAGGCAGGTAATCATAAAACATTATTATTATAGTGTTACCAGAATGAAAAATGCACCCATCATAGCACAAGGAAACGTGAATACCGTATTTACTCGAATCTAAGCCGCACTTTTTTTTCCAAAAAACCGCCTGCGGCTTAGAACAGAGTGCAAAGTAAGCGGAAGTTCTGAAAAATGTTGGTAGGTGCCGCCACAACTAACTTCTGCCGTCGAATATATGTAGCGCTACACAGGCATGCTTTGCAGGCACAAAGATAAATACTGGCGCCAAAACCTCTGCGTCAGTAAATAAATTTAAAAAAAGGTGGAAGACGAGCTTTTTTCTCCGCCCCGAGTTTCGGCCCCTGCATTTTCATACGTTATCCAATGAAGTAAATACAAATTCCGTATTGTTCATCTTCGAATGTAGCAACATTTCAATGTACTACGAAATTCTGACTGGCAAGACTGGGATGTTTGTCAATATGGCCAACTCTACGTTACGAATTTTTTCCTATCTGTGAGAAGAGATGGTTGCTGATAGGAACTTTTATGAATTGTGGATCACATGCAGTATTCTCTTCACCATAAGAATAATACGAATATAAACATTTTGCCATGTATTCTTTCGTGTTTGCTGCTATCTCATTTAAATTCTGTCTGCTTAATAACCTACGAAAGTAACGTGAGATAACACCAAATGCGGAAGAATATATATATCATGTGTCGTCATGTTTATATTCGTATTATTCTTATGCCTAATAGTGATACGATCAGAAATGAAGCACGGCAATTGACTAGATTTTTAAATCTAAGATGACTCTAATTTCTGTGCAGAATGTTATGTACAAAAGAGGCATCTGCAAAGACTTTCAAACGGAGAAAAATTTTCGCTAAACTCTCATTCAGAACATCTTCTCTCATACGCAGTCTATTATTTGGTTCTTGTTGATCATTATCAAAGAAAGCAGCAGTGTAAGTAACAACAAATAGCAGTCTCTTGCCATTGTTTCGCCAATGAGACAATTCCTCTCTTTTTTTTTTTTTTTTTTTTTTTTTTTTATTGTAAGCGGTGGTACAAAAGCAAGCCATGCCGCGAGTAGTAAACACTCATTATCAGAATGCGACAAACAATGCATGACACAGTACAATAATGCATATTCAGCTTAGAGTGACGTAAACACCTATAACAAAGAGAACGGCACTTACCCAATCAAAGCAAAATAAGCAACTGATTCAAACCAGACGACGCACATGAAAAAGGAAGGGTATCCGTATAAATACGGACGGAGCGCCTGACGCATAGCAATGGCTACCTGGTAAAGCTTAACTGCTAAGCTAACGATTCGAACTAAACTACTGTAGCTGTATCGTCATTCATTCGACCTAAATTGTGTCTCATATTGCAATAGATCAACTTTGTTTCGATTTGGAGGTGCGGCTTAAAACTTTTCTCCCCCCTTGAATTTCAAGTCTCAAATTTCAGGTGCGGCTTAGATTCAAGTGCAGCTTAGATTTGAGTAAATATTGTATGTTCAGGACAGAGTTACAGATGTAAAAGAAGGGAAATAGCTATTTGACTTAGCTAGCAACTTAAAGATATTTAAATTGAAACATCTTGACATATTCATGCTTTTTTACGTGTTGGTATTAGTACCCATGTCATGTAATGTAACACATTTTGTCAAGTAAAGTAACACAATACATGTCACTTTGTATGACATGACATATGTCATCATCTTATCTAACGTGGCATTCGTCATGTTGTGCAGTATGACACAATGTGTTGCTAAAGTTTAGGATGCATGCACGTCCCCCTCCGGGATACTTCCTGTTATAAATGTACCTCCACTGTCAGATCCTTCCTGCTGTGGTGCATCCCACTCTAGACTCACATAAATTTGTGTGTATTTGTTCTTACTCCCCTTACTGTACAGGGGGCGGGTTCGGGGGCATATGGTTCCCTTGGGGGAAAAAATCAACACCTCCACCCATCCAGAAGTCAAAAAATCATTTTAGTATTCTCCCCAGAAGCAAATCAAACCCCAGAAAAATGTTTTTAACTATTATGTGTAAGCTCTTCAGCCATACCATATTATATATTGTTTACTATGGCTGGCGAATCTTAAGGTTTTGGGCTGGCGAATCTTAAGGTTTTGGACACAGAATGAGGGACTTTAGCCTATAAATTGCAAGATGCAGATGTGCCAACACCTTGCAGGTGAGAGAGCTCACTGCACTGGGGAAATTGGGTTAATTCATAAAAAAGTATGAATATGTAAACAGTATTTGGGGGAGAAAAGGAAACTCCACATTGGAATATCAACAATATAAGGAAAAGGATAGACTGGTATTCACAGGTAAAAATGACACCTTGAGTTGCAAACACACAACAAAAAGACTGTTACGCATTTTAGATTTGATCCAGGGCATTTTTCAGAAAAGAGAATGCGTGCGCACACGGGCAAGCACACCTCCCGTGCACATGACTGCCATCTGTACCAGCTCGGACCAGAATGCTAGAAGTGGCAGTCGTGTGCTTGAGGCATGCTTGCCTGTGTGGGTGAGTGTATGTGTATTCTTTTTTCTAAAGAAGGTTCTGGCCAAAACCTAAATGTGTAACAGTAATTGTGTTGTGTCTGTTTGCAACTCAGTGTGTCATCTTTATGGTGAGTAGCAACGTATCCTTTCCCTTATGTTGTTATTTCGATTTAAATGTCTTCCGAGCTGCCAGGTACGTCAAGAAGCTAGTTCCCTTTTTTTACGTCCCTAACTCTGTCCAGTACATACTCACCTTTTTTTGTGCTAAGATAGCATTTTTCATTCTCGTTCCCAACTTTTACTGTACCAGAATTTTGACATCAAACTGCCACAGCTGGGCAACAGCTATAGATTTTTGTTGACTCGGTGACGACTAATCAGGAATAGGTTTATTTATTGTCTTCAGAACCACGGGTTGCTCGAATTGGGGATCGTAAGTCTGGCTCCCCTACACTTACCTGCCTGGTATGGATGAACATGTCTAGTATAGTCTACTGTGTCCTCAGAGCACACTAGCCTCACTACGAGAAGGTCACATGCTTGCGAGAGGTTTTTTGTTTTATATTTTAATTTTTTCATATTTTTTATCTTTTATTATTTTTGTTATATATTTTAATTTTTTCATATTTTTTATCTTTTATTATTTTTGTTATATATTTTTTTTTCTTTAAATTTTGTTTAATTTTTTATTTTATTTATTCATATACACATGAAGCTGTGTGCTCAAAAACATATTAAAATAACCATAAATATGATATCAAATTAAATATTAAATACTGTGTCAAATTTACAATAATAATGTATGTAAGTATTTTATATGAATATAATAGAGGGAACCATTCCACGTGGAAAAAATATATCTAAAAACAAAGATGTGACTTACCAAACGAAAGCGCTGGCAGGTCGATAGACACACAAACAAACACAAACATACACACAAAATTCTAGCTTTCGCAACCAACGGTTGCTTCTTCAGGAAAGAGGGAAGGAGAGGGAAAGACGAAAGGGTGTGGGTTTTAAGGGAGAGGGTAAGGAGTCATTCCAATCCCGGGAGCGGAAAGACTTATCTTAGGGGGAAAAAAGGACGGGTACACACACACACACACACACACACACACACACACACACACACACACACACACACACACACACACTTATATAGACAGAAGCAGACATATTCAAAGGCAAAGAGTTTGGGCAGAGATGTCAGTCGAGGCGGAAGTGCAGAGGCAAAGAGGTTGTTGAATGACAGGTGAGGTATGAGTGGCGGCAACTTGAAATTAGCGGAGATTGAGGCCTGGTGGATAACGGGAAGAGAGGATAAATTGAAGGGCAAGTTCTCATCTCTGGAGTTCGGATAGGTTGGTGTTAGTGGGAAGTATCCAGATAACCCGGATGGTGTAACACTGTGCCAAGATGTGCTGGCCGTGCACCAAGGCATGTTTAGCCACAGGGTGATCCTCATTACCAACAAACACTGTCTGCCTGTGTCCATTCATGCAAATGGACAGTTTGTCGCTGGTCATTCCGACATAGAATGCATCACAGTGTAGGCAGGTCAGTTGGTAAATCACGTGGGTGCTTTCACACGTGGCTCTGCCTTTGATCGTGTACACCTTCCGGGTTACAGGACTGGAGTAGGTGGTGTTGGGTGGGTGCATGGGACAGGTTTTACACCGGGGGTTGGTTACAAGGGTAGGAGCCAGAGGGTAGGGAAGGTGGTTTGGGGATTTCATAGGGATGAACTAAGAGGTTACGAAGGTTAGGTGGACGGCGGAAAGACACGCTTGATGGAGTGGGGAGGATTTCATGAAGGATGGATCTCATTTCAAGGCAGGATGTGAGGAAGTCTTATCCCTGCTGGAGAGCCACATTCAGAGTCTGATCCAGTCCCGGAAAGTATCCTGTCACAAGTGGGGCACTTTTGTGGTTCTTCTGTGGGAGGTTCTGGGTTTAAGGGATGTAGAAGTGGCTATGGTTATTTGCTTCTGTACCAGGTCGGGAGGGTAGTTGCGGGATGCGAAAGCTGTTTTCAGGTTGTTGGTGTAATGGTTCAAGGATTCCGGACTGGAGCAGATTCGTTTTCCACGAAGACCTAGGCTGTAGGGAAGGGACCGTTGGATGTGGAATGGGTGGCAGTTGTCATAATGGAGGTACTGTTGCATGTTGGTGGGTTTGATGTGGACGGACGTGTGAAGCTGGCCATGTGACAGATGGAGGTCAACGTCAAGGAAAGTGGCATGGGATTTGGAGTAGGCTATCCGTGATCTGAAGGCTGACCGATCCATCGTCATTCTTCTGGCGGACAAGGGTTCCACGACCATGGTACTTGATCGTCGGGAGTATGTGGCTGAGGGACTGCGTCAGCTTTCAGACAACACCACATACAAATTTTGCCAAGGTAATCCCATTCCTGATGTCCAGGCGGAGCTTCAAGGAATCCTCAGAACCTTAGGCCCCCTACAAAACCTTTCACCTGACTACATCAACCTCCTGGAGCACTTCCTTTCACGCTGATCACCTGCCACCCTACCTAAAACCTCTTTCCTCATTACCTTAGCCAGCTTCATCCTAACTCACAACTTCTACACTTTCGAAGTTCAGACATACCAACAATTAAAGGGAACAGCCATGGATACCAGGATGGCCCCCTCGTATGCCAAACTATTTATGGGTCGCTTAGAGGAAGCCTTCTTGGTTACCCAGGCCTGCCAACCCAAAGTTTGGTACAGATTTATTGATGACATCTTCATGATCTGGACTCACAGTGAAGAAGAACCCCAGAATTTCATCTCCAACCTCAACTCCTTTGGTTCCATCAGATTCACCTGGTCCTACTCCAAATCCCATGCCACTTTCCTTGACGTTGACCTCCATCTGTCCAATGGCCAGCTTCACACGTCCGTCCACATCAAACCCACCAACAAGCAACAGTACCTCCATTATGACAGCTGCCACCCATTCCACATCAAACGGTCCCTTCCCTACAGCCTAGGTCTTCGTGGAAAACGAATCTGCTCCAGTCCGGAATCCCTGAACCATTACACCAACAACCTGACAACAGCTTTCGCATCCCGCAACTACCCTCCCGACCTGTACAGAAGCAAATAACCAGAGCCACTTCCGCATCCCCTCAAACCCAGAACCTCCCACAGAAGAAACACAAAAGTGCCCCACTTGTGACAGGATACTTTCCGGGACTGGATCAGACTCTGAATGTGGCTCTCCAGCAGGGATACGACTTCCTCAAATCCTGCCCTGAAATGAGATCCATCCTTCATGAAATCCTCCCCACTCCACCAAGAGTGTCTTTCTGCCGTCCACCTAACCTTCGTAACCTCTTAGTTCATCCCTATGAAATCCCCAAACCACCTTCCTTACCCTCTGGCTCCTACCCTTGTAACCGACCCCCCGGTGTAAAACCTGTCCCATGCACCCTCCCACCACCACTTACTCCAGTCCTGTAACCCGGAAGGTGTACACGATCAAAGGCAGAGCCACGTGTGAAAGCACCCACGTGATTTACCAACTGACCTGCCTACAATGTGAAGCTTTCTATGTGGGAATGACCAGCAACAAACTGTCCATTCGCATGAATGGACACAGGCAGACATTGTTTGTTGGTAATGAGGATCACCCTGTGGCTAAACATGCCTTGGTGCACAGCCAGCACATCTTGGCACAGTGTTACACCATCCGGGCTATCTGGATACTTCCCACTAACACCAACCTATCCGAACTCCGGAGATGAGAACTTGCCCTTCAATATATCCTCTCTTCCCGTTATCCACCAGGCCTCGACCTCCGCTAATTTCAAGTTGCCGCCACTCATACCTCACCTGTCATTCAACAACCTCTTTGCCTCTGCACTTCCGCCTCAACTGACATCTCTGCCCAAACTCTTTGCCTTTGAATATGTCTGCTTCTGTCTATATAAGTGTGTGTGTGTGTGTGTGTGTGTGTGTGTGTGTGTGTGTGTGTGTGTGTGTGTGTGTGTGTGTGTGTGTGTGTACCCGCCCTTTTTTCCCCCTGAGGTAAGTCTTTCCGCTCCCGGGATTGGAATGACTCCTTACCCTCTCCCTTAAAACCCACATCCTTTCGTCTTTCCCTCTCCTTCCCTCTTTCCAGACGAAGCAACCGTTTGTTGCGAAAGCTTGAATTTTGTGTGTATGTTTGTGTTTGTTTGTGTGTCTATCGACCTGCCAGCGCTTTCGTTTGATAAGTCACATCATCTTTGTTTTAAGTATTTTATATTACGTAAATAAACTTACCAGCAATCCTTCTGACCTCAGTCTCTGCTATGAGTAACAAAACACTATGCTCCATTGCACAGATCTCTGCCAATTCTCGAAACTGGTATTTCACTTACGGTTCCATATTTTGCAACCTTTAATGGTCATTCCCTATTTACCCTATTTCTCTATTGTTTGTTACCTTCTTTCTGATTGTTTTCTAATCTTTTTTTGTATGTAAATATGAGCCTGCATGTACACAGTTGAAATATCTCAGCAGTACCGCCATAAACTTCTCTGTACAGATCCCGTATTTAATTGAATCTAAGCCGCACTTTGTTCTGGTTTTTTGTGATGCAAAACACCGCCTGTGGCTTAGAATCGAGTGCAAAGTAAGGGGAAGTTCTTAAAAATGTTGGTAGGTGTCGCCACAACTAACTTCTGCCGTCGAATATATGTAGGGCTACACAGGCATGCTTTGCAGGCACAAAGATAAATACTGGCGCCAAAACCTCTGCGTCAGTAAATAACTTTAAAAAAAAAATGTGGAAGACGAGCTTTTTTTCTCCACCCCGAGTTTCGATCACTGCATTTTCATACAGTATCCAACAAAGTAAATACAAATTCCGTATTGTTCATCTTCGAATGTAGCACCATTTCAATGTACTTCGAAAATCCGACTGGCAAGACTGTTAGGGATGTTTGGCAATATGGCCAACTCTATGTTCTGAATTTTTTCAGACCTGTGAGAAGAGATGGTTGTTAATAGGAACTTTTATGAATTGTAAATCACATGCAGTATTCTCTTCACCATAAGAATAATACGAATATAATCATTTTGCCATGTATTCTTTCGTGTTTGCTGCTATCTCATTTAAATCCTGTCTGCCTAATAAACTACGAAACTAGAGGAGACAACAGCAAAGTCGGAAGAATATATATATCATGTGTCGTCATGTTTATATTTGTATTATTCTTATGCGTAATAGTGATACGATCAGAAATGAAGCACTGCAATTGACTAGATTTTTAAATCTAAGATGACTCTAATTTCTGTGCAGAATGTTATGTACTAAAGAGGCGTCTGCAAAGATTTTCAAACGGAGAAAAATTTTCGCTAACTCTCGTTCACAACTTCTATCATACGCATTATATTATTTGGTTCTTGTTGATCATTATCAAAGAAAGCAGCAGTGTAAGTAACAACAAATAGCAGTCTCTTGCCATTGTTTCGCTAATGAGACTTTTTTTTTTTTTTTATTTAACTGGTGGTAACGTGGACAAAGGCAAGCCATGCCGCGAGTGGCGACAGGCCGTAAACACTCATTATCAGAATGCGACAAACAGTGCAAGACACAGTACAAAATGCATTTTCAGCTTATAGTGACGTAAACACCTGTAACAGAGAGAACGGCACTTATCAGATCAAAGAAAAATAATCAATTCAAACCAGACGAAGCACGTGAAAAAGGAAGGGTACCCGTATAAATATGGACGGAGCACCTGGCGCATAGCAGTGGCTACATGGTAAAGCTTAACTGCTAAGCTTACGACTCGAAGCAAACTACTGTAGCTGCATCATCATTCATTCGACCTAAATTGTCTCTCATATTACAATGGGCCAACTTTGTTTCGATTTGGAGGTGTGGCCTAAAACTTTTCTCTCCCCTTGAATTTTGAGCCTCAAATTTCAGGAGTGGCTTAGATTCGGGAAATTTTTTTTTTTTTTCCTTGATTTCAAGACTCATTTTTTAGGTGCGGCCTAGATTTGTGTGCAGCTTAGATTCGAGTAAATACGGTACCTCGTTGTGACTGTCCAGTAACAGCTCTGTTTCCATCCTCACCACAGGTTGTTGAGTGTCAAGCATTGCAGAGGCGACCCTACAGCCACAGACGGGCTGGTCGAGCAGATGCCCGAACTCGAACTCCGCGGCTTCATCGAAGTGGAGGAACCGGCTGCAGACGACGAGGATCACGAGAGTGATGCGGAAGGTGCGGAGTAAGAAAATGGAGAGAATGCGGAGCTTGACGATGCGGACTGAAGTGTGGGATGACAGTTCGGGGAGTGGTGAGGAGTGATGGTGGCAGAAACAGTGATACTGAGAGTGATAATATTTTTCGAAGTGATAGCAGTATAGCTATTACCTTCCTAGGGGACGTATGAAAGTGATGTGTCCACCTCTGTAGCAGAGTGGTCGGCGTCACCTAATGCTGTGCTAGGGGTCCAGTTGTGATTCCCGGTTGCTTTGGAAATTTTCTACACTCGGGGACTGGGCGTCGTGCCACCTTCACCGTCGTCAACACGTGAGTTACCAAAGTGGTGTAAAATAAAAAGATCTGCACACGGCAGACGAAATCGATGAAAGGGCACACACTGCCAAAATATTCTGTACGCACAATTCATTTCGTAAAAGTGATTTGATGTTTATAGGGAATAATGATTGACAATATTGGTTGCATCTAAGCTGTAACTGTGTAACTGGGCCAAAATTTCATACTTCACAGAAGTAGTTATTGGCCCTTGCTTTAGGGAGGTCTACCAAGTGCTTTCTAATGCTGTGAAACCAAAGATATTTATTTATTTTTGTAACATTGTTTATTTGTTGGATTTTCTGTAATACCATGTTAACAGGGGCAGAAAGTATTTTGAAGTAAGGTAATTGCAGATCATTTTGAAAATGTGTTGGTGGAACCAAACCACGTATAATAATATTATTTGAATTCCTGTTGTGAAGGCAATGGATCTGCAATGCCCATTTGTAAATTCTGATGAGCTAGCAATTCTTCACCCTTTTGCTGCTGTGGGTGTGTATAAAAGTCATACTGTGCTGTTCCTGAGGTGTTGTGGACGTGCATGCGTGCACCACTAGTATTTTTTCTACAGTGCTACAGACATCTGAATGTGTCTTGAGCCACTGACCTCTCACTGCTGCAGACAAGTTATAAAATAGTTTCGAGTATTTATCATACAACATAACATATGTGCCTTATTGTGTGCTATCGTGTGCAAAATCTTGAATCATTTATGAGATATGATGATTCATATGACCACATGATATGGAACAACATGAGTGAGTACATTGTGCATGACCGTCCTCTAGATATAACTCGAGAATCCAAGGAGAGTCTTCTGTTGTCAATTTTAAATACATTTCACTCAGTGTAATGTATGTCGTAAAATCACACACACTATGTTTATGCAATGCATTTCTAGCTGTGCAAAATCTTTAAAATTTTGCTCAATGTTTTACTTAAAAGCCTGCAAGTCCCCACAGATGGAACTGGGTGCATTGTGCTGGATCAGATATAAAACCCAATAACTTGTGGATGAAATGAGATATCTTTCTGCTCTCAAATTTCAATATCTTATGCACATTTTGTGTGCTGCATACAGTTTATTTTAACTCGTATATCACAAACTTTGCATTTTTACTTCTGCAAACTCTTTAAAAAATTTTGTGCAGTGTTTTACTTAATTAGATGCAGTGCAGTAAGTATGATGGATAATAAAAATAAATTCAGCTGTTTTTTGAGTGAAGGTATCAGACTGTACGATATACAAAAATCAAAAGTTTTCACCTAATAGTTTTCAAAACATTGCACAGTAAGTATTTTAATGTTGCCCCCTTAGCACAGGCACAAGTATTTGGCAAGCAGTACAGTTGTAACAAAAGCTGCCTCAGTAGGGAGTGCAGAGAGTACGACTGTAGCAACAAAAGGGTTAAGTAGCTGTGGCTGAATTAGTGTGTATGTACAGTGGGGAGCAACTGTCAATACTTTGTGTTGTTTGCTGTCAAGAAATACTGCCTCACTACAGGCTTTCATTGTCACCATCGTGTTTTGTTGTATGCTTTTTATGGTCTCCCAGTTTCTTTTATTTTATATGTAGTGCACCAGTGCTAAACAAGAAAATTCTAGTGAAACGTGGATGCAGATGTCACACCACTGTTGTACACATGAAATGGATGAGAAAAGTCTGCCATTGGTGGTGCTCTAACTGAATGGAATATGTATTGGTAAGAAAAAACGCATCTGAGTAGTTGCAGATGCATTATTAGTATTAACCCTTAACCCATGAGCTGGATGCTTTCAGAGCACCTGAAAATTTTTGAACGAGCCCTCGGAGGTTATTTCTGGTGGACTGTGTCTGCAGGGTGTTCTGATGAGTCACTCCCTATTCTTAAACATTTAATATTTCTTTATTTATGAACCAATTTTCTTATAACTACTTTTCTTAGAAGCATCACTCCTTGAGGTTGTGTTTAACATCATTTTGAACCTCCACATAAGCTCCAGCATTCTACACACATTTTTTAAAATAAACTGGTACAACGAGATACTGCTGCCTGCAACACGTTAGGTGCAACGTTCGCTAACTTGTCAGATATTATTACTTCCATTTCTTCCGAGATCTGTGGTTTTCTCTTGTAAACCTCCTCCTTAGCACACGAGATCCTTGACCCAGTGATTTCTTAGGGGCTGTCGTGATCATTTCCTGAACTCTGTCAGTATTCTGTGTCCTTAAAGTTGACGATCTTCTTTATCTTCTCAGATTGGTGATACTCCCTGTTAGTAATTTGGAGTGCTAATTTTGAACTATTTCTGCATTTAGTGTTGCACAGATCCCTCGTTCAGCCCTCCACAACCTTTGTACTTGCACCACGGATCACCTGGTGCGTTCTTCCACAGTTGACACAAGCAGCATTTTAACTGAAACAAAAATGAATGCTAAACACGACCTCGAGCAATGCTGTTGCTAACAAAAGTAGTTATAAGAAAATTGGTTATAAATAAATAAATTATGATTGTTTAAAAATAGGGAGTGACTTGTCAGACACCTGGCATATCCTCTGACCCTCCTTAAATTGCCGCCCCTACAATGTTTTACTTTCGGTTGTATTATTGCTTTCTTTGTTTGTTTGTTGTGGACACGTGTCCAGGTCTCGTAGATTGCACCTCATAATCTACGTCCTTGCTCTCTTCAGTGCAGTACAGAATGTGTTCACAGGAACTCGTCAATCTTGACGATTCTAAGTTTAATGGAATGGTTGGTTAGAGGAAGAGGACAGTGACGTAGATCGAGATGCAGCCGAAAAAGATGATGATTTTACAATAGCCAGTGATCACTATTCTGCTAGCAGACAAAAGGATCAGGTGGAGGAAAGTCATCAGGACAGTGGAGAAACAGAAATGTCCCCATCATCAAAGTGTCAGAGTGGTGGTAAAGAAAAATGTACATTACAGTACTGAATGTCAATTTTGCAGACGTTCATTTATACCTATGGAGTGAAATTTTCTGGGAAGATTTAAAATGTGAAATTTACTTTCATGTGAAAATGTACTCGACAGAGAGATAATGTAATTTTTCGAGACATCAAATTCAGTGCTCTAACAGTTTGTGTACAGTTTCAAAAAATGCACAAAGGTATGTGATTTTGTATGATAAAAAGTAAAATACTGTAGGCATTCTTTAGCGCAATGCAATCAACAAGGAGTATTTGAACAACACTCAAATAATTGTAAAACGAATTGTTATATGACTTAAATTTAAATTTTCAAATGATTGGCGCCTTAAATCGTAGGTTAAACTATGGCGTCCCAGAGAAACCCGCCTTGTAGTATACATTACGAAAAAGTCGCCTCGTGAGTTAGGGGTTAATTAACAATCACTGTAGCAGCTGCTGACAAACACAAATTGAAAATTTGATTTTTTTCTGGACATATTAGCACACTGAAGAGCTTACATGATTAATACCTTTGACATTGACCTCTTCAGTTCAATCAGAGTTCTAATGTTTCAGTAATTGTATTTGGAAAATGCTTTTTAGAAGTGTGTGTACTATTCTGCTGTAGAACACATCACAATGCATGCCTGACTTGTGCACTCTCTTCTCAGTTGTGGTCAGTACTTCATAATTTGATGTGTTCAGTTTTGAGTAAATCACATAAAGAGTGTAAACTGAACCTGGTGCTAGACATCACAATGAATTTTCCTGGATATCCAAACTCTTAAAGTGGTTGCTTGTAACTTTTGTGTATTTTGCTCAATGAACATGTAATTATTACCTTTCTGATAGTATGGCACCATCTTTATTGTCACAGTTCTGTCAGTTTAAAAGAAAAAGAAAACAGTAACCACAGTAGTGAGTGCAATGTATTTTGTATCCCTTGCTTACTTTGCTGGAATTGAGGTTATTTGTATTCAATTAGCTGGTGCTACCCTAGCATTCACTGTAACGCCAAAATACTGTCGGTCTAGCAAAAGATAAAGTTGTCATTAAAAAACAAAATTTAGTCATTAGCTGTAAAATGTCTTACTTTCTTGACAGTAATACGTGATTATCGAGAACAAGACAGTAAAAATACTTTTTTAAAAACCACTTAGTCTATATACAACCTGGTGACAGTACATGCAGTGTGTACTGATGTTTGTACATTTTATTTAGTTACTTATTTATAGCAGATTACTTGTTATGTATTGTCTGCTGCACAAGTCTTAAACTGTTTATGACAGTTATGCAGGTTCCTGTTACTTCTCTCTGTTGATTGTAACTTGTGATGTTCACCTCAGTGTTATAACTGAAGCTTTATATTGGCTTTGATTGTTGTAATATTAATGTGTTTAGCCTTTTTTCCGTAAATGTTGCTCATCAGGTAGCCTGATTTTATTGGATCCTTAAGTGGAATGATATTGAAAAGCCTGTCCAAATCCAAGCCAGAAGGTTGCAAATCTCCCCTCAGTTAATGCTCCAGTCTAGTCCACAAACTAACCTCTGGTGCAGCGTCCTCTTCCCTCTCCTATCAGCACAGCACTAAAAAACGAAAAAATCAGAAATAGCACTTGTTACATTTTTGTCAGTCCCAACAGAAGTCCTGTTGTCTCAATATAATGATTTCCCACCATTAACAATTCTGCGTTACAATGTTTCCTGGATTTTAAGTTTTATTTGATGTTATTGTGACCTTTAACATAGATTTCTGAAGAAAAAAAAGGCATTTTATTCCTGTTCAATGTCAGCCTTGGAACGAAGAAGAAAAAACAGAGTATATGCAGAGTTACTGATGTAATTTAGTGTCAGTGTGATGAGAGATTTTCTCTGTAGGAGTGTTTGGTCGTATGATAGGTTTGCAGTGTTTGGGAGGGTGGGAAAGTGTGCCGAGTCACTGTCTTGATGATGATCACTGACTCTAGTAGCGAGCTTCCTTCTGCTCATTGTGTTGTATTACAGCAACTTTAATTTAATGTCACAATCATCAATACAAATAAATGCCACTTTTGAAGACGTATCTCTCTATAACGGGCTTCCGTGAATCGTGGTTACTTCTGGGCGGTATACACTAATCCGTACTAGGCATGCAGTTTTAGGATGGTACGAACAGATGTCAGACGTAAAATTCCTCCGCAAGATGCTTCGTAACACAATGAAAATTTCCAGCCTATTTCTCACCCGACATATCCCTGAACCGAGTGATCTTGTCGGCAAGAAGCTATAGATTTCATGCCTGTTGTTCTGTTTATGAAGATTGCCAGCAATAGTGTTTTAACCAACATTGTGTTTCAATTTTTATTTACAGTAATTTTATAACAATTACCAGTAAAAAGGCTCACATTAGAACACAGATATCTTTGTAATGTGGTTTCATGAAAGACTTCTGCTTCTGGGTTTTACTTACACCATTGGGCATGTTTGAAACAAAGGAGGAGATGTGTTTGTGTGTGTGTGTGAGCACTCAGCCACTGCATTTATGATAATCACAAAGACAGTGGCAGAGTGCAGACACACAGAAATGCATATGCGCGGGTTTCCCTCTTCATTCTGATCGTGTCCAGTGGCGTAAATAAAAGATGGAACTAGAATTATTTCGTGAATCTGCATTAAAAAGATAAGTGTTCTATTGTGAGACTTTTTATTGGTAGTAATTATAAAATTACAGTAAATAAAAATTGTAACTCAGTATTGGTTAAAACACTAAAGTTGGCATTATCCATAAACCGAGAACAATAGGCACGAAATCTACAGCTTTTTGTGTTTCCTATGCTTTCCTGTACTTTAACACTTCGCTAAATTTTACATGGTTTTGAGTCAGTCCTCTGAAAAGTGCAAAAACAAGACTGTACTGTATATACAAATGTTACTCTGTCACGGTTGCATTTTGAAGTTGGGCCCAAAAATGTAATAATCTCTTCCCATTACCTAGCCCACAAAAAACACACAAACACACACCAGCATGATAAAGACAGAGCAACGTCCAAAGTTACCAGCTAACCTTTTTGCCGCACTGCTTTCTATATAGATATGGCCACCACCAACGTGGCCATATGCTCGAACGGTCAAGAATAACTGTGCTTTGGGGGTCATCTCTACCCAATTGCTGAAATAAAATTATGGTAACAGTAATAAATTAAATAATTCATTCATAGTATACAATAAGAATAGAAAGTAGCTGCCCGGTCTTCGTAATATGCCTTCATCTGCTTGTAACCCTTGGAAAGGAAGAAACTAACACGAAGAACAAAGTTCTTGAACCTCAGTTTTCATCCATTAGAACACCCACTATTTTTGATGCCCAAATAGTAGTATGAGCCCAACTGCAACATGATTTTGGAACAGAGTTTAAAAAAATTAAAATCAATAGGAGAATAGCGTGATTTCTTAGAGTTCGACAGCTTATCACGTTTTGAGAAAATCAGTGAACAGTGAATGGACTGTTTTCTTTTATATGCAAACTTAATTTAATATTTTGCTTCTGCGTATCTTGAAACAGTGTGTCAGAACTTTATTCATTCTTTGTTCAAGATTTACATATATTATATGGAGTAATAGGAATAAAAAACTGAAAATCTGTTCTTTCAGAAACTGATTATTTTGAGCAGTTTTAGCAGTCGGGTCAGACTGGCATGGAAAACAAATCGATGTTACCAAAAACTGGTTATTTCAGAACTGCCATCCCTACTGAATTGCCATTAACCTAACATCTATACCTTATTTTCTGCATTGTGTATACTATAAATTTTATTTTATTTTTATATTTATTAATACCTAAATGCGTCCAGCATCCTGATTTAGGTTTTCCGTGATTTCCCTAAATCGCTCCAGGCAAATGCCAGGATAGTTCATTTGAATGGGCACGGCAGACTTCCTTCCCTAATCCGATGAGACCGATGACCTCGCTGTCTGATCTCCTCCCACAAACAACCCAACTCAATACCTAAACGCTTCTCCCAGGGGCAACTGCATCCCACCCCCCCCCCCCCCAGTCTTGTTTTCTGTATAACTGGATTATTCCTTCCAGTTTCAAGTTTCTTATCCTTCTTTATTTCCTTAATCCTCAACATGGCTCTTTTATCACTGCTTTAATTTAATCTGACTCAGTGCTGGCATATTATCTTTGAACTCCTACTCCTAATATCTTCATCCCACCTCATCCTTTCCTCATAACAAGGAGGGTCCCCTTTAGCCTGCTGTCTGGATGATCTGCCACACTTTCCTCTCAGCCCCCACTAACTGCTCATTCCTTCCACAAGGTACCTATACTGCAACCCCCCCCCCCCCCCCCTGCCCTCCTCCCCCCAGTACTCGGAATTCTGCACCCTGAATGCAAGTACTGCTAAGTTGATTTCTCTCTCTCATTTTTATTTTTACAAATTTGTAGTGACATTAATCTGCATCTCTTTATAATATGCTATTCTGTATGCAGTAGAAAGGCCCACATGAGGCAAGGTCATGTTACAGCAATGAATTGGTTAAGGCAGACTATGTAGTGACTGAAATTGCTATACCTTCATTGCAGGTTGTTTACCGTTGTTAAAATTTAAATTGTGATTTACCTGTTGGTTAATTCAGTATACAATATTATATTGTTATTGAAGTTTATTAAAATATATATTTTATTTATGGAAGAATATTTTAATATTTTTGAATTTTATTGTTATTGTTTTGCACACTATTTATAATACATATTTTCTTAAAAAGATGAGTTTATCTGTTCTTTTTTGTCGTCCTATTACAACCCATTTTGATCCCTGTTATTCCTCGCTGTGCTGAGATATACTTTCACTATCTAGCAGAAACTGATAGTTACCTTATGCATTAGTAACATAAGTCCTATTTAAGTTGAGATAAGCCACGATCTCTAACTGCAGACAATCTCCCCCTCCCTGCCCTCAGAAGGTTTTGAGAAGAGCTCAATTATTAAGAGTACCAAATCACAATTTTGATAACCTTTCAACCCTCAATTCTCACGCAGATAACACTCGTCATCCACAGGATTTCTGCCCCCTAATTTGTCTGACTGGTCTGGCTGAGTTCGCCACATTGAGTACCTTTCTATTAACTATCCATTTGTTAGCTTTGCCATCTTTGGCTTTCATTTACACAGGGTTGCATTGTTAATAAAACATTATTTTAGTTTGGAGGACACAGGTAATCAGCATGAGCACTGCTGCTACAATCTGAAACACAGTAAATGTATGTTACTTTAATGTTTTCCTATATTCAGTCCAACTTTCATGTGCATAATTTTAGGTATATAGGAACTAATTACAGTTAATTCGTTTTTTACCTAGGACACTTACCTATGAAAGGTAAATATTCTCAATACTTCTAGTTTGTGGAATAAATGTCAAGGTAAAAAAAAAAAAAAGGCCTACAGGAAGAGTTTAGCAGAGATCCTGATGTATGGCTGGAATGAAGATCCTGACATGAAAGTGATCACGGTTTAGGGCCAGAGCAAGAAGTGTCGGAAAATGGTGACTGTGAATCGCAGAAACAGGTACTTCAAGAAGATGCATTTCTTTTAGGAAAAGATGGAATGGCTAAGTGGAGGCAAAGTAAATATCTTTCTGATGTTAGAACAAGATCTTGTACCATTATTAAGCATTTATCAGGACCCAGAAATGAAGCCCATGTCACAAAGACAGAAATAAATATTACAAAGTTATTTTTGGATGAAAATATAATGCCCATCATTGCAACATACACTAATATTTACATCAGTGGAGTTCAGGTGACTTTTCTAGGGAAAGGAATACTAAAAAAGCATGTTACAGAGATCGGAGTTTTCATTGCTTTGTAATATCTGTGAGGATTTCTGAGACATTTTATAGAAAGACATCAAATGTATTCACAGTTGCGAATATGGACAACTGTCATCTGTCTAATGGAATGATGACAATGAAAATTTTTTTCCAGACTGGGACTTGAATTCGGATTTCCCACTGATCGTAAGCAGTTGCCTTACCATTTGGCTACACGAACACGACTCACGGCAAGACCCAACTTCGATATTTCGTCAGTCGTGTGTCTATATCCTGTACCTGTACATTCAGTACGTACATTCCCTTACAGGGGAGACATTTTACTTGAAAGTTGCTTTGCCCAGTGTTGGTGAATAAATAAGATTATTCAGAAATACAATGCAAAGTACCTTCGGAGACATGTATATGCGTGCCCGAAGGAATTTTGCATCAAATTTCTGAATAACAAAGGCACTACAATATCATATCCTAGAAAGATTTTGTCAGAGTTGTGGGATAGCTCATACCTTACTGTATTTGGTTATTATTTGTACTATATTTAGGCTTAAGTGAAACACTGTTCAAAGTGTACAAATACATTGTTTATGTTGTGGATGACACCTGTCATCTGCACAAGTGACAGTGTCGGGAATTATTGTGTGAGTAATGGAGGGTTACCAGCGCCTAATTTATCTTCTGTAATGGGTTCTCTACAAAGACAGCAATATTTGATCTCAACTCTGGTTGAGCTAGGCAAGAAAAATTATTCTTTTGGTATTTTTCTGTCATATCTTCCATTTTGAAGACCAGGAGAACGTTGTTGTTGTGCTCTTCAGTCCAGAGACTGGTTTGATGCAGCTCTCCGTGCTACTCTATCCTGTGCAAGCTTCTTCATCTTTCAGTACATACTGCAACCCACATCCTTCTGAATCTACTTGTGTATTCATTTCTTGGTCTCCCTCTAAGATTTTTACCCTCCATACTGCCCTCCAGTACTAAATTGGTGATCCGTTGATACCTCACAACATGTCCTACCAACTGATCCCTTCTTCTAGTCAAGTTGTGCAACAAATTTCTCTTCTCCAATATTCTATTCAGTACCTCCTTATTAGTTATGTGTCTAATCTTCAGCATTCTTCTGTAGCACCACATTTCGAAAGCTTCTATTCTCTTCTTGTCTAAACTAGTTATCATCCATGTTTCACTTCCACACATGGCTACGCTCCATACTATACTCGATATTAACGAATTTCTCTTCTTCAGAAACGCTTTCCTTGCCATTGCCAGTCTACATTTTATTACCTTTCTACTTCTACCATCATCAGTTATTTTGCTCCCCAAATAGCAAAACTCCTTTACTACTTTAAGTGTCTCATTTCCTAATCTAATTCCCTCAGCATCACCTGATTTCATTCGACTATATTCCATTATCCTCATTTTGCTTTTGTTGTTTATCTTATACCCTCCTTTTAAACACTGTCCATTCCGTTCAGCTTCTCTTCCAGGTCCATTGCTGTCTCTGACAGAATTACACTGTCATCGGCGAACCTCAAAGTTGTTATTTCTTCTCCATGGATTTTAATACCTACTCCAAATTTTTCTTCTGTTTCCTTCACTGCTTGCTCAATATACAGATTGAATAACATCGGGGAGATGCTACAACCCTGTCTCACTTCCTTCCCAACCACTGCTTTCCTTTCATGTCCCTCGACTCATAACTGCCATCTGATTTCTATAAAAGTTGTAAATAGCCTTTTGCTCCCTTTATTTGACCCTTGACACCTTCAGAATTTGAAAGAGTGTATTCCAGTCAACATTGTCGAAAGCTTTCTCTAAGTCTACAAATGCTAGAAATGTAGGTTTGCCTTTCCTTAATCTATTTTCTAAGATAAGTCGTAGGGTCAGTATTGCCTCACGTGTTAAAACATTTCTATGGAATCCAAACTGATTTCCCTGAGGTTCGTCTGTGTTTGTGTTAGTATTATGCAGCTGTGACTTATTAAACTGATGGTTTGGTAATTTTCACACCTGTCAACACGTTTTCTTTGGGATTGGAATTATTATATTCTTCTGAGGGTATTTCGCCTGTCTCATACATCTTGCTCAGCGGACGGTAGAGTTTTGTCAGGGCTGGCTCTCCCAAGGCTATCAGTAGTTCTAATGGAATGTTGTCTGCTCCCGAGGCCTTGTTTCAACTTAGGTGTTTCAGTGCTCTGTCAAACTCTTCACACAGTATCATAGCTCCAATTTCATCTTCATATACGTCCTCTTCCACTTCCATTATATTGTCCTGTTATTATTGTTAAAGAAACTGTTATCTTATGGAAACTAAAACTCTGATGTTCCTGTGCTGCATGACAAATGATGCAACAAGAGTAAAATTAAATGTAGAGTCCAGAAAGGTTTAATCATTAGTCTACTCCTCTGCACACAGTGATTCGAGTATTTCATCATGAAGGAGAGCCTTCAGATATGTGCAACGAATCCAGGTATACTTTAACATGCAGAAACGCATGCACATCCACACCCACACCCACACCCACGCCTGCCAGTACATGAAAAGACGAAACAAAGAATCATTCTACAATCTACATTGAGGTGACAAAAGTCAACGGATAGCCATGTGCACACACACAGATGGCAGTAGTGTCATGTACTGTGGGTATAAAGGGGTACTAGGTTGGTGGAGGTGTCATTTGCACTCGAGTGATTCGTGTGGAATGGTTTCTGATGTTATTATGGGCACACAACAAGAACTAACAACTATGAACGCGGAATGGTAGGTGGAGCTAGACATATCTGATACAGTATTTCAGAAATTGTTGGGTAATTCAATATTCTGAGATCCACAGTGTCAAGGGTATGCCAAGAATACCAGATATCAGGCATTATCTTTCACAACATACAACAACAATATTGGTTGGATCCTAGACAACTTGAAAAACCATGGCCAGGTCAGAATGGGTCCTGGTTTCAGTTGGTAAGAGCTAATGGTAGGGTTAAAGTGTGGCACAGACTCCACAAAGCCGTGGACCCAAGTTATCAGGGTAATGAAAAAGCACAATGGTGTGGGCCATGTCAACACGGGGTTGGCTGGGTATTGTGGTCCAACGGAACTCATCATTCACTGGAAATTATTATGTTCAGCTACTTGTATCCCTTCACGTACTTAATGTTGCCTAACAACAGTGGAATTTTCGTGGATGACAGTGCGCCACGTCATCAAGGCGCAATTGTTTCCTATCGGTTTGAAGAGCATTCTGGACAATTCGAGTAAAGGAATCGATCATTCTGAAGGCTCTATACGGATTCCGTCGAACATTTATGGGACGTAATCGAGACATCAGTTCGTGGTCAAAACCCTGCACTGACAACACTTTTGCAATTATGGACATCTATAAAGCGTGGCTCAATATTTCTGCAGTGGCTTTGAATGACTTGTGGAGTCCATGCCATGATAGGTAAAAGGTCTGACATGATATTAGGAGGTATCCCACGACTTTTCTCACCGCAGTACATAAAATCTGCCAATTAACTTTCTCCTTAATGTAGCTGAAAGCTGGCTAAAGCCGAGAATAGTTCAGACAAAGTTACTATCAAGGATATGATGGTGTGCAGAACAGATAGATTAAATTCAGTTGGTGGTAGTGTGGTTATTGCTGTTAAAAGTAGATTATCTTTTTATAAAATTGAAGTAAGTAGTTACACTTGAATTGAATACTGAAATGAATTAACATGTGACTCCATTTACCCCGGTCTCCTCGCCTCTTTACTACGGAATGTAATGATACAGTTCTTGAAAGGTTCAAGAAAAATTTCAATAGTGATCTAACTCGTACAATAAATTATAGTTGGTGGTCAAATCAGTTTGCACTTGAGGAAAATTTGTTTCATTTTCAATAGGGATCTAACTTGCAGAATAAATTATAGTTGGGGGTGAAATCAGTTTGCACTCGATATTTTGGCAACAATATATTTTTAGAGTTGGTAGGAAGTGTAAAACGTGGTCCAAAATTATACTAACAAGGGAACCTCCCCATCGCACCCCCCTCAGATTTAGTTATAAGTTGGCACAGGGATAGGCCTTGAAAACCTGAACACAGATCAATCGAGAAAACAGGAAGAAGTTGTGTGGAACTATGAAAAAAATAAGCAAAATATACAAACTGAGTAGTCCACGCGCAAGGTAGGCAACAACAAGGAGTGTGTTAGCTTACAAGTGCCATGGTCCCGTGGTTAGCGTGAGCAGCTGTGAAACGACAGGTCCTTGGTTCAAATCTTCTCTCGGATGAAAATTTTAATTTTTTATTTTCAGATAATTATCAAAGTTCAGGCACTCACACATAATCAACTTCACTTTCCGAAATTCCAGGACATGTTCAGATTTGCTTGGACATATACAGAATTTGACGGTCTACGCACGGAAACATTTGAAAACGTAAAAAACGTATGTTTTGACAGAGCACAGGGAAAACTGTGCGACTCTCAAACTGTTGCATTCATTTGATGCAGTTTGTGTGACACTTGTGACCGCAGCGCCATCTGTTGTTGAAAATTGTAACTACTGTAATTTCGAAAGTTTGTCCGCCTGAAAATGTACTGTTGTCCCAAGCATATTGCAACAAACGGTGTATTTCTATCGCTGCTCGTTTAGTTCTTATTGCCGTTTCAAATATACCGGTCATTTTTGAAACACCCTGTAAGAACCTGACAGTTGTTCAGGGAGGTGTCAAATGATCAGGAACAAAAATTTTTAACCATCTCCCTGACCAGATAAAATATTTAAGAGGAAATGAATCTCTTTTTAAAAGAAAACTAAAGGCATATTTGACATCTTGGGTTGTCGGTTGTTCTGCCGGATATCAGCGTCGTACTTGCACGATATTTCGGTCACGTAGCTCTCGTAACCTTCATCAGGTGCGAGCGCTTCCTCTGTGGTCTGCGCCCATTCCCTGCGACCGCGCGGACCGCAGCTGGGGCATACTGCGCGCGAGTGCAAGAACGCCGTCGCGTGCTTGAAGTGCGCGGCGGCTCGCGACACCCGCAGCTGCACGAAGCCTCGTGGGGTGGCCTGCGTCTGCGCGAACTGCGGCGGGCCACACGCCGCCAACTCGCGCAGCTGCGGCTGCCTCAGGGAGTCACGCCGGCTGCCCGCCGCACCACGCCCTGCGGCGGCGTCAAGCGCCACGACGGCCGCCCCGCCTTGAAGCCGCCACCGACCATGCTATGGCCGGCTTACAAGCCGCCTTTGCGGCCGAAAGGGCCGTACTGAAGGAGGAGCTCGCAGCTGTGCATCGCCAGCTCCAGCAGCTGCGCGATGAGCTGCGAGCTATCAAGAAGAAGCCGCCGGTTCCCCCCCCCCTGTGAGTCGACCGGTGGTGGTAGATGCGGGGCCACGCAGACAACCGCCGCTCCGCCCCCCTGGAGCAATGCAGGACGTGGCCCCTGTGGAAACCGACGATGTGACGCCACAGTCGTCACACCCCGCCAAGGCAGCTGCAAGCAAGGGTGCTGTGGCAGCGACCGACTCCTCCCATGTAGAGAAGTCTATCGCAAAGAAGTCGCAGCAACTGAAAATACCGGATGCGCACGAGTTGGAGCCGTTCCTTAAGAACATTGCGGCGTCGCTACAGGACGGGTCCTACCCATTCTCTGAACAACCGTACCCCCCTCTCAGTACCACGTGCTAGGCCTCCTCCCCTCCCCCATCGCCCCCTCCGCTTTAGCCAGTCTCAGCTCAAGTGGCTAAATTTCATGACAAAGGAGGAGTTAACCCTAATTGACAAATATCCCATCTTTACGCCAGACGACTGGCGCTTATTGGCAGGACTAGCAAAACTACACGTGAAGGGCCAGATACCTACCTACATGTATAATTACCGAACCGCGGTAGCAAAGCAGTGAGAGCATCGTCGTAAGTCGGCGTGAGTCATTCTAAACCTACTGGCCAGCCATTTAGGCCGTTCGTTTTCAGCGTCTCTTACTGACCCTCTGACTGTCCTTTCATCTTTCTTTTATTAAATAATAAAAAAAAAAACAGCACAAAGTCAAGTAATCATCCACCCGCCATGACATCCCACACCAATCTTCATGTAAGAAGGAGAAGCGCCTAGTTGCGCTAGAACTTCGCCAACTGCAGAGGTACAACCCTCTGTCTAGTGCGTCTGCGTCTGCGGACCACAGAGGAAGCGCCTGCAGCCGTTGGTGGAGGGGGAAGGCCATAGGCATAAATACTGGACCAGGTCCACTCGAGGAGCAGTGTCAGGTCGCACCTGACGAAGGTCTCGAGCTACGTGACCGAAATATCGTGCAAGTACGACGCTGATATCCGGCAGAACACCCGACATCCCAAGATGTCATTAGATCGCCGGGAAAGCCTGAAGAGTTACATTAAAGGCATATTTGTTAAATCTGTCTGTTTATACATTAGAAGAGTTTTATGATGCGAAAAGGGAAATAGCATTTAGATAGAATTATCCATCTTGTTAGCAAAGAATATTCTTGCAATTTTTCTCCAAATTAAAACATGAAATTTAGTATTAACACTCAAAGAAATCTGCTGTTATATGTACAATATCTGTTTTTCCTCTAAACCTTGTATTAACTATATGCAGTTATGTAGAACATTTCTTATATATTTAATGAAGACTGTTTTGTATCTTTTTGTATGTTTGTTGTTTTGTATGTTTGACTCGTTCCACATCTCATGTGACGTGCTCACAATACGAGATCTACGGAACATGAAATAAATATATCTAGCGGGCCAGCCATAGCGCCATGTGATTTCCCCCTTCAAGCTAGACGAGTTTCGTTCTTTGTAGTTTTTTTCGTTTGATGCTTATTTCGTGAGATATTTTGTCCGGTCGCTATCAATGGACCACCCCTGTATAAATACAGTCCGAGTGGCAAGTCTAATTTTCACTTCGCACCCAGTGACTGTACGATGCGCGTCAGTCAAACGCCGCAGTGCGCGCTGCCTCGGATGACGTCACAGACAGGCTGTTGCTGAACGTATGTTTTCAGTAATAGTGGAAAGTGAACTCTTGAGGACCGTACACCGTCCTGGATCGCTTAGATTTCGCAGAAGTAACTGTTAATGTGCCGCCCATAAGGTTGCTTTTGTGGCGAGCAATTATTTTGATTAGCAAATGTCGGGGCGAAAGACAGTTTCATAGTAACTTACAGTGCAGAGCTCGCCTCTGAACTGCTCATAGTGCTGTTTAGGACAGAGAAATTTACAGTCAGTATGAACATCAATATTACAATGTTGTATGTGTGAAACTTTACCAAATATGTGTGTCAATTAGAACTCAAAATGTTCATTTATAATCCTAGTCCTGATCCCGCTGAGCAAACAGAGAATAGTAACATTTCTTTCAGTGGGCTGGACAAGAACGTAGAGTTGCAGACTGGGAACTATGGTCAGTATGTTTTCTCCGGCTGGCTACAGAAATACTTTCCAGGCTCTCGTAAAAGACGGCGAACAATATTTACAGAAATTCAACAATATTCTAATATTTCGTCCTATGGCTGACTACAATTATTACTATTAACCCGCCGCCGCACACCTTGTATAGACCCTCTACATACTCTATCGACCTTCCACATTTCCCTTCTTTGCTGAAGACTGGTTCTCCATCTAAGCTCCTTGTATTCGTACAGCTGCTTTTCCCCGAAGACCTCTTTAATTTTCCTGTAGCCATTAGGTCGAGTGGTAAAAAGTGAAACAAATGCCTGAAATGACATCGGCTTTCATTGAAACGGAAAACGACGGTAAAACTGGACAACAGACTGCACTGCACCGCGGGGTGCTGCGTTTCAAACTGTCAGCGTGACGGCTGCGAGGTAGACCGATGTTACAAAGTCGCATCCTCCCAAGTCTGTCTGATGAAAACTCGCCGTAAGGTACGACTTTTATGCAGGATGGCGCTCCACCCCACACTGCTACACGTGTGAAAGATCTCTGGCGCACATTGTTTAGTGAGGATCGCGTGCTGAGCAGCCACTCCCGGGTTCCCAGACCTCAGAACGTGTGATTATTGGTTGTGGGCTTACCTGGAGTCTCAAGTCTACCGCGATCGTCCGACCACATCAGCGATGCTGAAAGACAACACTCGACGGCAGTTTCTCACCATGCCTACTGGTATGTTGTACAGTGCTTTTCACAACTTTGTCTTCTGACTACAGCCACTGTTGATGAATGACGGCCGACATACTGAGCATTTGTTATAAGGAACATCGCCTTCGCTAAAAATCAATTGCTATGCTAAATATTGCTTCTGTATCATATAAAGAGCCATCTGTTGGTCTACATCTACATCGATACTCTGCAAATTACATTTAAGTGCCTGGCAGAGGGTTCATCGAACCACCTTCACAATTCTCTATTATTCCAGTCTCGTATGGCGCGCGAAAAGAACGAACATCTATATATTTCCGTACGAGCTCTGATTTCCGCTATTTTATCGTGTTGATCATTCCTCCCTATGTTGGTCGGTGTCAACAAGATATTTTCGCATTCGGAGGAGAAAGTTGGTGATTGGAGTTACGTGAGAAGATTCCGTCGGAACGAAAAACGCCTTTCTTTTAACGATTTCCAGCCCAAATCCTGCATCATTTCTGTGACACTCTGTCCCATATTTCGCGATAATAGAAAACGTACTGCCCTTCTTTGAACTTTGTCGATGTACTCCGTTAATCATATCTGGTAAGGATCCCACACCGCGCAGCAGTATTCTAGAAGAGGACGGACAAGCGTAGTGTAGGCAGTCTCCTTAGTAGGTCTGTTACATTTTCTAAGTGTCCTGCCAATAAAACGCAGCCTTTGGTTAGCCTACCCCACAACATTTTCTATGTGTTCTTTCCAATTTAACTTGTTCATAATTGTAATACATACGTATTTAGTTGAATTTACGGCTTTTGGATTAGACTGATTTATCGTGTAACCGAAGTTTAACGGATTCCTTTTAGCACTCATGTGGATGACCTCACACCTTTCGTTATTTAGGGTCAACTGCCACTTTTCGCACCATTCAGATATTTTTTTCTAAATCGTTTTGCAGTTTGTTTTAATCTTATGATTTTATTAGTCGATAAACGACAGCGTCATCTGCAAACAACCGAAGACGGCTGCTCAAATTGTCTCCCAAATCGTTTATATAGATAAGGAACAGAAAAGGGCCTTTAACACAACTTTGGGGAACTCCAGAAATCACTTCTGTTATACACAATGACTTTCCGTCGGTTACTACGAACTGTGACCTCTCTGACAGGAAATCACAAATCCAGTCACATAACTGAGACGATATTCCATAAGCACGCAATTTCGCTACGGGCCGCTTGTGTGGTACAGTGTCAAAAGCCTTCCGGAAATCCAGGAATACGGAATAGATCTGAGATCCCTTGTCAGTAGCACTCAGGACTTCATGTGAATAAAGAGCTAGTTGTGTTTCACAGGAACTATGTTTTCTAAACCCATGTTGACTGTGTGTCAATAGACCGTATCCTTCGAGGTAATTCATTATGTTCGAACAGAATATATGTTCTAAAATTCTGCTGCATATCAACGTTAATGATATGGGCCTGTAATTTAGTGGATTACTCCTACTACCTTTCTTGAATATTGGTGTGACCTATGCAGCAACTGAGAGATTTATACCAAATAAACTAACAAACGACGGAGCTGATCCTCCTTAGTACACAAAACGGGTTAGAACACTGTTGAAGAAACAACGAAACAAACATTCCAAATTTAAACAGACGCAAAATCCCCAAGATTGGTGATCTTTTACAGAAGAGCGAAATTTAGCGCGGACTTCAATGCGAGATGCCTATAACAGTTCCCAAAACGAAACTTTGTCTCGAAACCTGGCAGATAATCCAAAGAGGTTCTGGTCGTATGTGAAGTACGTTAACGGCAAGAAACAATCAATGCCTTCTCTGCACGGTAGCAATGTAGATACTATCGAAGACAGTGCTGCCAAAGCAGAGTTACTAAACACAGCCTTCCGAAATGCCTTCACAAAAGAAGACGAAGTAAATATTCTAGAATTCGAATCGAGAACACACGCCAACATGAGTAACGTAGAAGTAAATATCCTCGGAGTAGTGAAGCAACTCAAATCAGTTAATAAAAGCAAGTCTTCTGGTCCAGGCTGTATACTAATTAGATTCCTTTTGGAGTATGCTGATGCATTAGCTCCATACTTGACAATCATATACAACCGTTCGCTCGACGTAAGATCCGTACCCAAAGACTGGAAAGTTGCACAGGTCACACCAATATTCAAGAAAGGTAGTAGGAGTAATCCACTAAATTACAGGCCCATATCGTTATCGTCCATATGCAGCAGGATTTTGGAACGTATATTGTGGTCAAACACTATCAATTACCTCGAAGGAAACGGTCTATTGACAAACAGTCAACATGGGTTTAGAAAACATCGTTCTTATGAAACACAACTAGCTCTTTATTCACATGATGTGTTGATTGCTATTGACAAGGGATATCAGATCAATTCCGTATTTCTGGATTTCCAGAAGGCTTTTGACACTGTACCACTTGAGCGGTTTATAGTGAAATTGCGTGCATTGGAATATCGTCTCAGTTGTGTGACTGGATTTGCGATTTCCTGTCAGAGAGGTCACAGTCCGTAGCAATCGACGGAAAGTGATCGAGTAAAACAGAAGTGACTTCTGGCGTTCCCAAGGTAGTGTTATAGGCCCTTTTCTGTTCCTTATATTTATAAGCGACTTGGAAGACAATCTGAGTAGCCGTCTTACATTGTTTGCAGATCCAATTGTTGTTTAACGACTAGTAGAGTTGTCAGAAGAGCAAAACAAATTGCAAAACGATTTAGAAAATATATCTGTATGGTGCGAAAATTGGCAATCGACACTAAATAACGAAAAGCGTGAGGTCATCCACATGAGTGCTAAAAGGAATCCGTTAAACTTCGGTTACACGATAAATCAGTCATATCTAAAGGCCATAAATTCAACTAAATACCTAGGAATTACAATTATGAACAACTTAAATTGGAAGGAAAACATAGAAAACGCTGCGTGGAAGACTAACCAAAGACTGCGTTTTATTGGCAGGTCGCTTAGAAAATGTAACAGATCTACTAAGGAGACTGCCTACACTACGTTTGTCCGTCCTCTTTCAGAATACTGCTGCGCGGTCTGGGATCCTTACCAGATAGGACTGACGGAGTACATTGAAAAAGTTCAAAGGGCAGCACGTATTCTATTATCGCGAAATATGGGAGAGAGTGTGAGAGAAATGATACAGGATTTGGGCTGGACATAATTAAAAGAAAGGCGTTTTTCGTTCCGATGGAATCTTGTCACGAAATTACAATCACCAACTTTCTCCTCCAAATGCGAAAACATTTTGTTGACACCGGCCTACATAGGGAAGAACGATCACCAAGATAACATAAGGGAAACCAGAGCTCGTACGGAAAGATACAGGTGTTCATTCTTTCCGCGTGCTATACGAGATTTGAATAATAGAAACTTGTGAAGGTGGTTCGATGAACACTCTTCCAGGCCGGCCGGTGCGACCGAGCGGTTCTAGGCGCTTGAGTCTGGAACCGCGCTGCTGCTACGGTCGCAGGTTCGAGTCCCGCGTCCGCCACTCGTGGTCTCGCGGTAGCGTTCTCGCTTCCCGAGCATGGGGTCCCGGGTTCGATTCCCGGCGGGGTCAGGGATTTTCACCTGCCTCGAGATGACTGGGTGTTTGTGTTGTCTTCATCATTTCATCATCATCCAGGAAAGTGGCGACATTGGACTGAGCAAAGATTGGGTAATTGTACGGGCGCTGATAACCACGCAGTTGAGCGCCCCACAAACCAATCATCATCATCATCATCATCATCGAATCCCGCCTCGGGCATGGATGTGTGTGATGTCCTTAGGTTAGTTAGGTTTAGGTAGTTCTAAGTTCTAGGGGACTGATGACCTCAGATGTTAAGTCCCATAGCGCTCAGAGCCATTTAAACTCTCTGCCAGGCACTTAAATGTGATTTGTAGAATATCCATGTAGATGTAGATGAAGCCTGAACTTGACCGCCATCGTTCGTGACTCCAGCTATTGTTCCGAATAACCGGCATTTTTCGATATTTGTTGGATCTCCGTTATAACAGCTTTTTTTAAATTTCTTACATCAAGCAGACAAAAATTAAAATATCAATCAGCCATAGCAGCAGTGCTAACATTTTTGGATCTCGTGGATCTCAATTCTTACTCGTAAAATTTCCATTTGTTTAATATATTGCGTTATTGTATAAAATGGGAAAACCGATCAGTGTTATTTTAACAACAATGACGACAGCAACAAGCAATAATCACGTGGCAAAAGAATTGCTACAACATTTCTGAGACAATAGCGTCCTTGTTGCCGTGTCTCCTGCCTTACGGTACGCGAGTACGTGCAGTGTCGAAGAGTTGCCCCAGCTCATCTGTACGCTAGTTCCTCGCTTTCGTCGCCAGACACCCACAAGAAACTGATAAATTAATTTATTCGTGTGTCTTCATAATATCCCATTGTTTGCTTGTAGCCCTTGAAGACGTTCAAATTAACACAAAAATAGGGTTCTTGAACCTCACTTTTCACCCTTTAGCACTGACATTTCTAATGTCCAAATAGTGGTATGACCCTTGATTACAACATGATTTTTGAGTAGAGTTTCAAATAATTAGAATCAGTAGGAGTACACTCTTTTTTTATTCAACCACTTACCAATTTTCGTGAAAAGCAGCGAACGGTGGATAGACAGTTTTCTTTTATTTGGTTATTTGGTTGGTTGGTGTTGGGGAAGGAGACCAGACAGCGTGGTCATCGGTGTCATCGGATTAGGGAAGGATGGGGAAGGAAGTCGGCCGTGCCCTTTCAGAGGAACCATTCCGGCATTTGCCTGAAGTGATTTAGGGAAATCACGGAAAACCTAAATCAGGATGGCCGGACGCGGGATTGAACCGTCGTCCTCCCGAATGCGAGTCCAGTGTCTAACCACTGCGCCACCCCGCTCGGTTTGGTTATTCCATGTTGATTCTATGTATCTTGAAACTGAGTCAAGATTTTTTCTATATTACTCCGGTTTCTACGATTACTACAGGAGATAACAGGAACAGAAACGGAAACTCGCTAATTTCAGAAACTGGTTATTTTGAGCCTTTTTAACTCTCAAGTTTAACTGGCACTGGAAAAAAAGAAAAACTACACTCCTGGAAATTGAAATAAGAACACCGTGAATTCATTGTCCCAGGAAGGGGAAACTTTATTGACACATTCCTGGGGTCAGATACATCACATGATCACACTGACAGAACCACAGACACATAGACACAGGCAACAGAGCATGCACAATGTCGGCACTAGTACAGTGTATATCCACCTTTCGCAGCAATGCAGGCTGCTATTCTCCCATGGAGACGATCGTAGAGATGCTGGATGTAGTCCTGTGGAACGGCTTGCCATGCCATTTCCACCTGGCGCCTCAGTTGGACCAGCGTTCGTGCTGGACGTGCAGACCGCGTGAGACGACGCTTCATCCAGTCCCAAACATGCTCAATGGGGGACAGATCCGGAGATCTTGCTGGCCAGGGTAGTTGACTTATACCTTCTAGAGCACGTTGGGTGGCACGGGATACATGCGGACGTGCATTGTCCTGTTGGAACAGCAAGTTCCCTTGCCGGTCTAGGAATGGTAGAACGATGGGTTCGATGACGGTTTGGATGTACCGTGCACTATTCAGTGTCCCCTCGACGATCACCAGTGGTGTACGGCCAGTGTAGGAGATCGCTCCCCACACCATGATGCCGGGTGTTGGCCCTGTGTGCCTCGGTCGTATGCAGTCCTGATTGTGGCGCTCACCTGCACGGCGCCAAACACGCATACGACCATCATTGGCACCAAGGCAGAAGCGACTCTCATCGCTGAAGACGACACGTCTCCATTCGTCCCTCCATTCACGCCTGTCGAGACACCACTGGAGGCGGGCTGCACGATGTTGGGGCGTGAGCGGAAGACGGCCTAACGGTGTGCGGGACCGTAGCCCAGCTTCATGGAGACGGTTGCGAATGGTCCTCGCCGATACCCCAGGAGCAACAGTGTCCCTAATTTGCTGGGAAGTGGCGGTGCGGTCCCCTACGGCACTGCGTAGGATCCTACAGTCTTGGCGTGCATCCGTGCGTCGCTGCGGTCCGGTCCCAGGTCGACGGGCACGTGCACCTTCCGCCGACCACTGGCGACAACATCGACGTACTGTGGAGACCTCACGCCCCACATGTTGAGCAATTCGGCGGTACGTCCACCCGGCCTCCCGCATGCCCACTATACGCCCTCGCTCAAAGTCCGTCAACTGCACATACGGTTCACGTCCACGCTGTCGCGGCATGCTACCAGTGTTAAAGACTGCGATGGAGCTCCGTATGCCACGGCAAACTGGCTGACACCGACGGCGGCGGTGCACAAATGCTCCAAGTGGTAACACGTCACATTGCAGAGAACAGAACACAAGCGACTTCTTTGATCAAACCTACAGCGAGGCCCTAGATTTGATCAAGTATTAGACGACATTTGACAAAGACCCCTATTACACCATCAAATATCTGTGACAAAGATATTTGACAAAGAAATTTGATAGTGTAATACCGGCCTTAGCGAAGGTGCGTCTGGAGACAACCTGGAAAGCAGTTGGATACCAACTTGACTGTTCCAAATTGGACTGTAGAGTGTAACATGGTTAGCGGTTTCAATGTCTGGTTAGAATCGACGTTTAACGTGATCCAGGAACGAGATCTTTGATGTAATAGTATTTTGTTCTCATGGGGATGCTTACTATCGGTGAGCACCCGTGCCGCTCACCATTGGAATGCTCGATTTCGTTGAGTATCCGTGGCGGGTGAGCCTGTCATTACCACCTCATGGGCATTTTAACTTATTACACTGGTTGTGGTTTGTATTCCGCGTAGTGGCCAGCGTGAGATTTACAGCGGGTAGGCGGAAACGCACATCTAAATCAGTCACCCTGTTGGCGGGGTTCGAGGGAGGCGACCGAAGTGACGCATTCAGCTTCAAATAGCTCTGAGCACTATGGGACTTAACATCTGAGGTCATCCATCAGTCCCCTAGAACTCCTTAAACCTAACCATCCTAAGGACATCACACACATCCATGCCCGAGGCAGGATTCGAACCTGTGACCGTGGCGGTCGCGCAGTTCCAGACTGAAGCGCCTAGAACCGCTCGGCCGTAGCGGCCGGCGAAGCATTCACGTCGTTTGGGCACTTATCACAGTCAACCCCGCAGGAAACAGAAAAGTACGTTACCATAAAAGTAGCTTATTTGCCAGAAATGTCTTTTATTTGCACCATACACGTTTACAACACACTCAAGTAACGTCTGAAGATCAATATGTACCTTTTGAATACAAAGGTTTACATTTACATCGTAAATGAAATGTAGAATCAAATGGTTTGTGTCTGAAATGCAAAAACAGGCACACTAGATATTTGTCGATTACAGCGCCATCTACCACGAATGGGAAACAATGGTTTGGGTAGGTCATATATATATATATATATATTTCTTTACTGACAGACTTTCCTGCGTGACCGACTGCCACCCACTCGTTGTTGTGTTCGTAGATGTCGCTTGGTCTCACGCTGTAAGTAAAGAACTTCTGTCTTGGTGCGTGACAGCGGATAAGTATGGCGAACGTAAGTTCGCGAAATACGGAGCAACCAACACTATTAGGAAAAGCTACACACACTGTGATTTACGAACTTTACCGTACATGTGAAAATGCGTTTATTGTTTCATTCGTCCGATGCTTGCGCAGTTCCGTCATTCAAACTTTACTAAATATATCAGTTTTTAATGTCCCAGTGCGTTTTCGTTAGTTACACTTTGCCGAAAATCAATAGAGACACAAAGAAAAAAAAATTCAGATAGGCTACAAGGTAAAACCTCTCTTATCTAAGAAATGAGTAACCGAAAGGTTCTCTACAGTGATGTCGCATAAACATTTCGCTTATTCTTCGTATGTATAATCCTTTTCACGATAAGCGCGTTTTCGTTAGTAACTGCAAATATAGTCTGTATGCAGGTATTGTGAAAACAATATATTACGTATATGCAGTGAAAAGTACACACCTAATGAAATAAAGCAACTTCCGCGCATTTCGAGCATTATTTTAAGAGAGTATTACTGCGGTTTAATATGTCGCGAAACGCAACGTTAATGCCAGTATGGATGGAACAGGGTGAGAATTGTATGAGCGAGTATATTAAGTAATACGGTGAAGTTCAAAGGCCATAGAGGATAGAGCCTTTTCTGAGAGAACTAAGTGTTCTACATCCCGCAGTACACTGAGGTATCTGCCAACTACAATCATTCACATCGATCCACCACAGTACGGATGAAACACGATGAAGACTCTATCACCACTAAATTGCATCATAAGTGATACAATCAAAAGATTTTTTCATGTATGCTAATGTTCGTAAGTCATATACACTAAAGAGGCAAGGAAACTGGCACACCTCCCTAACATCGTGTAAAGCCCACGGGAGTACGCGGAAGTACCGCAACTCGACGTGCCATGGACTCGAATAATATATATAATGTATTTTAATACACTACTGACCATTAAAATTGCTACACCACGTAGATGACGTGTTACAGACGCGAAATTTAACCGTCAGGAAGAAGATGCTGTGATACGCAAATTATTAGCTTTTCAGAGCATTCACACAAGGTTGGCGCTGGGGGCGACACCTACAACGCGCTGACGGGAGGAAAGTTTCCAACCGATTTCTTACACACATACAGCAGTTGACCGGCGTTGCCTGGTGAAACGTTATTGTGATTCCTCGAGTAAGGAGGAGAAATGCGTACCATCACGTTTCCGACTTTGATAAAGGTCGGATTGCAGCGTATCGCGAATGCGGTTGCGGTTTATCGTATCGCGACATTGCTGCTCGCGTTAGTCAGGATCCAATGACTGTTACCAGAATATGGAATCGGTGGGTTCAGGAGGGTAATACGGAACGCCGTGCTGGATCCCAACGGCCTCGTATCACTAGCAGCCGAGATGACAGGCATCTTATCCGCATGGCTGTAACGGATCGTGCAGCCACGTCTCGATCCCTGAGTCAACAGATGGGGACGTTTGCAAGACAACAACCATCCGCACGAACAGTTCGACGACGTTTGCAGCAGCACGGACTATTAGCTCGGAGACCGTGGCTGCGGTTACCCTTGACGCTGCATCACAGACAGTAGCACCTGCGATGGTGTACTCAACGACGAACCTGGGTGCACGAATGGCAAAACGTCATTTTTTCGGATGAATCCAGGTTCTGTTTACAGCATCATGATGGTCGCATCCGCGTTTGGCGACAACGCGGTGAACGCACATTTGAAGCGTGTATTCCTCATCGCCATATTGGCGTATCACCCGGCGTGATGGTATGGGGTGACATTGGTTAAACGTCTCGGTCACCTCTTGTTCGCACTGACCGTACTTTGAACAGTGGACGTTACATTTCAGATGTGTTACGACCCGTGGCTCTACCCTTCATTCGATCCCTGCGAAATCCTACATTTCAGCAGGATACTGGCCTTTCTCGATACAGAAAATGTTCGACTGCTGCCCTGGCCAGCACATTCTCCAGATCTCTCACCAATTGAAAACGTCTGGTTCGTCACAATACGCCAGTCACTACTCTTGATGAACTGTGGTATCGTGTTGAAACCTCATGGGCAGCTGTACCTGTACACGCCGTCCAAGCTCTGTTTGACTCAATGCCCAGGTGTATCAAGGCCGTTATTACGGCCAGAGGTGGTTGTTCTGGGTACTGATTTCTCAGGATCTATGCACCCAAATTGCGTGAAAATGTAATCACATGTCAGTTCTAGTGTAAAATATTTGTCCAATGAATACCCGTTTATCATCTGCATTTGTTCTTGGTGTAGCAATTTTAATGGCCAGTAGTGTACATTCAACTGCTGACGGGCGTTGATGTTGTACGAAAGAACAGACACCATTGATGATGTGCAGTCGTCTAGAACGAAATTAGAGTTATATTAATACCTTCAGCTGCTGATGGTCTTTGATATATATTAATAGGGACAGGTGAAAATGTGTGCCCCGACCGGGACTCGAACCTGAGATCTCCTGCTGACATGGAGGACGCTCTATCCCGGTCGGGGCACACATTTTCACCAGTCCCCGTTGCTACATATCAACGCCCGTCTGCAGCTCAAGGTATTAATACAATTCTAATTTCATTCTAGACGTCTGCAGGTCATCAATGGTGTCTGTTCTTCCGGACATGTCCATATAAGTATACAGTTCCATGTATTCATGAGGTTGTCTCCATACCTGTACACGTCCACCCGCTCATTACAATTTCAATCGAGACTCGTCCGACCAGGCAACATGTTTCCAGTCACCAACAGTCCAATGTCAGTGTTGAAGGGCACAGGCGAGGTGTAAATCTTTGTTGAGTTCAGTCATAAAGGATACACGAGTGGGCTTTCAGCTCCGAAAGCCCATATCGATGATGTTTCGTTACATGATCGGAAGCAGCGATGTCGGATTCCTGATATTCACGGTACACTCGTGAAATGGTCGTACAGGAACATCCTCACTTCGTCGTTAGTTCGGAGATGCTGTGTCCCACAGCTCGTGCGCCGACTGTAACACCACGTTCAAACTCACTTACATCTTGATAACCTGTCATTGTAGCAGCAGTAACCGATCCAGCAACTGAGTGTTATATAGGCGTTGCCGCCCGCAGCGCCGTATTCAACCTGTATTTGAATACCAGTCTCTTTGGCGCTTCGGTGCATATTATTTAGTATTACCTAAGAGTACTTATTGCTCCATATTTCGCGGATTTTGCCTACCTCACTCAGCCACTACCACGTTCTGCGACCAAACTAACATGATAACTGCACTCATAATATCCTTAATGAGATATACGTCTGTGTGCATCTCATACCTAGAACGCTACACATGGCTGGTCCCATGCCATACAAAAATTTGCGATACCTGCAAGAGAATGACCCAGGTTTCGAGCCAGAAGCACAATCCCACAATGAGGCAGCTTTCATGAGATAATTAGCAATCGAATAAGCGGTGTTTATTTCTTCGAATAGGCCATTACTATGGAGTAACACTTGTACGCAGCAACAATCTGATGTAATGAAAGTTTACTTTATTACTGGCACTTCTTGGCAGATTAAAACTGTGTGCCGGACCGAGACTCGAACTCGGGATCTTTGCCTCACGGCGTGCTCTACCATATGAGCTACCCAAGCACGACTCACGACCCGTCCTCACAGCTTTAATTCCGCCTCGTCTCGTACCTTTCAAACTTCACAGACGCTCATTTGCGAGCCTTGCAGAACTGGCACTCCTGGAAGAAAGGATATTGCAGCCACATGGCTTAGCCACAGCCTGGGGAATATTTCCAGAATGATACTGGGTACGGATGTTTATTTTTTCGTTGTTTGATGAAACTAAGATTAAACTGCGATTTTGCCCATACATGGTTGGCTTACTAACATAAAACAGCTGTTCTTTACATCCGTACAAAGCACGTCGCGCGCCCGCTTGCGTAATAACAGCAGCGCAGTCCTTCACTAATAAACACGAAAATATCAGTTCTGCAGAACCATCTAAAGATTCTTACGAAAATTCCAATCTAGTTGCAGTTTCTCAAGATAAGCCCGCTACACTGGCCGTACTAGTGTAAAAGTTGATTCCTTATTGCCCTCGCAAGGTGCAAAACATCCCCACCACGCCTGAGGTTTTGTGGACCTCCTACCCCGCCGTACGTCAGCGCCGGCACGGAGACCTCTCTCTGAACTAACAGAGCGCTCCATTAATTCGGGCTGAAACACGCCTCCTCTCTCTAGGACGGGTTCAGGACCCACCCGGGGCAGGCGATGAGTCGTACGGAGGCGGGGTGTGGATGTTTTACCAAATAGGCGCGCATCCACTGACGGAACAGTTTCTGTCAACCAGCAGACTACGGGGCCCCTCATCATGCAAGATACTTCCAGTCAGCGTTTGGTATTAGGAAGTCTTCCAAATCTCGTATATATACTCCACATTCGACGTTCAAAATTATGTTTGAGAACATTTTTCATATTATCCCCACTCTTTGTAATTAAACAAAGAAAATGTTTACAGTGCTTCAAAAAGTAATATTCGCAGTAAACAAAAAAAGTATTGATTTAATTTTACATATTTTAAAAGAAGAAATGTTGAGTTTGCTCGCAGAGAGGATGAGAGACGGGCGCTGCTATATGCGCGCTGCTTTGACAGACAGGTGGCGCTGAGGTAGATATGAGCTGGCGTGTGTAGCTGGCTGCCTAACTAGCAGGCGATAACCCTGCTACTGGCGGAATGTGAGCGCCACGAAGTAAGCGTGTGTCGTAAAGACAGCAAGTCTAGTCTACAGGCACGATAATGCGAGTGCTTTTTCGAAGGGAGGGTGGTCCTCCCTGGCCCTAGTGTCGTCTGACGGTGCCTCAGGCCGCAAATTCAGAGATCGCAAAGTATTAGGATGGTGCATAAGATCGCTGCGTTTTTCTTCGGTATATTAATATTGCTACAGGTTTTGGATTTTACAAAGAGTGTTCTACGTCATTAGCCCCTTACCTGCATTTGTCGTAAATCCCTCGCCCAACGCAAAGTTCCAGGCGACTGGAAAAAAGCGTAGATGATTCCAGTACATAGAAAGGTAAAGAAACGGATCCACAAAATTACAGACCAATATCCCAAACTTCTGTTTGCTGCAGGCTCCCTGAACACATTCTCAATTCGATTATAATAGACTTACTTGAGGCTGAGCAGCTAACGTCGACGAATCAACATGGTTTTAGGAAGCATCATTAGTGCGAAACTCAGCTTGCCCTTTCCTCATGTGACATACTGAGGAATATGTATGAGGGGCAACAGGCAGATTCCATATTTCTAGAAAGCATTTGACAATGTAGACTGTTAACGAAACTACGAGCATATCGAATAATTTCACAGATATGTGAATGGCTCGAAAACTTCTTAAGTAATAGAACCCAGTATGTTGTCCTCGACGGTGAGTGTTCATCAGACACCACGAAGTGTGATAGGACGGGTGTTGTTCTTTATACGGGGTGAGGCCATCTGAATATTCTATGCATTAACTCTAAGGAACAAATGGCAGATATTTTACCAAAAGCAGCCAGGAGTGCACATTTCAATATACTGTGTCAAATGCTGGGGATTTTACGGGTAGGTATGGAAATTATTAAATTGATGGGGGTTTTGAAGGAATGACAATTTAATAATATACTTTGCTAACTTCCAGCATTCTGGAAGGCTTTGTAGTGCCTCGAGAATTTCGGGGTAAATTCTAGAGACCCTCGTATTTCCTCCGTCTTGAACATGCGTTATTTTAGAGATGAGTGTGGTGAAGTAGAACTGTGTCTACTGCACCACAATTGTGTGTGTGTGTGTGTGTGTGTGTGTGTGTGTGTGTGTGCGCGCGCGCGCGCGCGCGCGCGCGCGCGCGCGCAGGACGGATGATTGGCGCGGCCAGCTAGTCGCCGAGCCCGCCTAGGTTACGCGTCCACCTCAAGGAATAAACGCGCCGTACTCCGTGCGACGTCAAACATTATGTGTGAACATTTGAATGTTGTTGAAAGAAGAGAAGGGACGATTGCTTATTCATTCTTTTTCTTACTTTTGTAAGGTCCGGACGGTTGTCTTATTAAACTCTGAGAGATTTGTAGACTGTATTTATGGAAAAAATGAATGTGATAGTTTCTGACGGACCGGAAGGTTCCGAGCTTACGAAAAATGTTTTAGTTGTATGAAAATTGTCGTGTGTGATGAAAATACAATGAGATTGAGTTCAAAATATTCTCGAGTGTACGGAGTTATTTTAAAAGTATAAAAAATTTCCTCCAAAGTAGCATCTTGTCTTCGAAGAAGGACATCGCAGCCGGCCATCCTGAAAAGAAGATCGGCGGAGCAGCTCCAATAGCCAAGAGGGATTGTGAGTCTTGCACACCAGTACCACACTGACACCGTTAATCACCGGAAACCGCCGGAGCATGGCATAAACAGTTGCCTCACCATCATTTCCCAAACCCCTCAACATGCATCCTAATCTTACATCTGCAGAAAGAGCTGCAGTCCACCACCTAAAAACTGATCCTGACCTTATAATCCTACCTGTCGACAAAGGCTCCACCACTGCTGTTTTTAACCGCAATGATAACCTGGCAGTAGGACTCTGCCAGCTGTTAGATACTTCTACCTACAAACCTTGCCACAGTGACCCCATTCCAGTAATCCAGCAGTATCTCCAGTCACTACTCAAATCCTTAGGCCCACCTCAGAACCCCTCTCTGGAGTCCATCCCTCTGCTCACCTCTCCCACTCCACTAACTCCTACCTTCTACGTGATTCCTAAAGTCCATAAACCAAATCACCCAAGACGCCCCATTGTGGCGGGTTACTGAGAGAATCGCTGCTCTCATAGACCAACACCTTCAATCTATTACCGCTAACCTACCTTCCTATATGAAAGATACCAACCATTTCCTCCACCGACTCTCCACAGTTCCTGACCCTTTACCACAAAGTGCCCTACTCGTCATTATTGATGCCACCTCCCTGTACACTAACGTTCCTAATGCCCATGGCCTTACTGCTATTGAACGCTACCTTTCCCAAAGATTGACAGATTCCAAACCAACAATCTCCTTCCTAGTTGCCATGACCAACTATACCCTCACCCACTACTACTTCTCCTTTGAAGGCATTACCTACAAACAAATCTGGGGTCGGCTATGGGCACCCTCATTGCACTGTCTAATGCCAAACTATTCATGGGCCATATAAAGGAACCGTTCCTAAAAATGGAGAATCCTAAATCCCTCGCCTGGTTCAGATTCATTGATGACATCTTTGCTATCTGGATCAAAGATGAGGACACCCTATCCACATTCCTCCAGAACCTCAACTACTTCTCCCCCATTTGCTTCACCTGGTCCTTCCCAACCGAACAAGCCACCTTCCTAGATGTTGCCCTCCACCTCAAAGATGGTTATACCAGTACCTCTGTCCATATCAAAACTGCTAACCACCAGCAATACCTCCGACAGCTGCCACCCATTCCATACCAACAAGTCCCTTCCGTACAGCCTAGCCCCACGTGGTCGTCTCATCTGCAGTTACGAGCAGTCCCCCTCGAAACATCTCACTGAAGCCTTCACTGACCGTAATTATCCTCCCAAACTTGTACAAAAACAAATCTCCCGTGCCTTATCTTTCAGTCTCCCACCACCTGCCAAAGTCCCACTGTTTGGCCACAGAGGACTGCGCCCCTCACAACTCAGTACCACCCAGGACTGGAGAAACTGAATTACATTCTCTGCCAGGGTTTTGATTACCTCTTGTCACGGCCTGAAATGAGAAATATCCTGCCCACTATCCTTCCCACCCCTCCCACAGTGGTATTCCACCATCCACCATCCACCATCCACCGAACCTACACAATGTACTCATCCTTATACAACCCCTGCTCCCAGTCCCTTACCTCATGGCTCATACCTCTGTAATACACCTACATGTCCCATACATTCTCCTGCCACCATCTACTCCAGTTCAGTCACCATCGCCATCTATCTCATCAAAGGCAGGGCTACCTGTGAAAGCAGTCATGTGATTTACAAGCTAAACTGCAACCACTGTGCTGCATTCTATATAGGCATGAGAAGCAACAAGCTGTCTGTCCACACGAATGGCCCCCGACAAACTGTGACCAAGCAACAAGTGGACCCCTCTGTTACTGAACACACTCCCAAATATGATATTCCTCATTTCAATGACTGCTTCGCAGCCTGTGCCATATAGATCCTTCCTACCAACACCAGCTTTTCAGAATTGCGCAGGTGGGAACTTTCCCCGCAATACATCCTACACTCCCATAACCCTCCTGGCCTCGACCTTCATTAGTCACTGTCCTCACCCATCCTGCCCCTTCCCTGCTCCCGTTCTAGCACTACACAGCTGTTATTCCACCTACACACCCAAACATTTTATTTCTCTCCATTTCTGATACTTCTCCCCCCTCCCCACCTCCCTCCCCCCTCCCCAACCTCCCTCCCTGCCCCAGTATCCTCCATACCCCCAACCAATTGCCACTCCCATCATGCACTGGTGCTGCTGCTTGCAGTGTGGTTTCTGCAGATGATGAAGAAATTGATGAAATGTATGACGAGATAAAAGAAATTATTCAGGTAGTGAAGGGAGACGAAAATTTAATAGTCATGGGTGACTGGAATTCGTCAGTAGGAAAAGGGAGAGAAGGAAACATAGTAGGTGAATATGGATTGGGGGGAAGAAATGAAAGAGGAAGCCGCCTTGTAGAATTTTGCACAGAGCATAACTTAATCATAGCTAACACTTGGTTCAAGAATCATAAAAGAAGGTTGTATACCTGGAACAACCCTGGAGATACTAAAAGGTATCAGATAGATTATATAATGGTAAGACAGAGATTTAGGAACCAGGTTTTAAATTGTAAGACTTTTCCAGGGGCGGATGTGGATTCTGACCACAATCTATTGGTTATGAACTGCAGATTGAAACTGAAGAAACTGCAAAAAGGTGGGAATTTAAGGAGATGGGACCTGGATAAACTGAAAGAACCAGAGGTTGTACAGAGTTTCAGGGAGAGCATAAGGGAACAATTGACAGGAATGGGGGAAGGAAATACAGTAGAAGAAGAATGGGTAGCTCTGAGGGATGAAGTAGTGAAGGCAGCAGAGGATCAAATAGGTAAAAAGACGAGGGCTAATAGAAATCCTTGAGTAACAGAAGAAATATTGAATTTAATTGATGAAAGGAGAAAATACAAAAATGCAGTAAATGAAGCAGGCAAAAAGGAATACAAACGTCTCAAAAATGAGATCGACAGGAATTGCAAAATGGCTAAGCAGGGATGGCTAGAGGACAAATGTAAGGATGTAGATGCTTGTCTCACTAGGGGTAAGATAGATACTGCCTACAGGAAAATTAAAGAGACCTTTGGAGAGAAGAGAACCACTTGTATGAATATCAAGAGCTCAGATGGCAACCCAGTTCTAAGCAAAGAAGGGAAGGCAGAAAGGTGGAAGGAGTATATAGAGGGTTTATACAAGGGCGATGTACTTGAGGACAATATTATGGAAATGGAAGAGGATGTAGATGAAGATGAAATGGGAGATAAGATACTGCGTGAAGACTCTGACAGAGCACTGAAAGACCTGAGTCAAAACAAGGCCCCGGGAGTAGACAACATTCCATTAGAACTACTGATGGCCTTGGGAGAGCCAGTCATGACAAAACTCTACCATCTGCTGAGCAAGATGTATGAGACAGGCGAAATACCCACAGACTTCAAGAAGAATATAATAATTCCAATCCCAAAAAAAGCAGGTGTTGACAGATGTGAGAATTACCGAACTATCAGTTTAATAAGCCACAGCTGCAAAATACTAACACGAATTCTTTACAGACGAATGGAAAAACTAGTAGAAGCCGACCTCGGGGAAGATCAGTTTGGATTCCGTAGAAATACTGGAACACGTGAGGCAATACTGACCTTACGACTTATCTTAGAAGAAAGATTAAGGAAAGGCAAATCTACGTTTCTAGCATTTGTAGACGCAGAGAAAGCTTTTGACAACGTTAACTGGAATACTCTCTTTCAAACTCTGAAGGTGGCAGGGGTAAAATACAAGGAGCGAAAGGGTATTTACAATTTGTACAGAAACCAGATGGCAGTTAATAAGAGTCGAGGGGCATGAAAGGGAAGCAGTGGTTGGGAAAGTAGTGAGACAGGGTTGTAGCCTCTCCCTGATGTTATTCAATCTGTATATTGAGCAAGCAGTGAAGGAAACAAAAGAAAAATTCGGAGTAAGTATTAAAATTCTTGGAGAAGAAGTAAAAACTTTGAGGTTCGCCGATGACATTGTAATTCTGTCAGACAGCAAAGGACTTGGAAGAGCAGTTGAACGGAATGGACAGTGTCTTGAAAGGAGGATATAAGATGAACATCAACAAAAGCAAAACGAGGATAATGGAATGTAGTCAAATTAAATCGGGTGATGCTGAGGGGATTAGAATAGGAAATGAGACACTTAAAGTAGTAAAGGAGTTTTGCTATTTAGGGAGTAAAATAACTGATGATGGTCGAAGTAGAGAGGATATAAAATGTAGACTGGCAATGGCAAGGAAAGCGTTTCTGAAGAAGAGAAATTTGTTAACATCGAGTATAGATTTAAGTGTCAGGAAGTCGTTTCTGAAAGTATTTGTATGGAGTGTAGCCATGTATGGAAGTGAAACATGGACGATAAATAGTTTGGACAAGAAGAGAATAGAAGCTTTCGAAATGTGGTGCTACAGAAGAATGCTGAAGATAAGGTGGGTAGATCACATAACTAATGAGGAGGTATCGAATAGGATTGGGGAGAAGAGAAGTTTGTGGCACAGCTTGTCTAGAAGAAGGGATCGGTTGGTAGGACATGTTTTGAGGCATCAAGGGATCACAAATTTAGCATTGGAGGGCAGCGTGGAGGGTAAAAATCGTAGAGGGAGACCAACAGATGAATACACTAAGCAGATTCAGAAGGATGTAGGTTGCAGTAGGTACTGGGAGATGAAGGATCTTGCACAGGATAGAGTAGCATGGAGAGCTGCATCAAACCAGTCTCAGTACTGAAGATCACAACAACAACAGATGAGCACATAAAATGAAGGGCCAAAATGAAGTCCCTTGACCTCTTTGAAAACAAAAAAAGCATATATTATTCAAAAAAATTAATGTAGAATGCCCAAGTACAAGTCGGCCCTAATATAAGGAAAGCTATACTTTTATTTGAATACTCCTGACAAAGATTCTGATCTGACTATTGTTGTAAGCATACCTGTATTTATTCCATCTATGCTTCGATCAAATGGTTAATTTGCCATACTTGTGTGGGAAGTGTAAATATTCCATTGTACAATTTCCCTGTATAAAACTGATATGCTTAATACTATGTGGTAAATGATTCAAAGTCAGTGTCCAAAAATTAAATAAATAAAAAAGTCCATTTGCATTGGATATGTACAAATTGAGAAAACTCATTTTTCTCTTAGGAAAGGCACAAAGACAAGTTTTATGAAATTACACAAGTTTTTTTCTACTCAAGTTGATAAGATACACTAATTACATACGTTTTTTCATCATAATGGTGCCGTAGGCGTTGGAGATATTGTATACTTTGAGAAGCTACTCAACTATTTTCCATTTTTAGATCACCTACAATACTCAATACTTGTAAAACCCTAAAAAACATTAACAATACCCTCTAACACAACCGAAGACCAGAAAGAGAGTGTCAACTGTTTCAGAATCTAAACGAAATGGAGAGAATAGAGTCCCGTTATTTGTCAACTCTCTGGAACCCCCGCTGGCAAGCAGTTATTTCCTTAGCAGTACGAAAATATTTTGTCCACTCCAGTAACTATTCTCTCTGGAAATACCACCAGGTTACCTCTAGTGGTAGCCTGTTAACTGTCAGAGAACGAGAACTGTGAGAGAATAACGATAACGGCTAGAGAAAAATAACAACCTCCGACAGTTATTTCCATAGTCGCTCCAATTCCTTATGGTAACTATTTGTACTACCAAACTAATGACTCAAGGGAACTCTAGTACATGTGAAATACCTTTAAGGTTGCTTCTATCAGCAACCACTCTGACATTAACTTTATTTAATTTTTGTGCTGAAAGTAGTGAGTGTGCACACAGTAATACATAGGTGTATCACCAGATGGTGCATAGTCTCAGTTAATTCCAGATGACCTATCCCTCTCCATAATAGCCAGATCTCAGATTAGTTGGCGTGAAAGCATAGCATAATCTTCTGTAAACAGGTGGCACGAAACACTGTTATTTAAGTAACTGCTAGTATCAGATGAGCAGTTATCACAGAAACTGTTACTTCTCAATAACCAGTTATTTCTATCAGTTACGTTTTTTTTTTTTTTTTTTTTGCCACCTCTAATGTAGACCATGACCTAAAATTCATTTCTTTACAGCCTTTTATATATATCAAGCTAGATGACAAACAATGTCATATAGTTATTAGCCACATCAAGTGAAAAATTCCCTCTCGGTAATACCGCTACATTTCATAACAGTAGCAAGACGGGGATTCCATAATCTAAACGACAGCAAATGTCCAGGGTTGTTAAAATGACTATTTTGGGAGGCCCCAGATTGTATAATCTGAGTTGACAAGTAACCTAAATCATAGCTGAAGGAGTCCAAAAAGAGTGTTACTATACATTACAAACATGGACAAAGACAACAATATGGAGACAGCTGCAGATCGTAGAAAAGTCTCATTCACATTGATTATTAATTTTATAAAAATCATTCATGAACCTGCAGCTGGTTTGATATTTCATTGTACACATATGGGCCAAAAATTCACACAGCCCAAAAACAGTGATCAGTTAAAGATTTCAGATTTCTAAAATCAAGGCTATGTTTTTTATTTGTGGTGGCAGGCTGTTCTATAGTCGAATATCTTGGTTGAATGGTGCCATTTTTTATTGCTTGGACATGGAGTTTCCTATCTAATACCATAATAGGACATCCAAGTGTGTTGAAAGCATGAGAATGTAAAAATAATGCTCTGAGTTATTTTCTCTTTGTTTTTTTGTGAATTTTTTCCTGTGTTTCTTCACTCTGACTGTATTTTGTCTTCATTGTTGTCCTTTGTGTGTAATAGTAAATTGTGTGAAGTAATAAGTTGATATTACTTATCCTAAATAACTGGTAATTTCTTAACAAATGGTTATGGGCCCAGGTGCCAGGTGTACAACAATTAAAGGTGGGAAAAAACTAATCCAGAACCTAATTTAGAGTCACAGCTCAAGAGGAGAAGAAATACAAGATACTGTTGTTTAATGGGAAGAACTTTATCAACTGAAAACTTAGGACTGAAACACTTCTAAGTGAGCTGGAAGAGAGTTTTGTGGGAAAGTCATACATGGACATGGCCGACACAGCTGTGTAGTGTGCACAGAAGAAAACTCTTCTGGGAGAACTTAGCAAAACCGATAAGAAGTGTAAGTCACAAGTAGTCCAAAGGATTTCACAAAGTTGCTTGGAGTACACCAACGATAGGGAATTCATCAATTCAAACCTTTGCGCCAAAAGGTATGGCTTTTATTAAGAAATACCTTAAAAGTTTAATGAGTTTTTGAAGTTTCATAAGTTAATGGATCATCTGAAGGATTGTATGATAATATTGGAGAAACTGATATAGTATGCGGTTTCTGACTAACAATTTCACCAGAATCCGAAGTAGTTCAAGTGAACAATTGAAACTGAATTTTTTAAGGGTAGATTACTAGACAAAGAAGCAAAACTTCATATTCTAAAGGTAACAACGGGACGGTAAATGAATTGCCATCATCAACAGTATCTGACAGCAAGGTAACAGGAAGTGTTCAGAAACGACCAAGTCTCAAGGTATGTATGATGCAGCCAAAGCTTTGTCTAGAAGCTCTTTTGGGTTATTTAACAGGAAGAAACAAAGAAAGTTTGATTGCTGGTGACTTTAATACAGATTTTTCTAATGCAATCTTCCAGTAAACATTTACTGCAGTTAGTAATGTTATCTTTCAGTCTAACTCACACTGCAAACTTCCCAACTAGGATCACTAAATCCTCAAGGACAGCCATTGATAACATTTTTATAGACAAATCAAAGGAACAAAATCATATAATAAAACCTGTAATAAATGGACTATCCGATCATGACATGCAGCTCCTTGTTTTAGATGTAAATTCTAAGCAGATTATCAAGACTGCTAAATCTGAGTACAGGAGAATAGTCAATCAACCAAAAATTGAGTGTTTTAGAAAACTGCTGAAAGATATGAACTGGAAAGATGTTTATAGTGCTCATGACATGAATGAAAAATATAACACATTCATGAACAATGTCAGTACCATGTTTGAAAACTGTTTTCCTCTAAAAGTTACTGAAATTAAACAGAAGTCTATAATAAAACCATGGATTACACAAGGAATAAAGATTTCCTGTAAGATGAAAAGGAAAATGTATTTGTCAACCAAGAATAACTCCAATGCTGATGATTTAGCTAAATACAAGGAATACTGCAAAATATTTAAAAAAGTAATTCAGACATCTAAACAAATGAACTATGAGAAGAAGATAGCAAAGTCAGGGAACAAAATAAAAACAATATGGGATATAGTGAAAGAGGAGACTGGTAGAACCAGAAAGGACCAAATAGCACTAAGGGTAGATGACACATTAGTAACCGATGGGCATAGTGTGACAAATCTATTTAACAAGTACATTATATCCGTTACTGATAGAATGGAATTGTCAGGATCAGTAAATAATGTCCTTGAATATCTGAAACTAGTCTTTACAAATAGCTTCAGGTACATGAATATGTCACTCAATTCACCAAAAGAAATAACTTCCATAATACAATCTTTAAAATCAAAGCATTCTAGTGGTTAAGATGAAATATCAACAAAGTTAATTAAGGCATGTTCCTGTGAGTTCAGTACAATTCTAAGTTACTTGTGGAACCATTCAATTATGACTGGGACATTTCCGGATTGGCTAAAATATGCACATGTTCAGCCTCTATTCAAGAAAAGGGATAAAGAGATACCATCAAACTACAGGCCGATTTCACTTTTGCCAGCATTCTCAAAAATTTTAGAAAAGGTAATGTACAGGCAGCTTCTCAACCATCTGACCACAAATAACATATTATTAAGAACACAGTTTGGATTTCTGAAGGGTTCTGATATCGAGAAGGCTACTTACACCTACAGTGAAAATGTACTTAACTCATTAAATAACAAGTTACAAGCAGCAGGTATTTTCTGTGATTTGTCAAAGGCATTCGATTGTGTGAACCACAACATCCTTTTAAATAAATTAGAATTCTATGGTGTCACGGGCAGTGCTGCAAAATAGTTCAAGTCATACCTCACTAACAGGAAACAAAGGGTGTCAGTGCAAGGGGCTAGTGAATTAAGTCATCAGTCATCGTCAAAATGGGAAGAAATTACATGTGGTGTCCCACAAGGATCCATCTTAGGGCCATTGCTTTTTCTTGTGTACATTAATGATTTCTCACCAGTTACACTGCCAGAAGCAGAGTTCGTTTTGTTTGCAGATGACACAAGTATTGCAATAAATAGTATGTCGAGTGTAGTTCTAGAAAGATCTACTAATGATATTTTCATGGATATTAATAAATGGTTTAAAGCCAACTCACTGACATTAAACTTCGAAAAGACTCACTATATCCAATTCAGAACATGTAAGAGGTTCCCACCCAGCATATGCATAAAGTATGAATCACAACTTGATAAAAAATTCAGTTAGGAGGAGCACACCACAGAACTTCAGAAACGCCTTAACAAATCTATATTTGCAATTCGAGTGTTAGCAGACATAGGTGACATAAAAATGAAAAATCTTGCATACTTTCATTCCATAATGTCATATGGTGTAATATTTTGGGGTAACTCTTCAACTCAAACAAAAGTTTTCAGAGTCCAAAAGCGTCTAATACGTATTATTTGTGGAGTAAATTCACGGACATCCTGTAGAAACCTCTTCAAAGAACTAGGTATACTAACTACTGCCCCTCAGTATATTTACTCCTTAATGAAATTTGTCCTAAATAATATATCTCTTTTTCCAACAAACAGCTCAGTTCATACATACAATACCAGGAACAAAAATGATATGCACAAGGACTTCCACTTACTTTAGTTCAAAAAGGGGTCCACTACTCGGGTACACTCATCTTCAATAATTTGTCAGCAAACATAAAAAATTTAGTTACAAATAAAGATCAGTTTAAAAGGAGCCTGAAAGACTTGCTAGTGGCCCACTCCTTCTACTCCATTGACGAATTTTTTAATAGAAACAAATGATGTATTGATACTATTAGTATTGTTATTTCAGCTTTTAAAAAAAATTGACATGTTCCACATCCACGAGGATCTCCTCAGCACGGATCTGTGGAACGAAAAACTAATCTAATCTAATCTAAACATAATGCTTCTGTTTTGCGTGTTGATATTGCGTATGCTAGGAGTTGTCATTTTTTACTTTGTAGTTCACTGTTGCTATATGAGTTCATGTATTGTCATTTTGTTATATAGAGATAATGAGTGGAGGTGTGGACACTAGAAAATGGAGTGCCTAGTGGTGAAATCTAAACATTTCTGAAGTATTCTTCTATTAGAGTTCAAGAGGAATGACAGCTGCGGAGGCATTTGCGGGATAATGCCATCAGACAGATCACGGCAAGAATATGGTTTTCTCGTTTTAAGAAGGATCATTTTGACATTAGTGATTCAGCACATTCAGGAAGACAGTCGAGATTCGATAAAGATTGTTTAAACACATTAATCCACAATAATCGACGTCAGCATACTCGAGAACTGGCAAATGTTATTAACTGTGATCATTCTACCATCGTGCGACATTTGAATGCAATGGGGAAGGTTCAAAACCACATGCTCGAAGCCAAAAACGCAATAATCAGCTGGTGAATATATGTGCTGTTCTGGTTGCTCGTGATCAATTTGCTCGTAAGCAACGTTGACCATTCCTAACTTGTATCGTTATAAGTGACGAGAAATGGTGTCTTTATGCTAACATCATAAGGAAAGGAAAGAATGGTTGCCCCCAAAACAAAGCAGCAACTGCCCATATAAAAGCTTGCACGCATCCATAATATTATGCATCTAGTTGAACAGCGATGGTGTGGTGTACTACAAATTGCTTCCCCGAGATGTAACCATCACTGCTGATATTTATTGTCAATAACTGAGACATCTTGTGGACGCAATTCGAGAACAACGACCAGGAAGACTGCGTAAATTGATGTTACTCCACGATAACGCCCGCGCACATTCTGCTAGACTGTCCAAAAACTCTATACTAATGTTCGGTTGGGAGGTCGTCCTGCACTCACCTTATTCAACTGATCTTGCACCCTCAGTTTTCACCTTTCCTGCTCCCTATCGAACAAACTTCAAGCAAATCCTTCCTTGATCCAAAAGTTGCTCCTAACATTGCTCGACGAGTTCTTCGCCTCAAAAAACCACTCGATTTCTACAGTCATGGAATCGAAAAGTTATATCAGCATTTACAGACTGCTGTAAATAGTGAAGGAGAATATATTATGGATCAGTAGGGCGTGTATGTGCACCTGTTGCGTTTATTAAACATACAGAAAAACGCAACAAACTTAAGTACCAACCCAATATATGTGTGTTACAGATGTGGGAAACAATGGCATGATTAGGGCAAAATACGAAGTTAGACTGTCACAAAAGCGTGAAGTACAGTTCTGTAGATTTAGCTAAATCTCTCCAAAAAAATAAAGAGAAACGAAAATAATTTTTCTTTCTCAGTTATTGGAAGTTTTCCAGGTGGCAAAGTGGAATGGTTTCTAGATTTGAGGGTGACATGATATTTAGTTAATTGATCTGTTCTTTCATGTATGTGAACGAACTGGAGAATCAAATAAGAATAAAGGTTGGAGAAATTTATGTTGAAAGCATAGTTTGTGGACTGGAATTTCAAATTAAAAATAAAAGGTGCTCTTCTAGTGTCAGGTTTACTAAATAATCAGTGTGTAAACTATAAATGGCTGGATGCTGCATGTTTTTAAAAATTCAGCGGGTTCAATTCGAGAGGGTGATAGCTATAGCTGCAGCTCACAGAACAGATTCAATCGTGTGTACACACACTAAGATGTACAGTGATGTAGACTTCTGACAAACACATAGCACTTCTGAACCCAGAATATAAATAAACTTCATTATCTAACAGATGGACTGGGCAAAGTAAAGTTTTAGGGAACTGCAAATGAATGTCAGATCTGCATAACGGGTGAACAAACACGATTACCACATATTCAGTCTTCAAGACAGAGGACAACTTTAACTGATACAGTGATGTGCTTGGCCCTGTAAAACCTGTTTCTTTTGATGGAAAAACTAGTTACCTTCACTGATGATTATACCCATTCATTCATTCATTGAGCATCCATTTTATCATATACAATGATATAGGAGTTGTCATGTTACATTATGTGAGTTTGTAATTATACAGTAAATTAATAACATAGGCCTACGGTGGTAAAACATATATAAATATACAGGGTATCCACTGATCGTGACCGGGCCAAATATCTCACGAAATAAGCTTCAAACGAAAAAACTACAAAGAACGAAGCTTGTCTAGCTTGAAGGAGAAAACCAGATGGCGCTATGGTTGACCCGGTAGATGGCGCTGCCATAGGTCAAATGGATATCAACTGCGTTTTTTAAATAGGAACCCCCATTGTTCATTACATGTCCGTGTAGTACGTATTGAAATATGCATGTTTTAGTTGGACCACTTTTTTTGCTTTGTGATAGGAGACGCTGTAATAGTCGCAAACGTATAAATACGTGGTATCACGTAACATTCCGCCAGTGTGGACGGTATTTGCTTCGTGATACATTACCCGTGTTAAATTGGACCGTTTACCAATTGCGGAAAAGGTCGATATCGTGTTGATGTATGGCTATTGTGATCAAAACGCCCAACGGGCGTGTGCTATGTATGCTGCTCGGTATTCTGGACGACACCATCCAAGTGTCCGGGCCGTTCGCCGGATAGTTACGTTATTTAAGGAAACAGGAAGTGTTCAGCCACATGTGAAACGTCAACCACGACCTGCATCAAATAATGATGCCCAAGTAGGTGTTTTAGCTGCTGTCGCAGCTAAACCGCACATCAGTAGCAGACAAATTGTGCGAGAATCGGAAATCTCAAAAATGTCGTTGTTTGCTGCATCAACATCGATTGCACCCGTACCATATTTCTCTGCACCAGGAATTACATGGCAACGACTTTGAACGTCGTGTACAGTTCTGCCATTGAACACAAGAGAAATTACGGGACGATGACAGATTCTTCGCACGCGTTCTATTTAGCGACGAAGCGTCATTCAACAACAGCGGTAACGTAAACCGGCATAACATGCACTATTGGGCAACGGAAAATCCACGATGGCTGCGGTAAGTGCTACATCAGCGACCTTACCGGGTTAATGTATGGTGCAGCATTATGTGACGAAGGATAATTGGCCCCCATTTTATCGATGGCAATCTAAATGGTGCAGCATATGCTGATTTCCTACGTAATGTTCTACCGATGTTGCTACAAGATGTTTCACTGTATCATAGAATGGTAATGTACTTCCAACATGATGGATGTCCGGCACATAGCTCGCGTGCATTTGAAGCAGTATCGAATAGCATATTTTATGACAGGTGGATTGGTCGTCGAAGCACCATACCATGGCCTGCACGTTTACCGGATCTGACGTCCCTGGATTTCTTTCGGTGGGGAAATTTGAAGGATATTTGCTATCATGATCCACCGACAACGCCTGACAACGTGCGTCAGTGCACTGTCAGTGCATGTGCGAACATTACAGAAGGCGAACTACTCGCTGTTGAGAGGCTTGTCATTACATGTATTGCCAAATGCATTGAGGTTGATGGACATCATTTTGAGCATTTATTGCATTAATGTGGTATTTACAGGAAATCACGCTGTAACAGCATGCATTCTCAGAAATGATAAGTTCACAAAGGTACATGTATCACATTGGAACAACCGAAATAAAATGTTCAAACGTACCTACGTTCTGTATTTTAATTTAAAAAACCTACCTGTTACCATATGTTTGTGACTCTTACAGCGCCATCTATCACAAAGCGAAAAAAGTGGTCCAGCTAAAACATTCATATTTCTTTACGTACTACACGAATATGTAATAAAAAATGGGGGTTCCTATTTAAAAAACGCAGTTGATATCCGTTTGACCTACGGCAGCGCCATCTAGCGGGTGAGCCATAGCGCCATCTGGTTTCCGCCTTCAAGCTAGACAAGTTTCGTTCTTTGTAGATTTTTCGTTTGATGCTTATTTCGTGAGATATTTGGCCCGGTCACGATCAATGGACCACCCTGTATATCTCATGCAGCGTATAGTAGATAATAATAAAACAAACATTAATTAGTTATTTATAGTGCATACTATTTCATACATTTGTTTTTCAGATATGACTTATCATTATCATTGACCACTCTAGTAGAGAATAACAGGACAAATAATAATTAATTAATTAATTATAGTGTGTACAGGCAGACTATTTTCATACATTTGTGCAAATATGAATTATCATTATCATTGACCACTATATCACTATGTTTTGAAAATCCATGTACTCTGTTTTTAGTGTAACATTTTTAAGTTCATTTTCAAAAATGTAAAACTTTTCTTTTTGATGCTTAAGGGAAGAGCACTAAAAAGGATTTTGGGGTGATATATTGCACTTTTGTGATATTGGGCTGTTTTGTGTTTCTCTGTGGAAATTATTCCTGTGTCTTGTTGGGTAGTCATGGCACTCACTATTTATAGAAGAAAATTGGGGGTGAGATTTGAAAAAGCAGATACTTTCGTAGATATATAAAGATGGAAGCGGCATTATTTGAAATTCTTTGAAATTATCCCTGCAGGGCTCTCTTGATGCAGCCCCTTTCATTATTCTTAATGCTCGTTTTTGAATAATGTATGACTGGTTTGCCAGACTTGAATTACCCCAAAATTAGACATCATACGTCAATAGACTATACATAAGAGCATAAGCACATATTACTGTTTTTTCACTGCAGCAGTTTTCCATCATTCTGAGTATATAGCAGCATTTACTTAGCTTTTTATTGAGCATTTCAATATGTTTATCCCACTTTAGATGTTCGTCTAACCAGATACCTAACAATGTTGTGTTTGAAGTTTGTAGAATCTTCTGTTCACCAAGTTTCAAAACTATATTGGGCTTTACTTTATTCGATACATGGCTGAAATCCATACTGTTTTTTTCTCAGTTACAAATAAACAGTTATCTCTAAACCATTTTCCTGCTTCTCCTTTTGTTATTTCTACTTTGTGTTGGAAGTCAGTCTCATTTTGAGCTTTAATAAAAAGACTTGTATCGTCTGCATACAATACAGCATTAGCTAGTGTTAAACATTTTGGTAGATCATTTACGAAAATCAAGAACAAGAGGGGTCCCAGCACAGAACCTTGTGGCACTCCATTACTAACTTTCTTATATTCAGAAAAGTAAGAGGTTCCTTCGTGAACTATTTCTACTTTCCGGTATCTGTCTGACAGGTATGATTTAAACCAACTGTGAACAGTATCACGCACACCATAGCAATATAGTTTCTCAAGCAATAATCCATGATCAATAACATCAAATGCCTTTCATAAATCTAAAAACACCCCACCGTTCACGTCGTTATGATCTATAGAGATCAGTAGAAGTTTCAGAGTTTCAGGAAATTATATACAGCTGTTTCATTTGACCTATTTTTCTGAAGCCATTTTGCTCACTGACTAATATTCTACTTGTGTTCAGGAAAGCGGAGAGTCTTTCATGCATTACTCTTTCAATAACTATTGAGAAGCGGGATATCAAGGGTATGGGTCTGGAGTTTTTTTAAATCATGACAATCACCATTTTTATATAATGGTTTTATTATTGACAGCTTTAGTACTTTAGGGAAAGTGCCAGCGCTGAAAAAGGCATTAATTATGTCTACAAGGGGACGAGCAATATTTATACTGTGTTTAAGTACTTTATCTGGAATGCCATCAGTGCCACAAGACAATTTATTTTTTAGTTTGTTGATTGCATTCTGTACTTCTTGTACACTTACAGGGTATAAGAACATAGTTTTAGAATTTCTGGAGATATGTTTAATCTTTGTTTGACTTTTTATGAGGCTTTGTACAATACTTGTCTAATGAAGGTTGACTATATTGGCAATACACAAAGGATCACTTATAGTTTTGCCTTCACTTTTAATAACAAAGCTGCTGTCTCTTACTTTACTTCTACCTACAGTTGTATTTATCACATTCCAAAATGATTTCATTTTCTTGTTACCCTTGCTTCTACTGATGTAGGAGTCATTATGTAACTTTTTTGCTGCATTAATGGCTTTCCCGTACAATTTTCTGTAACAGGTGACATTCTGTTTCAGAGCTGGATTTAGCCTGGCTGATTTACTTAGCTTTCTAAGTCGCTGCTCTCCAGATTTCCGTATCCCGTGTTACCCAAGTACTAGGCTTGCTTTTTATTTTAGTTTTCTTAAGAGGGAATGCAATTTCATAGTTACGTTTCTAACAAGTTAAAGAGACTAATTTCATATCCACAGTGTTGAGTTTGCCTAAACCCCAGTGAGTTTTTTAATAAATTATTAAAAACCCTGATATTGTCCTCACTGATACATCTTCTGTTGATATATTTCTCACGTATTCTAGAATTTGTGCCCAGTACGCTATTTATATAGAGTTTTATTGCTTTGTGGTCCGAGAACCCAGTGTCAGCTACTTCAACAACATGATCTAGCTTTTGCAAGTCAGAAAATATTTGATCTGTTATCGCTTCAGAGTATTTTCCTTATCTAGTGCATTCATGGACAGATGGTGCTAAATTTTGTGAGTATAACGAATTGTTTAGTTTTGATACTTTTGGACAGTTCATTTTGAAGTTGACATTGAAATCACCAAGTACAATAATGCTCTCTATAAAATGTCTTAATTAACTAAAAAGTCTTTCAACACTATCAAAAAAAAAAACGTCATAAAGTTCCCTGATGGGGAGCGATTTATGCACACAATTATTTTGGGTTCTATAAGTTTGCACATACTGTATTCAAACTCTCTTTCAATGTGTTTTATCTTACTGAGTTTAATTTCTTTACATTCAATTCCTCGCTTCACATATATACATGTTCCTCCCCCTTTAAAATTCTCTCTACATTACTGGTCATTTCAAATCCCGTTATTCTGGTTGTACAAGTTTGGTTTTCTTCTCGCCAGTGCTCACTTATACATAAAACTGAAATATCCTTTAACTGATCCATCAAAAGCACATCTAGTTCAGCAATCTTACTAATTAGACCCTGGACATTTTGATATAATATAGTTAATGATATGTTGTCTTTCGAATCCCTCACACTGCTCACATTGTTTGGTTGCTGCCTGTCTTGAATAAAAAATCCTTCAGATGGCCAGTTGGAGACACTCTTCTTTTGCTCAAGGGGCAGGTGGTTTCTAAAGCTTCTGGAGGTGTAGTAGATACTGTCGTTGCTGATACTGCTGGTATAGCCTGTTCCGTTTCTGATGACAATTTTTGTGTTGCAGAAGATACTGTGGACTGGTTTATCAGAGGCAGAACAGCAAAATGTTCACTGTTCATGCATCTGTTTAATGAGTGAAGTAAGTTTTAAATTTTTCGTCCTAGTAGTGTTTTTCCCTTGCTGTTAAGATGGAGACCATGCTGTGTGAAATGTTCTCACTCCAGGGAATCTATGGACAGGAAATGTGAATTCTGGAATGCTTTGCAGATCTTCCCCCAACTGTCGATTGGCCGTAGTGATCTCTTTATTCACGATAGAAGCGTTCATAAGGTCGTGCCTATGTGGTATTCCAACAAAAACAATTGCTGGTCTTCTTCTTGCAGTGCTCAAAGTTTTTTTTCAAATTTTTAGTAGCTTTGGATAACTCGTTCATGAACACATCATTAGCGCCCCAAATTATGACTGCGTATTGACTCTAACTGGAGAATTTTTCAATCATTTATGTTCCGTGTGATTTCCGCCATGGGTGCCCTCGGTTTTACAACGGAGGAACCGTTTACACAATAATCATCGAGTAAGATTTCAGCAAGGCCACGTCCATGGCTTTTAGAGTGTGTAGTCACATTATAACTGAAAGCTTGCGAAGTTATTTGAACCTGTTTATGTACACAGTTCACAGTACCTTTAGGTGTTATTGTGTTCACATTCTGCGTGCTTAACATTGCGGTCACATGTTTGTACTGCTTTCAGTATATGTTTCAGCTCTTCCGTGCACTTATTTATTTCACGTGCACCGAAATGACTGTTTACTACTGTATGGAACGTGTTTTCACACACGGTTTACGATGCATAACATAGTCACAGTAGTTGGTGTCTCTTTACAGCAGCTTATACTCTTCATTCAAAGTCTGAAGTGTTTAAAATAATAACAGTACACTAACATGGAAAGGCTACTGCTGATTCCAACACGAAAATCAGGAGATTTAAAAGTGACAACGGTCATGAGTATATTTGCAAATTCTATTACAAAATGGAATGGCAGAGCGATTAAATCATACTGTCGTTGAAAAGGCTCATTGTACGATTCTTGGACACGAACTGTGAAAGCAATTTGAGTCAGAAGTTACTGGCAGATGCTATTGTCATAAAGCGTAGCTATACTTCAGTTTTAGATGCACAAATTCTAGCAATGCTATAGGATGGAAGAAAGCCAAATTTAAACAAACATGACTTTGGGTGTGTTACATACTGACACATTCCAAAGAAAGTATTGAAAAGGAACTAGGCCATTAAAATGAACTGTCCAAGCAGCTACAGAATATGGTGCCCCAAAAGACACGAAGTTGTATTTGGGAGAGATGTAATTTTTGCAAAAGATAAATTTCTATTTGAAGGTGAAAGTAGTGATGACTGGATCTTTAAGACCACTCAATTGAACAACGTAATGCAGAACATCGCAGAAAATCAAGGACTTCAAAACAGAACTAACTTTGAGGAACCTGAACGAACTGTTGAAGGTAACTCAAGGCCCACGATGTCAAAAGAAGTGGAAGCGAGCAGAAACTCTGCAGAAAAGCAACAGAATATCAAGAAAACTTGGGAATTTCAAGGATTATGCAGTGTTTGCCTTGAATACAGTAGCATTTGTGGGAAAACTTACCTCAGAAGTCTGAAGACATGCAGGGTTGGCATGAAGATGAAGAAGAATGGAAAAAAACGATACAGGTAAACGAAAAATTGGGCGCTCTGTCATTTAATGGAACTTTGACTTATGCACCACTTAAAGCAAATAAATGTGTCCAAGACAGTAAGAGGATGTTCACAGTAAAAATAGACATGTCTGGAAATATTGAAAGAGATATGACTATGAGGAGACATGCTCCACTTGCTCAATTCACAACACTAGGAACGTTCCTTAGTGTGGTGAATGAACATATTTCATTTATTGAACAAACAGATGTACAAAACGCATTCCTGCATTGAGATCTGGTGTAAAGGATAAGAAAAGTCTTGTATGCAAACTAAAAAAAAAAAACCTTAACGTAGACTGAAGAAGGCACCAAGAACTTGACAGTTTTACGAAGGAAATCATGTTTCGACAACCCAAAATTGACATGTCTATGCTGAAAGCACTGATGGTCATAATACTTATTCTGCTTCCATACATAGATGATATTCCAACTGGCAGTAATCCTAAAAAAACTCATCCATATTAAGAAGTAGTTAAAATGTCGAATATGAGAACTTGGTTTCTTTGTCTATATGTTTATCTTGAAAACTTATTGAAAAGATTCAACATGAAAGACTGGAAACACCGTAAAACACCGATGGAAGTCAAATCCAGTGGTGATGCTTTTGGTGAAACGGATGAAAAACTCTTTGGACAATTAATGTGTTCTTCAACGTATGTAATTACAGCTACAACACCAGACGAAGAGCATCACTTAACTATTTTAGAAGACCGCAAAATCAACCAACAGAATTCTAATAGAAAGGTCTGAAATGAATTTTTCGGTATATTAAAGGAACATTTGATGTTGCCCTGTGATACAAAAGGGGAATTTTAAATGTTCTTCGGTGCTATGTTGATTCTGACTGGGAAAGTGAAGAAGACAGAAGATCTACAACATAATACATAGTTTTTTTTTGTTTGGAAATGTTGTTTCTGGCGACAAGAAGATGTGTTTCACTATCTTCAACACAAGCAGCATATCCAGCTTCGGCGACAGCTATGACAGACACCCCGTGGTTTAAGCATCTTCTTGAAGAATAATATTTTCACTCTGCAGCGAAGTGTGCGCTCATATGAAACTTCCTGGCAGATTAAACTGTGTGCCAGACAGACTCAAACTCGGGCTTCATGAAGAATTTGTCAATTACGGAAGTGGGAACATAGATGACTTGAAGCATCTGGATGGAAAATAAAGTTCCACACAACAGCTATACAACAAAGGCCATCTCAATGTTCAATACATTATCTCCGAGGAACAAATGGCAGATATTTTACCAGAAGCAGCTATGAGTGCAAATTTCAGTAGACTGTGTCAAAAGCTGGGGATAGTGAAATTATAGGTACTTAAGGAAGTTATTAAATTGATGGGGGTGTTGAAGTAATGACCATTTAATAATTATACTTTACTTTGCTAACTTCCAGCATTCTGGAAGGCTTTGTAGTGCCTCGTGAATTTCGGGGTAAATTCTAGAGACCCTCGTATTTCCACCGTCTCGAACACGCGTTATTTTAGAGATGAGTGTGGTGAAGCAGAACTGTGTCTACTGCACCACAATTATGTGCGTACAGGACGGATGATCATCGCGGGCAGGTAGTCGCCGAGCCCGCCTGAGTTACACGTCCAGCTCAAGGAATAAACGCGCCGTACTCCGTGCGACATCAAACTTTCGTAAGGTCCGGACGATTGTCTTATTAAACTTTGAGAGATTTGTTGACTGTATTTATTGAAAAAATGAATGTGATAGTTTCTGACGGACCGGAAGGTTCCGAGCTTACGAGAAATGTTAGGTGTGTGATAACTAATGAAAATACAGTGAGACTGAGTTCGAAGTATTCTCGAGTGTACGGATTTTAAAAGTATAAAAAAATTTCCTCCAAAGTAGCATCTTATCTTCGGAGAAGTTGTGCAGGGCATCACAGCAGGCTATTCCGGAAAGATCGGCGAAGCAACTCCAAGTAAGTTCGATAGCCAACAGTGAGTTTGTGTCTTGCACACCACTGACAACCTTAATCACCGGAAATCGCCAGAGCATGGCATAATCACCGGAAACCGCCAGAGCATGGCATAAACAGTATGGTTTACCAAATTATGCAATATATTGCAGAGAACTGTTAAAGTTCCAACTTTTTTTTTACTTGATGACAATGGACCAACTAAATTACCCGTTATTTGACATCTTTTACTTACAACAACAACATTACCACATCGGCTACCGTGTGCTTACAGGTGACATAAGCACAGCAGGTCACTTCACAAATGCTGTTAATGTGTAACGCAGTTTAATGTTGGAGGCAGCCAATGCCAAGTACGCTGGAAATGCGAGATGCTCTATGGACAGCCGAGTCTATGTGACCAATGACAACAACGGCAGACAAAGTGTTTTGTAACCCTGAATTCAAACTTGTGTCCTAAGCTAACCACAACCTCATGATGTGTAATCATCAGAGAAAACTGCAAGCAACAATCTGCGGCAGATCTAAAAATCTGCAATCGCTTTGTTTATGGTGATTAAAGCTAACCTCTACGAAGCAACTAGCGAGAGAGAGAGAGAGAGAGAGAGAGGAAAAAAAGTTTTAGCACTGAAGCAAACTAATCTGTCGCTATTTGTTACCTGAAATGATCGTTACACTGGCTACATGAGCAGTCCTCATTAGCAATTGGTTGCAGGCTGTAGGTGACACAGGAAGATTCCAGGCGAGAAAGGAATGACAGGAAGAAAAAAGGGCAAATAAAACAGTCAACAAGATCAAAAATTACATTTGAATCAATTAATTAAATAAAAATACATTCTTTTGATTAGATTTAGAAATTGAAAAAGTTTCATTTGACATGTTTTGATCCTACAACCTTCTACATCATGTTTATACGATAACCACTGTTGTTGTTGTGGTCTTCATTCCTGAGACTGGTTTGATGCAGCTCTCCATGCTACTCTATCCTGTGCAAGATTCTTCATCTCCCAGTACCTACTGCAACCTACATCCTTCTGAATCTGCTTAGTGTATTCATCTGTTGGTCTCCCTCTACGATTTTTACCCTCCACGCTGCCATCCAATGCTAAACTTGAGATCCCTTGATGCCTCAAGACATGTCCTACCAACCGAGCCCTCCTTCTAGTCAAGCTGTGCCACAAACTTCTCTTCTCCCCAATCCTATTCGATACCTCCTCATTAGTTATGTGATCTACCCACCTTATCTTCAGCATTCTTCTGTAGCACCACATTTCGAAAGCTTCTATTCTCTTCTTGTCCAAACTATTTATCGTCCATGTTTCACTTCCATACATGGCTACAGTCCATACAAATACTTTCAGAAATGACTTCCTGACACTTAAATCTATACTCGATGTTAACAAATTTCTCTTCTTCAGAAACGATTTCCTTGCCATTGCCAGTCTACATTTTATATCCTCTCTACTTCGACCATCATCAGTTATTTTACTCCCTAAATAGCAAAACTCCTTTACTACTTCAAGTGTCTCATTTCCTAATCTAATCCCCTCAGCATCACCCGATTTAATTCGACTACATTCCATTATCCTCGTTTTGCTTTTGTTGATGTTCATCTTATATCCTCCTTTCAAGACACTGTCCATTCCGTTCAACTGCTCTTCCAAGTCCTTTGCTGTCTGACAGAATTACACTGTCATCGGCGAACCTCTAAGTTTTTATTTCTTCTCCTTGGACTTTAATACCTACTCCGAATTTTTCTTTTGTTTCCTTTACTGCTTGCTCAATATACAGATTGAATAACATTGGGGAGAGGCTACAACCCTGTCTCACTCCTTTCCCAACCACTGCTTCCCTTTCATGCCCCTCGACTCTTATAACTGCCATCTGGTTTCTGTACAAATTGTAAATAACCTTTCGCTCCCTGTATTTTACCCCTGCCACCTTCAGAATTTGAAAGAGAGTATTCCAGTTAACGTTGTCAAAAGCTTTCTCTAAGTCTACAAATGCTATAAACGTAGGTTTGCCTTTTCTTAATCTCTAAGATAAGTCGTAAGGTTAGTATTGCCTCACGTGTTCCAACATTTCTACGGAATCCAAACTGATCTTCCCCGAGGTCCGCTTCTACCAGTTTTTCCATTCATCTGTGACTTATTAAACTGATAGTTTGGTAATTTTCACATCTGTCAACACCTGCTTTCTTTGGGATTGGAATTATTATATTCTTCTTGAAGTCTGTGGGTATTTCGCCTGTCTCATACATCTTGCTCACCAGATGGTAGAGTTTTGTCAGGACTGGCTCTCCCAAGGCCGTCAGTAATTCCAATGGAATGTTGTCTACTCCGGGGGCCTTGTTTCGACTCAGGTCTTTCAGTGCTCTGTCAAACTCTTCACGCAGTATCTTATCTCCCATTTCATCTTCATCTACATCCTCTTCCATTTCCATAATATTGTCCTCGAGTACATCGCCCTTGTATAAACCCTCTATATACTCCTTCCACCTTTCTGCCTTCCCTTCTTTGCTTAGAACTGGGTTGCCATCTGAGCTCTTGATATTCATACAAGTGGTTCTCTTCTCTCCAAAGGTCTCTTTAATTTTCCTGTAGGCAGTATCTATCTTACCCCTAGTGAGACAAGCATCTACATCCTTACATTTGTCCTCTAGCCATCCCTGCTTAGCCATTTTGCACTTCCTGTCGATCTCATTTTTGAGACATTTGTATTCCTTTTTGCCTGCTTCATTTACTGCATTTTTGTATTTTCTCCTTTCATCAATTAAATTCAATATTTCTTATGTTACCCAAGGATTTCTATTAGCCCTCGTCTTTTTACCTACTTGATCCTCTGCTGCCTTCACTACTTCATCCCTCAGAGCTACCCATTCTTCTTCTACTGTATTTCCTTCCCCCATTCCTGTCAATTGTTCCCTTATGCTCTCCCTGAAACTCTGTACCACCTCTGGTTCTTTCAGTTTATCCGGGTCCCATCTCCTTAAATTCCCGCTTTTTTGCAGTTTCAATCTGCAGTTCATAACCAATAGATTGTGGTCAGAATCCACATCTGCCCCTGGAAAAGTCTTACAATTTAAAACCTGGTTCTTAATCTCTGTCTTACCTTTATGTAATCTATCTGATACCTTGTAGTATCTCCAAGATTCTTCCACGTATCAACCTTCTTTCATGATTCTTGAACCAAGTGTTAGCTATGATTAAGTTATGCTCTGTGCAAAATTCTACAAGGCGGCTTCCTCTTTCATTTCTTCCCCCCAATCCATATTCACCTACTATGTTTCCTTCTCTCCCTTTTCCTACTGACGAATTCCAGTCACCCATGACTATTAAATTTTCGTCTCCCTTCACTACCTGAATAATTTCTTTTATCTCGTCATACATTTCATCAATTTCTTCATCATCTGCAGAGCTAGTTGGCATATAAACTTGTACTACTGTAGTAGGCATGGGCTTTGTGTCTATCTTGGCCAAAATAATGCATTCACTATGCTGTTTGTAGTAGCTAACCCGCACTCCTATTTTTTTATTCATTATTAAACCTACTCCTGCATTACCCCTATTTGATTTTGTATTTATAACACTGTAATCACCTGACCAAAAGTCTTGCTCCTCCTGCCACCGAACTTCACTAATTCCCACTAAATCTAACTTTAACCTATCCATTTCCCTTTTTAAATTTTCTAACCTACCTGCCCGATTAAGGGATCTGACATTCCACGCTCCGATCCTTAGAATGCCAGTTTTCTTTCTCCTGATAACGACGTCCTCTTGAGTAGTCCCCGCCCGGAGATCCGAATGGGGGACTATTTTACCTCCGGAATATTTTACCCAAGAGGACGCCATCATCATTTAATCATACAGTAAAGTTGCGTGTCCTTGGGAAAAATTACGGCTGTAGTTTCCCCTTGCTTTCAGCCGTTCGCAGTACCAGCACAGCAAGGCCGTTTTGGTTAATGTTACAAGGCCAGATCAGTCAATCATCCAGACTGTTGCCCCTGCAACTACTGAAAAGGCTGCTGCCCCTCTTCAGGAACCACACGTTTGTCTGGCCTCTCAACCGATACCCCTCCGTTGTGGTTGCACCTATGGTATGGCCATTTGTATCACTGAGGCACGCAAGCCTCCCCACCAACGGCAAGGTCCATGGTTCATTGGGGGGTCGATAACCACTGCGGTAGGTAAATAACACAGGTAAGTTGCTGGTGCGAAAGTTTGTAGAGTTTTTCTGTAAGTTTTTCACTGAGCCATGTTCAGAGTGCGTTTTTAATCCGGAAAGTAAGTTCCATTAAGGTTATTCGATAGAGTGTGGAAAAGGTTCAAACCTGAGGGCACAAGATCAGGTGAATAAGGTGGGTGTGGCACGACTTCCCAACTCAACTTCTGCTGGAGTGACAAAATAATACTGTACGGAATGCAGGCAGGCATTTTCGTGGATCAGCATTGCTTCACGTGGACTTCCTGGTCGTTCTTAGACTGTGTCTGCACGACATCTTTTCTGTTGACAGAAAACGTTAGCTATGACGGTTACATCTTGCGGAAGCAATTCATAATACACCACACCATCGTCGTCCCACCAGATGCTTAACATTATCTTTTGTGGATGCATGGAGTTTTTTCTATGGGATCTTGATCCTTTGTTTGGCCTCAGCCAATCGTTTCATTTCTTTTCTTTTCCTTAGGTTAGCATAAAGAGAAAAATTTTCATCACCAGGATAGTACTGCGCTAGTGTCAGTCTAGTCACTGGAAAAGGAAATTTCATCAAAATGCAATGAGGACGCAGTTATGCGATGAAATCTGGGGCTGCTGGCAGAGTGTGGTAACGGACGACAGCCAGCAGGCCAGGCAAGGTAAGGTAAGGTAAGGTAAGGTAAACATGGCACTTGCAGGCGCGGAGCTGAGACAGCTGTATTGCACGCACGATTTGTTTTGAGTAGAGCAAGAACAAGGCAGGAAACTGCAGCGTTGCTCTAAATTATTGAATGTATGAGGCGGTGCACTAGGCTAGAGCCAGGAGTGGTGATTTGTAAATGGCTGCCTGTGGGAATTTATCCCTGCCATAGTTTCTGTATCTCTTTCTGGCACTACGTCAGAAGCAAGAGAGGGACCAATATAAACAGACGGGCAATTTTAGCTTGACAGGATATGCCAGGTCAGTCAAGCATCGGGACAGACCAGTGTTGGTCTACGCTTATAGCGGCCAGTCTGGCAGCAATGTTATAAGCATTGTGCATAAACTTGTACTTTGTTTCTATGTAGTTGCTCGGGCTATATTCCGCATCAGGGGACACACCAGGGCAAAGCGGCAACCTGGAACTTGAAGATAGCACGATCTGCCTGAAAGAGGGTAGTGTCAGCAATCTGCAGTAGGTCCAGGAGGGGCTCAGTTCCACTCTAGTCTACAGGCCACATTCGCTTCCCACCCGGTGTACTGGGGTCCCGGCGAGGTGTACCCTGCAGCAGTGCTGCGACAGCGCCAGATACGGCAGCAGGTGTTGCCATCCAGCATGCACCATAGCGGCATGTTTCAGCACAGCATCCAGGAGGGCGCGGGTTCGAGTCCGATCCTGTCCTGGGAGCAGTGGCGGCCCGAGGGCCACGGGTGACCATTACATCCACCTTCACCCCAGTCGGACAGAGCAGGCAGAACGGGGCGGAGGGCGGCGACCGACTTCCATCGGCGGGCAGCCTTGATAACGATAGCAGCGGCGTCGGCATACCAGGAATCTGCTGAGCCAGCTGGACTTGCGGGACATCGGGTGTGCAGCACACGGACACTACACTTCACTATCACATACATACATATGGCCACCCACTGCTTTTTGCGATTTTGACTTCGGACATGTTGCATGCAAATGTTGCACAATGGTGGAATGATCGTGATCATCACATGTCCCAGTTCTCGTATACAATGACGTGTATCATTGTGGATTAATGTTTCCACGATCTTCATAAAAATGCGAAGGTCTTCCTGAACTTGGAGGGTCAAAAATGTCAAAGTGGTCCTCCTTTAAACGAGAAAACCATTTTCTTGCTGTGCTCTGTCGAATAGCATTATCCCCATACATGCTGCAAATGTTTCTGGCTGCCTCTGCTGCTGTCACTCCTCTACTGAACGCGAGTGGAAAATGTTCATATTATTCCATTTGGCAGTCCACTTTCTAGCGTCCACAGCTCCACTCACTATCTCCACTGCGAAACGAAAATTCCATTAACTTGTGTGTAAACCTTACATGTGTCAAAGTGTGTGAAAAAGCAAATAGTCATACATATGGTACATAATTGAATGTAAAGTGTTTGACATACACTAAATGAATGTTTTGTACTTTATAATTTAATGCTTTTTTGAATAGGTATTAACAAAAAGATAGTAGGGTTCTCAGTGGAAAGTGAAAAGCTACCGTATCACATATATAACTAGTATAAGCCAAAGCAGTTGAGAGGAAAAGTAACAAATTAAAGGAAACTTCTGTATTCCCAGTACTACATGATTTCAAAATGAGCATTTCATAACTCTGTTGATAAGAACAAACACATCAAAATATTGTTGCCCAGTAGCAGCAAATAAGGTCTTAATGAACAGTCTGTAGTTCATCTTAAGTGTGTATGAGAGAAGACATTATTAAATGTGAATGTAACAGATGGGAGGTATGGCTTAGTGAAAACCACATTACGAGTGATAGAATGGAAAGTAGTAGGAAACCTGTGTATTTAGTAAAACTTAAATAGGCTATGTAGACACTTTTGAAACAAAGGGATATAGTTCGAATTTTTAAGGTCAGTGGACCCCATTTTATATATGGAAGTGAGGGGGCATAGACGGACCCATAGGAGGGATGGTCTTATCTGGGGCAGGTGGATACATAGAGGGAATGACATACTATTTTTGTATGGAGGTATAAAAGAAGGGACACTAACTTCACAAAAACAACATATGTACACAAAGTCTGTCCAAAAATTGAGTTGTAAACGTGGTTGCTACAATGATATTAAGCTGCAATGTGACGTTCAGTCACAATGACATTCTCCAAAATAGTCGAAAGTAAAGAGACTTACCTGGAAAATGACAAATTTTAGATGTCTCTGTACATGTTGACTTGTCACAAATCAGATTTGAAGTAATGGAGTGCAGTACACAGCCCAGCATCAGCATGTGACTCTTTACGGTAAAAAACAGTTACTCTCTTTCCACCTAAATATTGTTAAAAACTATGTGCTTACGAAGTAATTATATGCTATTACCCTTAACTGGGAATGTTACAAGTGTGATCAATCTGACAAGAACTTGAAATGCACATATTATCCATCACACCGATGAATGACATTTGTGATTGTTAAAAAGGTATTTTAAGTAATCAGTAAGTGTGGGCCCTCTATCGTGTGTGTACAGATTTCTGAAAAGAGGAGTTAACTCTCTAACATCGGCAAGGCACGGCGGTGTTTGTGCTTCTCACCTTGCTGTGGTGGTCCACTTATGGTTTGAAGTCGTGGCTTGGCAGTGTCTCTGAACTCGAGGAGAAAATGGTCACTGGTGACAATGATCCAGAAACTTTTCTGTCACAACAAGATTGAACGAGAGCTCCTGTTATGAGCCTGGCTGCATCTACATACATATTCCACAAACAACTGCACTGTGCATGTCTCTTAGTACCCTGTACCACTACTACTTTACTGTTCCACTCGCAAAAAGAGCGAGGGAAAAATGAATATCTATATACCTTTGTGTAGGCCCAAGTTTCTTATATCTTACCTTTATACGTCGTATGCAAAATGTATACTGATGGCACTAGAATCATTCTGCAATTGGCTTTAAATGCCAGTTCTCTAAATTTCTCTATGCAGTGTTCCTCAAAAAGAATATTGCCTTCCCTCCAAGGATTCCCATACGAGTTCCCAAAGCATCTCTGTAGCACTTTCATGTCATTTGAACTTATCGTTAACAAATCCAGTAGCAGAATAGGTCTCATTAGTGTCCTGCATGCAGCCTCCGTTACAGATGAACCACACTTTCCCAAAATTCTGCCATGAACCTAATGTCTACAATTCACCTTCCCTATTGCAATCCTGACATGTGCGTTCCATTTGATATCACCTTGCAACATTATGCCCTGATATTTAAAATAACTTACATTTTTCTACATTTAGCGCAAGCTGCCGTTCATCAAACTAACTGAATGTTGTCTAAAGCATCTTTTATTATCTTGCCATCACTCAACTTCAACATCTTTCTGTACACCACAGCATCGTCAGCAAACAACCGCAGATTGCTCCCCACCCTGTCTGCCAAATCAGTACGTGTACAGAAAACACTTCCCTGTGGCATTCCTGACAATACCATTGTCTTCGATGAACACTCGTCACATTAGAGGAGTTTGTTAAGAGTGGTTACATTATTTCGTAGTGAGTCTGAGTGGTTATGTGCTCTCTTACAGCCCTCGATCCTCTGCAAACAGAAACAGAATTACATGGCCAGAATTAGTGGAACTGCATAGCAGGTCCTCTGCATCAAGAAAGTACAAAAGTGCAGCGGCAAATTTTAAAGATCTGTTCGCAACACATGAGAGACTAGAGGGTCACTATGGAACACTGGGTTTCCTATGGAGCTTTGAATACTACTACAGGTTGTTGAATGGAGCTGTGGATAGCGTGCTGCCTAAACCAGACTATTGTGGGAGCTCTCACACAGAATTACATTTTTTATTTACAGTTTAATGACAATCTTTGATTTGTCATCTCTCTGTACTTCTGTTTCTCAAAGTATTTTGAAGCTATAAATTGCAACGGGCAGCAGTATGTTTGATTTACCCGTTGCACCAATGTGAAAAATCCAATAAATCTTTCTAACTGCAGAACAATGAATGGTAAATGGTTATCAATCTCATACCCTAACATTCATGTTTTGGAACATATGAGACAGTATGCCATGCACTTGTGATCATCCACTTTCTGGGAGAGCACTGTGAAAGCAGCATTGAGAATGGAAGGTTAAACCCTGGTAAACCTTTCTGTTTACATCATTAGGCCTTCACAGTCATACAGCAGAAGGCATGAAATAGACTGCAAGTGACTGTTTTCAAAAACCACAAGATTTTACATACAGCTTAAAGTTTCGAAAATGGTGCACTATAGTGATAAGAGTCGCTTCCTACAAGAGTGTGATAATTAGCACACCCTAAAATGAGTGTCAATTTATTTACAACGACAAGGATTCTGTATTGGGTCTGGTATTACTTAGGAGCAACAACTGTTTCTACACAATGATAAGCTAAGGAAATTTTTAGATATGTTTTTCAGGTTTACTTGCCCCCTGTGCACCCTCACGTAGCAATAGGAGAAACTTATTCCATAATGCTGTCACAAAAGAAATTTTGATTACTGGAAAATTCTGTTTTAATGTAGTGTATAACCATGCAAATACAACCATTTCAGTGTTGTGTATTTGAGAACAGCACTTACCACCAGTATCTTCCCTCTGAATTTTATGGACAAAAATACTGCAAGAGTTTGTTTTACATCTTGAGGTTGCTTCCTGACTGCCACATCAAATTAATAAACACTGCCAGAAATGAAACAAGTTTAAAGTGACAGATATCCTTAGGGACATGAATTAAAACTCCTATGCATGTCAAACGTGTTTTATTTCTTTCTGAATGAAGGCATAGCTGCTTACACTATAATTGAACAACATTGTTAACATCCACTTCCAGCAACAGGCAATAAAGATATAAAATTGATGAAGTATATAAATCAATAACTTGCTTTTGTAAGAGATCAGTAACAAAATGAAGGTAAGTGGTGCATAAAAGTGTAAATCAATACCTACATATTATAAAGACTTACAAAACAACTACAAGCAACGACAGGAGACAACTTTAAAAAATATTACTAACTGTCCAGAAATTACATTATTAATGCCCACAACATACTAACAGTGAAACAACATATTAAACTTAAACTACATATTAAACAGAAACAACCTGTGATTTTTTTACAATTTTAGCTTTGACAACTAAATTACAAACAAGTGTTAGGCAATGCTAAGCGTAAATTCGAGATAAGAAGTGCTAAACTGACAAGGATTCAAAGGAGATATTAAAGAAATGATACACTGGTGCACTTAACATCCAAATGAATACAGAATTCTATCAAATGAATAATTCAATCCTATCATTTAATTTTACTTAATTGTTGCAGCAACGTATGTGCACATCAAAAATTGATTGCTTAATACAAATTTCTGCTATATTCAGTCTTGCTTCAGACGGTAATGCCGCCATCGCTGCACTGGTTAACAATCAACTCATCTAATAGAATACATAATTACAAATTTCTTGTCAAATTAATAGACTATTGTAATTGATGATGTTATCATCGTTATCATTAACATCACAGTTCACTATGCTGTGTGTTTTCATATAATGTTGTTATGTAACTAGGCCACAGAGCACTTTCTGACACATTCCATACTGTGGAATTATATATTCTGAAACTCTGATGGATGTTCTCACACCAAAGTCCACTCCACTTATGCACAGCCTGTGTCGCCACTAGTTTAGAGGCAGTCTCGGATAAGGTAGTGGTAAGCTGTCAAGTCGCAGTTCACAGTGCCACAAACGTACGTCGGTTACCCATGTCTCGTGCCTCACAAGAAGGCTTTGATGCACATCCCGATTCATATCCACTGGTTCCGAAGTCATCAAGTTTTAGCTTTTTGCGGAATGTTTTCCCCTATAAACCTGATGTCAAATCCAAAATTTGAGAACTGTACTTTCTAGATGGAGGGGAGGATAGGTCTGTGTAGCACCAATTTTTCTCTTTGCAAGAATACTGAAGTGTGTTCACTAGTGTCATATTACCCACTGCACCTGCAAGGGCACCAGTCCCATCACAGCACTATTTACGCTGTTACATCCAGAAACATCATAGAAATTAAAGAAATGACTTTTCTGACTATCACAGGATGTCATCAGCTCAGGTCCACGATGGCTCTGGAAGCTGTGAAGGGATGCTGAGAGCTACAACATTTCTCCATTTGGTTCCCACAGCAAAGCACTGGTCGGTCATCTGACGGTAGTTCAGTTGTCTCCAGCACTGCAGACAGATCTCGTAATAATGACACGGTGAAGTACTTCCCACTAGCACCACCACATCTTTTGGTGATGTCGTTGCGGAAATGTGTCAGTAGAGCTCCTGTCCGGTGTATTACAGTCCTTGACTGTCACGTTGTATCCTAAAAAGGCGAGGCTCAGTGGCATCTTCCAATGGTTCACTGCAGTTCCGATATTAATGGTTCCCGCTGAAAATTCTGTAATACACTCCAGTGTTACTGTCACGTAGACTGACACTCATACTCTTGGTATACATACTAGTTTCATTAGCAATTGTAGTACAGCAGATTGCAGGCGCTGGAGACGAGTTCTTTGTGGCACAGATAATTGCTCAAATTGACTGTTGTGACTATTGCTGATAGATGAACATGCTAGTGCTCTGCTTGCTAGTCCATTCCTTTGACTCCTTTGTTCATAAATACATCTATATGTTTGCAAGAACATTATCCGTACATCATTATTAACAACAAAATATTGTTCCAAAACTTGGTTTAATTGGAAACACAACACATCACAATATGAGACAACAACACTATGAAAATTTCAATTTCCACACAGAAATTGCAAAAACAGACAGTATTTCAAATGTGACTCACTACGAATATATAGAGTAACAATATGAGAGCACATAAACCACAGAGTGATCAAAGCAAAGCTTTTTAATCTTTTTTCAACTTAGATGTGTCTGTATTCACTCAACAAATTTTAAAGGAGGAAACAATAGGAACCTACTAATACACTATAGCAAATTATACACAAGCTAACAATGTTTCAAGTGCTCTAACAAATATGATGGCATTTATGGTTTTAGGTAAATTAACAATACTTGCAATACTAATGTGTGTAAGACTCCACTAAATTTCAGTAAATATTACTACTTTTAACACTAAGATATATACATCTGATAGTAAAAAAGTTTTTATGACTATCAAAACAAAATGTATATAAATGAATCACTAACAGATTCTATCAAACTGGAAACAAATGCCTACTGCCAAACTTCAGCTATATCATTAGGAACTGAACAACACAAACTAGAAATAGCTTAATAAGGAGATCATATTTACAAGAGGAGTCACAACAAAGTTTACCATCAAACTGACAGAACATATGATGATAGTGCCCAAGGGATGTTGACGGTAAAATGAACAAGACATATTAGAGCTTACACAACAAAGGAAGGTTACATATTTACATTGGCAAATACTGAACAGATACATAGATGTGATTCAGTTACTGTAAATTTCAAACAATGTTTGAAATAATCACACACAATAAGTAAATTTCTGAACATACCATGGCATTATCCTTATATGAAGGTTATATGAAGGCGACACTGACTGTCCTAAACTAAGCTGCTGAGTACAAAAAATTAATTTGTTGAAACCCGTACAGCATAATAAAATTTGTTTGCAACTGATGCCTTTTACTGTAACAATGTGAATAAAATGTAAGTTTATTTAGTTCTGATAGTATTGTTAACATGCGAATACAGAGCTCATTTGTTTTACACAAAAATAGTATTGTTCTGACTTGCCCCATATGATGCATACAAATATAAAGTAACCAAGCAAAACTGAAGCTAACAGAGCTAACATTTACAGCATTAAGTACCATTAAGGCACCTTTACACATAAAAATACCTGCAAAAATCAGTGTACAGTAAGAAAGGGAAGAATGTCTCTAAGTATTAATCTGATTGTTACTAAGTTTACATTTAATTTCGAATATTTTTAAGCTAATTGTACACAAACTATTTTAATCACTATCAGAACTTATAACTGTGTGCTGAGAATTCCGTTGACCCCAACTAAAGTTTTCTGGCGAACAACAAACATTTATATACATAATGTATAAACAGGTTACTATATAACATGAATAAACTACTTATGTAACTAGAAACATTCCAGATTAAGGAATAATCAATATCTCACACGACAAATTACTATTTAACAGTTATAACTTTTACAGTGCAATTTTAGATTTCAATAATGATGTTTACTACATACAGAACATAAATCATGAAAGGTCATTTTAAGTTTAAGGTGAAAGATCAATTTTCAACATTTGGTAAGTACATGAAAAATTTCAGTTAAGCATTTCACTTGGCATTATAAGATCAGTATACAACTTCTTTAAATTATGAAGTTTGAAGGAAGTTATGAAACAGTTACAGGTCATCAGCTTTATATACAGTGCAAATTGTGATCGCAAGTTCAGTTATCGCTGAGCAGTTTAACTAAATCTGCACAAAGTGCAGACTTCACACCATCCCCCGTAAGTCATTTATTTTACATTATTGTTTGGACAACATACTAATCAGTAGCATCTCTGTACCAAATAATCCTGTCAAACTCATAGTTTGGGCAATTGCATAACATCAGATGGATTTTTTTTTTTGCTTATACAGAACATAAGCAGTTATCTCACAAACAGCAGTATTCACATGATCTGGGTAAATGTCAGTTTTGTCCAACTCATGTTCCAAGATAAACAAAACAACAAACAGTATTTTCTACAAAGGAATAAAACTGCACCATAAATTTTTTGAATGCATTAAAACCCCGATATAAAAAATTGAAGCATACCTCTCATAATTCATACTAAAAAGTCAAAGATTATTTATCTAACATCGAGCAGGCACTGAAAAAAATATAATTTAATTAGAAATAATGTGAAATCCCACACCCAGTGTCTGATGGGTAATTTCCATACTTGATCCATTTTCGTCACCTTAACATTGTGGTGAGCTGATGACTGCTTTTTTCAAATGGGCTAAAGAGACAACACAAAGAATTTAATGGGATGCTGAAAGTATTGTCAAGGTACTTAAAACAGCTGAAAGGCAGTGCCCAAACTACAAACACTCACTCACCCAGTGCGTAGTTATGCAACATAAAACTAATTTTTTTTACATTAATTGTAAATTTGTGTGGCAATATGTATAAAAAACTGTACACAACACAACAAAATTAACAGCAAATAATCATCATCTACAACTATACAAGATGTTATTACTGTATGCATGGATTAGTCAATTAAAAAACTGTTTCCTTTTCAATGAACATGACATATCTAATATTTCGTAAATAATCTATGGTTGAATAAAATAACTTACTAATATTTTCTGCACACTGCTGCCAAAATGACAATTTCAACTTTAAGCTCATAGGTACACACTAAACTCTGCAACATTACATAGTACATAAAACCAAAACCACTGGGCTACGGCTCGAAAAAAATGAGGAATACGCAGTACTCATTGTGACAATTGCATCAGATTTCATCTTGGCCAGACTGGCAGCAACTTGAAGATACCATAAATACATGGATGCTTTTCCACTAAAAAAAAATTAAGTAAATCTGCAACTGCCACTCACATGGCTCAGTATAGATACACCATTTCAAACACTAAACAATCTATAAACAAAATATGCAACTAGCTTATGGAGGAAAAAATAGGTCTCTCAAAATAACTAGAAATATACATTCACACCTTCAATTCATCTCAATCTGTCTAACAAACAATCCTGAACATGTTCCTTGGGCTTTTCACAGAAAATTGAACATGATTGGTCTGGGTTAGGACTCCGAACAAGGGTATCCTTATTCCAATAGCTGTACAACTTAACATCCATTAAAAAAAATGGTCAGGGACCAAAATCAAAACACATGCCGTTGCCTCTCTAGAGTAGCCTAATAAATGTTCTTGTTAATTTCTCTTATGACATGCTACAATTAGAGTTCCTCATTGGTAAGAAGTGCACTTTTCCAGACAAAGAATTTTTCTGTTATTTAGATTTGCATCACCCACACATTCTTTACTTAATGTACAGTAGATGAGATCTTTCCTTGTTGTGAAACGAGTGATATCTTTGCTCAGTCGATAGACTTTTCACTGTAAACAAAATCATTGCATGTGAAGTACTTGTCAAAGGCTGCAACTGATGAGAAATACTGTGAAGTGTGTGCACACAACACAGTGGTTTGCTTCGAATAAGTGCATTGTCTATGCTTTTCAATACTTCGTGTGTCATCCTGAAAATGCTTAAGGATCAAAGAAAGCCTAAACAATATCCACAAAAAACCTAGGGTATGTATTTCATTTTATATTTTATCAAATACATGTATATTAGCACATTGTTGCTAATATTTAAAAAAATAAGTAAATAAAATAAAAATCTGTAGATGGGCATGATAGCTTGAGACTGGTAATGGCATTTAAATAAAGCCTTTTAGAAGTATTTGTGGCTGGTTGCATTCTTAAACATCTTTTGTTCACAGCTGTTAAGTCCAGCAAGATCCAACATGGATAAAAGAACACTAAAATTATATGCTAAGCTGACAACAGCCAATGGCCCGACATATTTATAAAAACACTTCAACCCTCAGAGAAATTTTGAAGTGAGTTTGTCTATAAAACATGATAAACTGAACTGTACATTTAACTATGTGGGCCCAAATAGTATGGAAACTAAACTGTGTGCCCAGTAACTCAAGATTCATAAGGGAATGCATCACATATCTTGTGATTATCTACATAATGCAAATAACAATGGTGTACAGTAATTTTGCATAATGTAAGATGTTTTGACATGTATTTATCATGTTTTATGTTATTTATTTACAGAAAAACTTGAAAATAACTCTGTGGGAAGCTACTGAAAGGTTATGTATACTGAGTTGCACACTGAACTGATTAAAGAAGTATTTATTACTACATTTTTGTATTGTATGCAGGCCTGCAAGAGACTGCAAATGCTTTACATGGATCGACTCAGTTTCATCTAAGCATCATTTCATTATGCTGGAAGAAAAAAAAACATCAGGACGACTTCATCCACATGAATTTTCAAAAATAAATCCTGAAGCTTAGTATCAGCAAGAAAAACATACAAAAAACTGAAGGTGACACTGTCAAAAGGGTGCAACTGATTTATTTGTAACTACAGATTCTTTAATTTTTGTAATTTCCTTAAATACGCCTCTAGCTTGTTCCCCTATCCAGACTTTTTAGTATTTCATACTTCAATTATCTGTACCTGTGCTTACAAACATATCAATTCTTTACCATTGCGTCCTTTTGACAACTTCACCTTCAGTTTTTTTATATCCGTTTTTCCCACGGATAATAAGCTTCAGGACTACTCAAAATTCAAGCATGTTCAAGATCCATGCCGACGTAGTAGAGGGCAAAAGCTAGTGGATATTAAGAGAAGAATTGCAGTGACCAAGCCTTCAGAAATAAGAGTAAATTATTTACAGACACACAAGTATACAAAGAAAGATATTCACAAAGACAGTGACTTGGATAATTTTAAATTATAGTTTCCAAGAATGGACTTTGGAGAAACGGGAAAAAATATATAGAAGTATTAGGAATGTGAAGTTGCAGGGGAAAAAAAAAATAAGGAGCATTAGGAATATGAAGTTGCAGAAGAGCTGCCACAACATCCTGGACTGGAAGAAAATATTTTTCCCATTTGGTTGCAGTTGCTGGAGCTTATCCCACTGTTAACCCTTTGCCTGCTTCATTTACTGTATTTTTATATTTTCTCCTTTCATCAATTAAATTCAATATTTCTTCTGTTACCCAAGGGTTTCTACTAGCCCTCGTCTTAACCTATTTGGTCCTCTGCTGCCTTCACTATTTCATCCCTATGCTGTCCCTGACACTCTGTACAACCTCTGCTTCTTTCAGTTTATCCAGGTCCATCTCCTTAAATTCCCACATTTTTGCAGTTTCTTCAGTTTTTATCTACAGGTCATAACCAATAGATTGTGGTCAGAGTCCACATCTGCCCCTGGAAATGTCTTACAATTTAAAACCTGGTTCCTAAATCTTTGTCTTACCATTACATAATCTGATACCTTTAGTATCTCCAGGGTTCTTCCATGTATACAACCTTCTGTTACGATTCTTGAACCAAGTGTTAGCTAAGTATACCAACTGCAAAAAGATGGTTTACTAGTCACAGCTGATTCTACTGATTTTTTTTAGACCTTTCGTAAAGTTACAGAATTTGAATACTGCAGTTTACCACAATAGCACTGTCTGTGTTTTCACATCGACTAAAGATCTTTTTCTTTCCCAAACCCATAATGTTCTGCAACTCCCAAATGCTTCAAGCCTGTACATGAACATGAGGAATTAGAGCACAGCAGAAAGGTCTTGTGAAGTACATTACTTGACACACATTTTCTCAGACAGGTCCAATAATAATTTAAGCTAAACAGTGACAACGGTTGGAAATTCATGCCATTCTTGTTCAATCCCAAGAAAACATGTAGGACAGAATAGTGCTGTTTTCTCTAAATATAGGCGCAACAACAAAAAACTTTTTCGATGACTAATATTCAGTTTATTGAGAATGAAAACACACGTTAAGTTAAGGATAGAAAATACTGCAAAGCTACTAGCACCACATTAACCCACCACCTACTCCTCTTCTCACAAGGCACACTTCAGGAGTGAAGCATTAATTTACACGACACATGCTTTCACAGCCACTGTTCACTTCAGTCAAAACTTCTGGACTGGCTTGTGGGAGGACAGCATAGTCGATAAGTAAAATTATTTCTGACGTTACATCTCCAACTGTGGGAGACATCCTTGGAAGTTTCCATTTTATCTCAAAAGAAGTTTCCTGCAGATGGACCATCAGAGACAAAACATCAGAGGATTTCTGTACATTGACCACGGTCTCTCAGTTTTAACCGAACAAGTATTCTTTGTCATAAATTCAAGCTGAGCTTCAGGCGGCCTGTTTGTAGCATGATTTATTGTTATTATGGATATGGAGAAGGTCTGCCACCTTGAAACTTGGGTTCCATGCCCTTGGTCTAATGTTACACCCTTCATCGTAACTCTAAAAAAGAAACTTGTCTGGCAGCCAAGCCACACAAATCAATTTTTAAGGAGCTGTCACTCTTAAATCACTTACTTTACCTGCTTTGAAACAGGCCGCGAGTGGCTTCTGAAAGGAAATTGTTTCAACAATTAAAACATACAGCATATCAGTTGAATATTGGGTCCCTGCAATAAATACAAACATTATAAACGGACAAAATGTTGAACAAATAATTGTGTCATTTTAAGCATAACCTAAAAAATTTGTCACATTTTCTTATTTCTAATCTAAATTATTTTTTGGCTTTTTGCATAACAATTTTTTCAACTGTTTGCTGCTGAAATAAAAGCAAACGGATTCTGAAGTATTCTAGATGTACGACAAAAACTTTTGAAGCTTCTGTTCCGAAGTTAAGTAATCTTAAAGAGATGCCAACAGTATGTTGTACATATGACCAAACAACGAAAGTTGTCCCTTTGATCGGCTCAGTGGTACAGCACTGCCTTTATTAATACAAATACAAGTAATTTTACTTTTGAGTAGGTTAACATATGAAGAACTGGAAGCGAGGTGTAGCAAAGCTAATGCAGTGAGCACTCAGCTACGATCTACTCAAGACTAAGTTATCTGTGCACCGTTCAATCTTTTGAACAACTTTGTTGTATGGGAGTGAAAGCTGGGTGGATTCAGGTTACCTTATCAACAAGGCTGAGGTTACGGGTATGAAAGTAGCTAGGATGATTGCAGGTACTAGTAGATGGGAACAATGGCAGGAGCGTGTCCACAATGAGGAAATCAAAGAAAAACTGGGAATGAACTCTATAGATGTAGCAGTCAGGGCGAACAGGCTTAGATGGTGGGGTCATGTTACACGCATGGGAGAAGCAAGGTTACCCAAGGGACTTAAGGGTTCAGCAGTAGAGGGTAGGAGGAGTCAGGGCAAACCAAGGAGAAGGTACATGGATTTGGTTAAGAATGATTTTGAAGAAATAGGTTTAACATCAGAAGAGGCACCAATGTTAGCACTGAATAGGGGATCATGGAGGAATTTTATACGGGGGCTATGCTCCAGACTGAAGGCATAATCAGTCTTAAATGATGATGAACATATAATTCTATCCATCAGTTTAGCAAATGTCAAATTATGAGGGATATCAGAAAGTAACACATTTTTGTCCAGTATGGTGGTGGGCAGAGCTATAGCATAGCCATCATATTGATACCGTAATGTCCTACACTAAGTACACATCCAGTAGTAATGGTAGCCTATGGTCCATATCAATTTGATTTCTGTATTGTGTTAAAATGTATGCTGCAATTGAAAATCACGTTACTTCTGAGATGTGTTCTGTGGTCAGGTTTTTGTTGGCAAAAAAACTGCAAACTAAATAAAGTATGTCAAACACAGACAAAACACACCACCAATCGCACCTGAGAGCTCGTGCCGAATTTTGGGTGGAAAGTGTTTGGTCACCCACCATGCAGCACACATTTGGCACCAAGTGAATGTCATCTCTTCCCAGCAATGAAGACTTGGCTCGCTACACAACGCTTTGATACTGACACCGAACTGTAGGCTGGTACAAACCTGATTTCTACGGACACAGTATCGAAAAACTTTTACAATGGTATGATAAGTGCCTCAATTTGAATGGCGATTACACAGAAAAATAGTTTAAGAAGGTATCTTAAAATATTAAAAATACGGAAAAACCAAATTTTATTAAATAAATTTTATTTCAAAACGTCTGTTACTTCTGTTTTTGGGTCTTTTATAACAACAGTTCTTCGTTTGAGATGGTTGGAAGACATTCCAATATAATTAGGAGTAAGTAGGGCATCTGGTGGGGGAAGAGGCATAAGAAAGGTATTGAAACTGTCGTGAAGGTTGTTCAAGACAGAAATAATTATTGGTGGGTTGTCAAGGCACTTTCACTTCAAGAACCTGCTCGGAATTTGAGACGAAAACTCAAACAGTCGAGATATTTGACGATTTTGTATTCTCCCCAAGAAAACCAGAATGAAGTCAGTCTGATGCTACAAATTTTCCTACGATGGTGAGCAGAAGACCACGAGACACAGGCATTGAGCAACTATTTTAGGAAAGAGTACGCAAAAAGGCTAGAACTTGTATTTACTGCTACCGAGCAGGGTTTGGCCTCAACACAAACATGTATTTTGAAGCGCTCCGTAAAACCCTAAAACACTATTTTCTGCTAAAGTCAATATTAGCGTTGACATGTGTTCAGGACCCTATCCATCAATTGAGGAACTTGCTGTCTGGGAGGGCCAATAACCTAATTGCCAGAATAATTCAGATCCATAAAGTGGGTGTGAGTATTAAGGAGGAAAGCATTACCGTAACTGCAAACTGTAAGTGGCATGGGTACTGTATGGTCTCTCGCACACTGAGTGACTTAAGGTATGGGACAGCCATAAGAATAAATAACGAGGGTGGCAGAATCGCATACACAACGTATAAAAGGGCAGTGCATTGGTGGAACTGTCATTTGTACTCGGGTGATACATGTGAAAATGTTTCTGACATGGCTACGGCCGCACAAAGGAATTGACATACTCTTAACTTTGTAGTTCGAGCTTGAAGCCTTGGGCATTCCATTTCGGAAATTGTTAGAGAATTCAATATCCCCAGATCTACACTGTCAATGGTGTGCCGAGAATACCAAATTTCAGGCATAATCTCTCACCACAGACAATGCGATGGCCGACAGTCTTCAATAAACGAGCGCGAGAAGCGGCGTTTGTGTGGGTGTGTCAGTGCTAACAGACACGCAACACAGCATGTAGCAGTTGGGACAGCGCGGTGAAATTTGGCGTTGATGGGCTATGGCAGCAGACGACAGACGCGAGTGACTTTGGTAACAGCACCGCACATTGTCAACACGTAAGGGCGGCGAAAACTCTGCCTATGTTTGAAAATTCGTAGAAAGTGCGTTGTTAAAGACCGTAAGTCACAGAAATCAGCGAATTCACCTCGCGAAAAACATATGAGAAAACACTACAACAGCAAAGCCATGACAAGCTGTAGATTATGTAGCAGACTAGCTAGCAATATAAATACCCAACAGCTTCATGTTAAGCAAGAAAATGAAATAAACCATTGAAGATAGCACTAAAGTGCTGAAACATGTCGGGGCAACTTTGCAAAAGAGATGGAAGACCAGGATATCAGGATCTGGAGCAAGCAGCTCTACTCCTTATATATATTTCTCACGGCTCCGATTTTTAGAAAATACAGTAAGTAATAAGGAGCCTACCAGTAATCTTTATGACCATGGTCAGGACACAGTCATCTTGGAGGAGGAAGCAGCTACTGACGATTTGAACAGGCCTGAACAAAGTACCGAAAAACCCAGTAAGGAAAAAATTAAGTTAAATCCAGTTTATAAACATTTTTCGGACGTTTTAAACAAAAGTATTTTGCTAAGAGAACAAAGAAATGGAAAAAAAATAATGAAGATGAGGACAAACTCCTGTCTGTCTCTGTACAAGGAACTGACTAAAGTGCCTGAACACGGTAAAATTAGAATGAAAATTCAGTTACTTGAAACAATACAAAGAGCCCTAGATTTCTACAACGCAACTGCGATTAATGAGGCACGTGGACTTGTGCACTACCAACCATTCTCCAGTATGCAACATGGCCAAGTATAGCCAGGTGCTTTTCCAGCCCAAGCTTCTCAGTCTCCACAAGTACCGGTCACCTCACAAGCAGGGTCTGAACATCAATATATTGTATGGCCAGGTACACTCTGGAGCTTTTCCAACACATGCAACTCAGACCCCACGACGACCACAAGAGGCCGCCGCACCAGCAGAGTTGCACTTCTCTACAAAGTTCTGAAATATTGGATTTGTACTAAAACTGAAGGATTTTCTTTACTTTGAAAAAGAATAAAAGTTTTAAATTGATGTCTTGTCAATTTGTTATTTTATATACAATAATTTATACCGTACATGTAATATCAGTTTATAAATAAACTTACCTCAGTGTGATTACGAGTTTCTCTTCTGGTGAAATACTATCCCTAACGTAGTTCCCACTAGGTGCCAGGTCATCATGAACTATGTTCAATAACTCGTCAAAGGACGCAATCGACATTCTTAAGTAATTAAAAAACTTTGGCCCATGTTTTCTTAGATTTGGGTACAGAGTTACAAAAGATCCGGGAGTTAATTTGTCACGTAAAATTGGATGTACCCAGTACTGTCTTTGCCTTCGTCTCCGTTCTTTAAGCCTGCGGTGCATAATCCAAAGACATGGTGCCTCTTCAACTTCCATGGCTAAACTGGAGTTCAACGCGGCGTCAACGCCGTACGTGTGTACACACCACTTTCTCTGACGTGCCTTGCAGCGTGCGATGCAACGCTATCATGTGTACATAACCTTAGACCTGTCTTAGGTGTGCTCCGTAAAGACAAAAGAGTGGAGAGAATGGTATGCATGTGAAATACTTAAGAGTTGTTTGGAATAATAATTTCTCTATTTCAGGAACTTTTGTGTGGAGAATTAAATGTCAGGCAGGTAATATTAAGGGGATCGTAGTAATCTTCGGACGTGAACAACGGTCACAATGAAACCACGTGTAGCAATAAGTTGAAATACTTCAGAGTGCTTAAGTTAAGCTGAATTACTAGCTGTGTACTATAAGTTCGAAATATTTAAGAAATGGCGTGTGCAGGACTTTAAATTAGAGACAAGCACTTCCACGTGGTGAGTACTGTGTAAGTCTCAATCTGTGCATGAGACAAAGGATAAAGAGAAGTACTCGTCCAAGGTATCGGTTGAGGACTCGCGTGTGTGATGAATATGATCTTAATATTACTTTGCGTGTTATGTTTCCGTGTGACGCTAGATTCAAACTCTAATACTCAGAGAAAAGCAAGGTGAGTCAGCCGTCTGTACAACGACGCCACTTGGCTTGCATTGCACAGTTCGCCGTAGGAAAGAAAAGTTACGAAGTGGGGCAATGTCGTGTAAAAGTGGTGTGAATACCAATTGAAGTGGGAAAGCTGGAAGTGAAGTTATTCTAACGTTGTGACTATTCTTTGTTGCCAGTGTGATGTATTTCACATAATTTATGTATGTGTGGTTCGCATGGGAGAGTAGCAAGATAGGTTCAGAGGCAGTGGGTTATGCATGTTCCTTTTGCACCGCTCGGTTTGGAGTAAATTTTCGTGATGCTGGGTGTGAGTCTGTGTGTGAGATATAGCAAAAGATCCACCATCCTATCCAGAAAGTGCACTGTAGCATTAGATAATTACGAGACCACAAGACAGAGAATCACCAATGTAAACCACACCCACTGGGCAGAGTTTCTCACGTGTAATTGTTGTATAAAATGTAATGGTGTGTTTAGGTTATCTTTGAATCTTAATAGAATTTATCGGAATAAAAAAGATAGTAAAAAGAAAAAGACGGTGGGCCTTGTTCTTCAAATAGTGTGTAGTCATGATATCCAGATACCTGTGAGCGCCATTCATATTCAGTGCGATGGCCACGTGTTTATCAAAGCTGTTTAGTAAGAAATAAATCATGGTATTGCCAGAGTGTAGTGAGCAATCAGTTGCGTAAATTCCTAATTCTCAGAGGTGTGTTATCCGTTTCTGTTGCGTAATATTCAAACAGGAGAATAATTTGTAGCTTAATTGTGGGTACTAGAGCTCATAATCAGTCATTGATGTTACTCGAGAAATATGAATAAATCCACTCGCTTGGCAGACCACTCACCTTGCAGGCCTGACTAGCCTACCTGAGTACTGATAGTTGTGTGTTCTGAGTACCGATGTTCTGTGGCATAGAGTACCTAAAGGAGTGTACAGAATGACGTGTTTCGCCAGCATAAGAAAATGATACAAGATCGACACACACTTAAAATGCATTATGTGGGAACGGAAAGAGAAGAGTTTACCAATTTCAGCTATGAATACCGGCACGGAAAATCTGAAATGGCGTCATGTACTTTGAGATACATTAAATGAAACTTCTTTTTCTTTTTGAACAGCTGTCAGCATTTATATAGCCTCATAAAACACAACTGTTGAAATTCGGCACACACACGTACTGCTTCACGACACTTCTATTTGCTCACAAATTTACTAGGCCCATAAACACATGAGATTGGCATTTCCTTTAATCATGTACAGAGTATTAAGCTAGATCTGCTTTGGTCTCATGCGTCAAACACATGCCTTATTTTAGTCATGAAATGGCCAGCTTTCTGCTTGCGTCGGTACCTAATTGCACGTCCCGCGCGTAATCTGGTAAAAACATGGCAGCCACGAGCCGATTGGCCACTCTCTCCCTATATAGTAGAGAAGGCAAAAAATAGCATAACTGATAGAAATAAACGGTTACTGCGAAGTAACGGTTACTGCGATAACCGTTCCTCTGATACTGGCAGTTTTTTCAATAACTGTCTAGTGTCAACAGTGCCTCGCGCCATCTGTTGACCGAAGATCATACTACGCTTTCGTGTCAACTGATCGGGGATTTGGCTACAAACGAAGGAGAGGGATAGACCATGTGGAAGGCATTGTACAGGCCATGGAGATAACAGACTGCACGCCATCTGTTGATGAGAACTGTGTGCTATTTCGTGCCCCTTCGTTATTTTTAGCACAAACAATTAAATAAAGTTAACGTCCGAGCGGTGGCTGATAGCAACTGTGACTCCAGTTAAAGGTGGTAGATCCCGGAGATGTTTCCAGAGAGGATAGTTACTGGAGCGAACAAATATTTTTGTACTGCTACAGAAATGACGCTGGGCCATCGGGGAGAGGGAATGGCAAATAACGGGATTCTATTCCCTCACTTCTCTGCAATTCTTGGTGTTCCGGAACAGGTGCCACCCTCTTTCCAGCCCTTGGTTGCGTTAGAGGATATTTACTTTTGATCCGTAATAATGTACGCATACATTGTTTTTCTTTGTGTTGTTGCTACTACTACCAATCGTTGCCAGCATGAAGAGGTTGAGGACAAGCGAAATGTGGTCTTACTTCGCAACTCTTGATCAAGGGTTTGTGAAATGTGCTTTGTGCGGTAAGAAATTATCGTACAAATCGACGACATCGAATTTAAAATAACATCTTCAGAAATCTCATGTAATTGTGAATTTCTCTTCACATAGACCTTTGGAGCTAGATTTGGGTAAGTAACGAAAAAATATATTTATTGCACTGAAATAACCGTAATTGCATGTATAATCATTTATTTTTATTTTATAATTTTTTTTTTAAATAAGAGCATGCTATACAGTATAGTGCTTTGTAACAATGCACACGCAAATTTTCATTTGTCGGGACTACTTAAGCTGTTGATACACCGCACCTGTTTGCCTTGACATTTTCATTCCTCTTCTCAGCTCTCTTTTTACATTCTAAATTACACATTAAATTATGTTTTATTATCCATTGCGTTAGATATGGTGCCCAGAAATACTTAACTATTTAATTTGCAGTTATTGTTGCAGGTGTAATAACGGTGGTGCTAATAAAATGTCACTGTGTGATACATGTCGGATATGAGGCTATTTGATATTTGGGCGCACTAACTACAAAAAGTCTGTATAATATGTGCATCTGGAAGCGTCTGTAACTGTCTCGCTATTATTAGTAACTAATCGGATAGCAGTTTGTATCAGTGCTCGTTCCTGCGTATCATTTGTTTTTAACCCTCACAATACCAAGGGGATTGGCGGTGGCAGCAGGTGTGTGTGTGTGTGTGTGTGTGTGTGTGTGTGTGTGTGTGTGTGTGTGTGTGTGTAATTAGATACTATTTTATATTTTAAAATTTTGCAAAGGATAATGGTTTTTAATTAAGTCTTCGACTGAATTCCATAAATTTTTAAATTTTGTGGTTAAACTTACCCCAAAAATTTGACACCATAATAGTACATGTGACCTTCCACAGTGACAGTCATATTGAATATTTTAAAGTTCAGGACCCTACTTATATATCAGTATTTGTTTAAAACATGTTAATATGTCAACAACAATTAACAGATTTTTTTTAGGGTGGAAATACAGTACCCTCCCTTCCCCGACCTGGTAGTACACATTATTGAAAATGTGTTGGTATTGCTAGGATTAAAGAAGAAACTTGAAGCTATTGTCATTACTAAAAAAGGGTCAATTGTCAACTAGTATGAAGTTGCTTATGCGCTCTCCAGCTTCCATGTACTTAATTTTATTTATCTGACAAACCCTACTCTTAGGGCTATATTTGATTTTGACTAATGGAGCTACGGAGACGTTTGTAAAAATGGCAATGACTTATTACTCCATGTTAATATAATAGTGCCGACTTCTGAAGAAGATAGGTTTAAACTTATCGAAACCTAGGTAAAGATTACTTTATCCTTTGCAACGGGTCGGCTGTTTTAAATCTAATTAGTATGAAGTAAATATTCAAGCTGTGAATAACATGTAGAATAATGTACGCATACATTGTAATATATATCACCAAAAGTAATATGGCATCATTTCTATTGTGCTTATGCTGATATGAAACCCATCTTTCTTTAGGTCAAACCCCTCCTGTAGAGGTGGAGGTGATCCTTGGCACCAATAGGGTGGAAGAGGAGAGAGCTGCACCAGACACCTCGATGGAGCAAGGTGTTCAAAGTACAATAACATCATATGTCTCCAAAAGGATCGGTGTGAATCAGAAAAAGATAGATGGGCAACTTCTTCAACTGTTCACTAAGGACTTTCAACCATTGTCAGTCGTGGTTTTGTGCGGGCCCTTAATCCTCGTTATGAGTTGAGTTACCAAGCAGGAAGCATGTTTCAGATGTAATGCTGCCAGCAGCATACACAGCAGCAAAGGAGAAAGTGGAAGAAAAACTGTTAGACAGTTTGACCACGGATTGCTGGACATCAGCAGCGAATGAAGGTTACATGACGGTGACAGGGCATTTTGTGTCTGAAGATTTCACCTTGCAGTCTGTGAAGTTAGGATGTTCCCAATTCTCCTGTCCACATACTGCTTCGAATCTGTCGGCATCTCTAATAGGCACGACAGATAACTTCAGGCTGACAGACAAAGTTTTGCTGGTTGTGACGGATAATGCACCAAATATTAAAAATGCAGTATCCATTTTACAGTGGAAACACTTTGGGTGCTATGCACATACACTAAATCTTATTGTTCAGAATGCACTAAAACGTTTTGTGTCAGTTCAGCAGAAAGTGAAAACTATTGTAGCATTCTTCAAGAGAAGCTGCCAGGCAACAGAAAGACTGCTGGCATACCAACAAAATAATGGGGCAGGTCATGTTAAAAAACTGGCGCAGGAGGTGCCAACAAGGTGGAACTCTACTCTGTGTATGTTAGAGCGAATAGTTGAAATTAAAGATGCAGTGAAGACTTCACTTGCACTAAGCACTGTTGATTTTGAACAACTGACAGACAAGGAATGGAACATCTGCTCAGAACTCGGCTTTGTGTTGAAGCCATTTGCGCAGGTTTCAACACAGCTTAGTGCTGAGTCATATCCTACTGGCAGCCTAGTAAGTTCAGCAGATTTTTCTTGCTTAAATGTTAGCTATGGTATTATGGCATAATCATTTCTGTGATATTGTACTGTTTACAACAGTTGTAAAGCGCATACTGGATGCTGGAAAAGTCTCGCTGTCAGAGTGTAAATTAATATAGTTTGTGTGAATGTGTGTACTGATATAACTACTGGATATCAAAATGGAGGCAGGCAGATGGACACTAATCGAATAAAGCTGCCTATACTGTCGCAAGCCAGCACCCAGCATTATGCTGGCAGTAATGATGTAACTTCCTGAAACCATCTGAAGATGAACCTGGAAAGGTTCGAAAACCGGTTCATGGAATAAAACAACTATTCAAAAAAGTGACTGGTTGCAGTTCTGTATAACTTATTTACTTACAGGTTATTGTTCTGACAATGGGATTATTATCAGTGTGCAGAGGCCATTTAACAGTGTGACAAGGAATGTCGAAGAATTAACAAAAGGCCTGAAGGACCGTTTCCACAATGTAGAGATGAGCAAGTCTATAGGAGTAGCTACTCTACTAGATACACGCTTTAAAACTCTTGTATTTGAAAGCCGGGTAGCAGCAGAAAATGCAAAGAAGCAGCTTATTGAACCAGTAGCACAAAAGATGGGTGACAGGAGACTGACAAACACAGGCCAGAGTCATGAAACTGTGTCGACTTCAACCCCCACTGATCCCTCGTCATTATGGGGGGCCTATGACGCAATTGTAAAATCAACACAGCCCCAGGGCACTCCTCAGTCAGCTGCTATTGTGGAAGTGCAATGGTACCTGGACAGCCCAGTAGTTAGCAGAAGTGAGGAACCACTTGCATGGTGGCGTGAAAAATATATTTTCCCAAATATTTCTAAAGTGGTGAAGGAGAAATTCAACATAGTGGCCCCTTCTGTACAGAGCGATTTCTGACTTTACTCTTTTTCAGTGCCAAATGGGAAAACACTATGTATCTTAAACAAAACATTTGTATTTTCATGGAAATTGGTACAGTAACCACGGTAATTGCAGCAACACAGCGAGTGCTTCTAAGAGTAAAGTGAAAAGTAGCTATAGGCCTCCGAAATCTCTAGAGAAGATTGGAAATTCAGTTTTTAATATTGATCTAATGTTTAAAGAAATAGAGAGATGCCTAGATTTAGTGTGTGGTGAACAAGTGAAACTAAATGCCACTTTTTTGGGTTTAGGCTGCAAGGTTTCAATAGTGTGTGGTAAATGTGGAAACACTGGTGCATTCCGAAACAGTGCCACGATTGGACAGAAGGAAAGAGTGTATGCAATCAACAGACAAATTGTTTACACTATGAGGTGCTTAGGACAAGGTTTGTCAGGAATCACCTTGTTTTGTGGAATTATGGGCTTTCCTCCTCCAATAAAACAAACATACAACCTGATTGTTGACAGACTTCTGGGCTGTCTTGTGTCTGTAGCAGAAGAGTCAATGTCACATATCGCTGATGAAGAAAAAGCTTTGGAGAACTGTAATGAAATTGCTGTTAGTCGTGATGGTTCAAGGCTAACAAAAGGACACACATCACAACATGGAGTGTCAACAGTCATCGGGGTAAAATGTGGTGAAGTTCGTGACACAGAGGTACTGTCTTCGAGTTGTAAATCTTTTCAGTTTTGCAAAAACAAAAAGAACACTGTAGAATATGCTGAATGGATGGAGAAGCATGAAGATAAATGCAGCATTAATCATACAGGAACATCTGGGAGTATGGAAGCAGAAGGGATGAAATCAATTTTCATGCGATCTGAAAAAAAGCATACTGTAAAATATTGCAAAATCATTAGAGATGGTGAAGCAAAAACTTTTAAATCAATTTCTGAAATGCAGCCATATGGTCCAGATATTCCCGTGGTGAAGTATGAATGTGTTGGTCACATACAAAAGAGCGCAGGTACAAGATTAAGAAAGTTGAAGGCAGATTATAAAGCAACATTAACCAGTTATTACGGCAATGCAATCAGAGCTAATAGCTCATCTGTTTTGAAAATATGAAAGACGCTGTCTGGGCTGTTTGGTTTCAGCAACTGTTTAATGTCCCTATAATGGCACTAAAAAGAAGAGTAACAGGAAAAAATACATCTGCTGTGCAAGGTAAGAAAGTCTTAGGAAATTATAAAATCGTTTTCACTCAATGCCAAGAGGAAGAATTGGCACGGCGGAACTATATCACTGGTGTAATCTTAGACTCATGTGAGCTCTTAATACACGAACTGTCCGCTGGATGGCAGCAGTAACTATCCCCCCCTCACATCTCATCTCAAAAACCTTCCTCCAATTTCCATAGAATCCCTAATGAAAATCTACGACACCTGTCTACACATTTTCTACTTCCCAAAGCCTTGGAAAATTGCCAGGGTTATCACCTTACCAAAGCCTGGCAAAGACCTACATTTCTCCAAAAATTATCACCCTCCCTCCCTCCTCAGCTGCCTGGGGAAGATACTGGAGCGCATAATACTTTCTCACCTAAAACGCTTCCTCTCAGAACGCAATGTTATCATTCCCGAACAATTTGGTTATCTAGAAAACCATAGCACAATCCACCAAACAATGCGGCTAGTAGAGCACATCTGCAATGCCCGCCAAATCCGCCACAGACCTGGTGCCATATTCTTGGACATACAGAAGGCGTTCGACAAGGTATGGCACACAGGTCTCATCGCCTAACTCTTAGACCATGATTGTCCCCTCCACATCATCCTCATAATCCACTCCTTCCTCAGCAATGAACAAGTCTTCGTAGCAATAAGCAATTCTAACAGCAACCTCAGACCAATTGCTGCAGGGGTACCCAAAGGCTCCATCATGGGCCCCACACAGTATAGCCCTCTCGCTGACGATACGGCAATCTTCCAAAGCAGCTCTAATTTGAAGTACATTGTCAGGAAACTGATGGAACAAGTGCAGGAAATACACAATTGGGCACTTAGATGGAAAATAACTATGAACTCTGACAAAACCCAGCCCATAGTGTTCACATAGGGGTGAGTTGGACCACTGGGTTAGACGGACCAGTGACGTATTTCGTGAATGCGCCGCTAGAGAGCAGCACCGTTCACTTGTGAGTAAGCTCTTTTTTGAATGAACGTCGTGCGAAAATATTATTGTCATTATAGTCTTAGTTCAGGAGAAAAATGACATTTTCTGTTTTGGTAAGTTGAGAAGTTCTATCATGCAGTTACATTCTTTTAGTATTATGGCACATTTTGCACAGAATTCCTGCAGTTTCAGAATTCCTGCAGTTTTATTACTAAAAGCTTGACAAATGTGTTGGCATGTACCTAACCTAAAAAGGCCACCGAGCTCTAAAACTACAGACTGAAATCGGGGCAGTCCATCTCTCCCAGACAATCGGGATAGATTGACCAGTTCTATTTGTGAGTGATGCACCATGCATTTTTAATTATGGAGAGATGGACCACAAATATATCTTAAGTGACCATGGAAATTACATTAATATTTTAAAAACTGATCAAATAACATGTTTTTGCATAGTTGGTATTTTTCTCTTTCAGAAAATTGCCAACTAATTACAAAAGGACTGGATCTTGTGAGCTAGGCAAACGGACCGAAGATGGATTGATGAGGGCCATACATGCTGTGCGGCATATCATCATGGGTGTCAATGCTGCAGCTAAAGCTTTTGGTATACCTAAAACTACACTGAAAAGAAGACTGCAGTCAAAAAATTATTCTAAGGGTAGTATGGGACCTCAGCCTTTACTGGGTATTGAGAATGAACGAAAAGTCATCGCTCACATTAAGAAACTTCAAGAGCGAAATTTTGCACCATGTAGATACTCGGTAAGGAGTATGGCATTTGAATCAGCTGAAAGGCTAAATATACAACATACTTTCAATAAAGAATTAAAAAAGGCTGGTTACGAGTGGCTTCATTCCTTTCTTGGACATAATTTCAATATAGTTGTAAGAAGAGCAGAAGGTGTGTCAGCTGCTCGAGCCAAAAGGATGAATGAAGACACTGAAGGACTATTTCAAGCTTCTTGCAACTGTCATGTGCGAAAACGAATGGTTTAGCAAACCAGGCACATCTACAATATGGATGAAACTGGGCTGCAGCTTAACAACAAACCTGGCAGTGTTTTAGCAATTAAAGGTTCACGAAACGTTGCGTCAGTCACATCTGGTGAGAAAGGAGAGAGAATCTCTCTTCTGTGTTGTGTCAATGGCGAAGGAACATTTCTTCCACCCTTTTCCATAATGAAGAGGAAAAACGTAAAGCAGGAATATATGGATGGAATGCCACCAGGTGCAATTGTAAAAACGTCTGAAAAATCTGTATATGTAAACAGTTCTATTTTCCTGGATTGGCTAAAAAACAAATCACTCCCAGGAAACCAGCAGGAAAAAAATACTTGATGGACACACATCTCGCACAAGCTGTTTGTTAACTATAGACTTTGCAGAGGAACAAGGGATTATTTTAATGAGTCTACCTCCACATACATCCCACTGGTTGTAATCAATGTATCGAACATTTTTCAAATCGCTGAAAAACTACTTTTACAAAAATTGCAACAATTTCTTGATAAATAATCCAGGGAGGAAAATAAACTGTCTTCAGTTAGGAAAACTACTAAATTCAGCATGGACTAAATCAGCCACCGTAGAAAATGGTGCAAGTGGCTGCACGGCATGCGGAATAATTCCACTGAGTATGTCTGCAATCCCTGACTATGTTTTTTGTTGGAAGTTGAGTCAGTGCAAACCAATATAGGAGCTGAATCTAGCACTCAAGCAAGCCAACCAACCAGTTCACAGCTCATCAAGAAACCTAGCGACCCGAAGCACGTCAAAAGAGCAGAGTTCCTCCACCGACAACTTCAAGCACCACTCCTACGAAATCCGTGACTTCCACAATTACCCCATCAAAACTAACCACTCAGATGTCTAACCCAACACAGACAAAGTTTTGGAAGACATATCGCCTGTTCCTTCTATTGACAGAACACTGAATTTCAAGAGGAACACAACTGTCTCCAAATATTGAAAGAGTAAAGGGGAAGTGGGATGAGGAAAGAAAGGCAACAGAAAAAAGGGAACAAAAACTACCAACAAAGAAGTGCACTAGGGAAGAGAAAAGGAGACCCAAGAAACAACAAAAGAAAAATGCTGCAAACAGTCAACCATGTTCATCAGATGCAGAAAGCTGCAACACTGAAGACTTTGTAGAAGATACTCAAAATAGCTTTGACGAATGGGGTGAAGATGAATGCTTTGGGTGTGGTGAAATTATTACAAAACCCACAAAAAAGATGATTGGATTCAGTGAATTTCCTGTTCACGATGGTCACATGAATGTTGTTCATCATTTGCTATTAAGTGTATTAGCTGTGGTAGGAGAAAAATGCCCTAAAGTTTGCACAAAAATCTACAAATCAATGAAACTCCAGTGTTTGCTTACTATTTACAAAAAACTGATAAAATGTTTTTGTCTGAAATGTCTTACTGTATTCGTTTCTACATATTCCAATAAAAATATAAGATTTCCATTCACTCTTTTCTTCACGTGTAGCAATTATTTATGTGGTCCATCTCTCCCACTACACTGGTCCATCTCACCCATACACCTACAGGTGAGATGGACCACTGATGTATATTTTTGTCTCGTTGTGTGACTTGCACTTTTGAGTGGTAGGGCCTCAATAATGTACTGTATGTAAGCTTATATGACAGTCTATAGGAAAATGCTGACAGAAGTTTAAAAAAATAAAAACCGATGAATTTCACCCTAAAGTTGCCCTAACGGACCGGCGCGGCCCTCTAGCGCTAGTCACGGTGGACAATACGGAGAAAAACCTCGAGCTATACAAAATGAAAATGCTAAGTGCTTGTGAAATCACCATCGAAAACCTAGACGCCGTAATGTAGGACTTGCGCAGTGCTTCAGGTGCCCCCAGCCAGGACACCTTAGTAGTGGGACAAGGTTCGTGCAACGCCACTCTGCATTGTTGCCAAATTTATTCAAGATGGCAGTGATGGCACCATCCAAGATGGCGGCTTTTAGTGGGAAAATAGGCCAATTGCGCTACCTCCACTAACCAACCCCCCCCCCCCCCACCCACCCATAAAAATGGCGACAAATTTGAATTTTGGCGGGGAAAAAGGCCAAGATGGCTATGTCCACTAACCCAACCCTCCAGAAGAAATTGAGGCGAAATTCAACTTCAAACAGGATAATGCCTCCAAAACTGTACATATGATACAAAAATTACCTCAATTTAGATTATCCAACATTTACGTAGATGTCATAATGATACAGTCTTAGATGAGTAGTGTCATCCACTCGCCCATTCCTCCAACACACGCTTTCACAGAACTTGTTCTACTTATAGACAACCCAGGGTGAAAATTTAGGATTTCCACCCTTAATGACTGTAGTGCGGGTTACTCAAAGACAGATCCTCCAATAGGAAGGACTCGAGACCCCTACCCACAGTTCGCCTCAGGGCTTGTCAACGTCCCTCACGACTCGGTCAGTGATCTAGTGCTCGGACCATGGACATCGAGATTACCTGTGAGTATCCATTTCACAATAATTCTCATAAGATTAATTTATAAATTATTTGGTAATTATATAAATTAATTTCTTTGATTGTGAAATTTTATTCCAGTCACAGGGGCAGTCCTACTCCCGCTAAATATTAGTATAATGGTGGAGGAGGAGGAAGACATGGAGGCTGCTGGAGATACAATCTCGACTGCGGATACGATCAAATTTAATGCCAATAAGTACTATACCTCATATGCAGTTAATATATTAATCTTTAATTAACAATATATAAATAAATTTTAGTAATTTAATTATTTTTATTTATCTGCAGGAGAGATGTAGATTTCCGATGACGAGGTAGATCAATATGATATCTATGAAAATCATGGTGAGTACACATTCCTTTTAAATATGAATTTATATTTTATTGTAATTGAAGAAGATGAGATTATTTTAATCTTAATTGAAGTAGATAAGTTATTGTATGCGGGGCCATCAGTGATAAGTTAGTCTGTGCCGTACGATCATTGTTCACTTATCTTTCATAATATGATTATATACAGGGTGGCCCAAAAAGGATGGTCGGATTTGAACTGCGTAGTACCATTGAAAGGTGAGGAGGGGGGACCACTGCCGGCCGTCTGCAAGTCGGCCATTACACCCAGTTTGCCACGAGATGGCGCAGTGGACGGTCGAGCATCGTGTTTTTGCTGTGGAACAGTTTTTCAGAAATGATGAATCGTTTATTACTGTGCAACGATTGTTTCGACAACGTTTTGGTGTAGCGCGTGATGGACCCATTCCAGATCGCAGATCCATATCACGTTGGGTGACTGCATTCCGGACAACAGGGTCTGTCAAAAGTGGTAAATCTACAGGGCGTACACGTACGGCAGTTACTCCACAGCACATTGATGATGTTAGAGCGTCAGTGCTGCAAAGCCCGCGTCGTTCCACTAGGCGTCGTGCTCAAACTTTAGGCCTCAACCGTAGTTCGTTGCAGCGTATTTTAAGCCGTGAGTTACAGTTTCACCCATACAAAATTATGATCACGCAAAAGCTGTATGATCGTGATTTTGAGCAGTGAAGACGATTTTGTGAATCAATGCTTGACATTTTGTACTCTAATAATGATGTTGTGCTTCTTATGTCAGATGAAGCCCATTTCCATTTAGACGGCTATGTCAATAAACAAAACTGCAGGTATTGGGCAGCAGATAATCCCAGAGAATTGCACCAAAAGCCTCTTCATAGTGCTAAGGTAACAGTCTGGTGTGGAATTTCAAGATTGGGGATTGCTGGCCCTTATTTTTTTGAGGAGAACAACGCTACAGTCACAGTGAACTCAAAACGTTACGTTAACATGCTACGTAGCTTTTTGGTGCCGAAACTGCGAGAGTTACATGTAAATCGAGATGTAATTTGGTTTCAACAGGACGGGGCCACGGCCCACACAGCCAATGACTCCATGTGTGTTTTAAGGCGGATGTTCCCCCACATCATCATCTCGCGTTTTGGAGATGTCCACTGGCCCGCGAGATCACCTGACCTCTCAGCCTGTGATTTTTTTCTTTGGGGATACCTAAAGTCAAAAGTCTACGTAAAGAAGCCCCGAAACTTAATTGATCTGAAGGAGGCAATCAGTGCGGAAATTATGGCAATTCAAGAAGAAACAGTAGTGAAAGTGATGGAAAATTTCGAGGAAAGACTTGTGGAATGCATCACCGAGGAAGGACACCATCTTCCGGAAGTCATTTTCCGTACATGATTTTTTTGTGGTTAGTTCTTGTAATTGGGTGCCTGGGAGCATTTAGTTACGTAATTGAATAAAATTAATTTGTAAAACTGATGGAGTTATAGTTATTTAAAATGTGACCATCCTTTTTGGGCCACCCTTTATTAATGATTAAATTAATTTAATATTACGTGCCTAGTCATCCATTCATAGACTTCAGAGCGTGATCTGATTCTAGTATACGTTAATTGAGCATTAATTTACATGCAGTCAAATGCGTTACCCTCTATATACGGGGCAAATAGCACACATCATTCGTCCCGACGCTTATTATTCACCCCCCTCCATTAAAGCGTGTAGCTCGCACCTACATTCATAGACTTCATCACCTTGTAACTAACAATTTAGTATACAATTATTTGAATACATAAAATTAATACAATCGCAGAATGAGTGTGTGTAAAGTTGTACAATATAGATCATTTTTATCTACTAGTCTTTGTCATTATACGGAGTGTATGTCTTATGTGGTACATTCGTTTACTTGTTAGCTATAAGTTCAATGCAGAGTGGCGTCTCACGAACCTTGTCCCACTACTCACGTTGAACGTCACTGTGGAATGAAAGAGTTTTGTATAAGATATGCCCAGCCGCATGCCACAAACGCATGTGATAAGAAAGGCGAACCGTATAAAAACTTCCCAGCAAAGTGTAAGTTGTGTGATGGCCCACCTGTTACTAAATACCATGGCTGCCCACAACACTTCGAAGCCCGTCTCTGCAGAGCACAGACGCAAAACAAAGCCACTGCTTTGGCGGGAAATGCCAGACAGAACGGCGCCGGACCAGAAGCAGGAACAAAGAGCAGCCGTCACAGCCGAGGTTGTCGCAGAGGGTGAAGAAACTCTGCGCTACACCCACATAACCACCCTCCACGCAAGATAGCTGAGCAGCAAGCAGCACAGGCTAAAGCAGACCATTCACAGCCGGGAGAGCTTCGTTTCACCCGAACGAACTAAGGAAGTGACATCAAGATGACGCAGCCCAGCATTCGCAAAGTATATCGATATATCGATCGGCGACTACAAATGAAGCTGACGTGGAAGTGGCGGGAGAAAAATCAAGCTGACGTAAAAGTGGCGGGAGAGTCGTGTGTTTACTGCTCAGTGCTGTAGGGTTCTGCTGCTGCAGTATGTCGCAAGCTTTCGTTTCGGGCACTTAATCGACTATGTCTACTGACCATGTTGAAGACCGGGAAATAGATGTATTCGAGAGGTTAATGCGTTCATCGCTGAAAGATGTATGTATTGACAGAGGAGGTGACATCCATGGATTTTGCGAGACAGAAGAGGATGTTGCACAACTTCTGAGCAACCTGCACGTCCATGGCTACGCATACTCAGAAGAAGTGCATATTATCGCCAGACCCCTTCAGGTGCTGCTAAACGTAAGTGAAAATGTTCCTAATTAGTTTTTGTGTACAGATGAAATTTCAAAAAGGACAAACACTGTCAAAGTTTATAGAATGTACAAATAGAATTTGTTACTGTAGTGTGAGGGAAACAGTTTTCTCGATATACATCAGAAGTGAGAAAAAACAAAAACAAACACGCACCCATTAATGGAATGCAGTGAACAAAAGGCATGTGGGAAGAAGGAATGAAAAGATTGATTTTGGAAACATTTAAGACATGTAGAGATTAAAATGTCACTGAAGTGTAGATACAGATACTTTTTTTAATTGAGTATTTGTAACAGCATCAACGCACGAAAAGCCAATCTTCCTGCCTTTACTCTGGCAAGATTTTTTACAGTGTATTCTAAACCTCACTGACTACTCACTGTATTGTATCATCTACTGATCATTTGGGTCATTGTTCCTGTACAGTTGAAACAGCTTAATTTACAAAACTATCTACCCATTAGTGAGTGAAAATACTGCAACTAAGTACTGACATCACTTCCATGCTGTTTGCTTCAGTGGTCAAAGACAACTACTCGTATCCAGTAGTAAACTATATCCATTCGTGTATGAATAAATGGATCTTGATTGTACTAGTTCATGACAAGGTAATTGGTTTTTGCACTAAATTCTGTTGCTTTTTCATGATGCTATCATTCATATTTTACATAGGCCTGCTACATAAGTTTCCATGTACATCAGTGGCCTACCCCATATATGCACAGTGACATGATTGTACAGGGTGGCACAGATGGATCGGGTGGTTTTGAAGTGGACTGTACGTCTGGAGGGGGGGAGCCAGGTGTTCGGCGACTTCGTCCTGTGGTGGGGGGGGGACGGGAAGTTTCAGTTGCAGGCTGGCAGTCAGTCGCGATGGCTACGTGGTCCGTTGAGCATCGTGTTTTCGCAGTGGAAGAGTTCATACGCAATAACGAGTCAATTGTTGCTGTGACGCGTGCCTTTCGCCGGCGTTTCAACATCCCACCTCGCGGTAGTGTTCCTAAGCGAGATACGATATTGAGTTGGGTGCATAATTTCCGCACTACTGGTTCATGTGCTCCAAAATGGACGCCTAGACCGCCAACAATAACAACGCCTGAGAACGTGGAGCGTGTGAGACGCGATGTCACTGCGAGCCCACGTCGATCAACGAGACGTCGTGCTCAAGCTCTTGGAATGTCACGTCGGAGCCTTCAAAGGATTCTTAACGAAGAACTGAAATTCCATCCCTATAAAATCCTGTTGGTACAGAAGATTCTCCCAACAGACCATCTTCAAAGGCTTCAGTTTAGCCAACAGATGTTGGAGTTACTGGAAGATGTAAACCTGATTATCATGATGTCTGACGAGGCTCACTTTCACATTAACGGATACGTAAACAAGCAAAATTGCCGTTACTGGGCCGACACTAACCCAAGAGATCTACACCAACGGCCTCTCCATAGTGACAAAGTGACGGTTTGGTGTGGGGTTTCTAAGGTACGGATAATTGGTCCTTACTTTTTTGAAAATGAAAGGGAGCAGGCGGTTACTGTTAATTCGCAGCGTTATGTGAACATGATTGAAGATTTTCTTCTCCCACAACTTGAAGAGAACAATTACGACATGGGCAATATGTGGTTCCAACAAGACGGGGCAACTGCACATACCGCTAGGATATCAATGCAAGCTGTACGCACTCTGTTCCCTGGCCGTTTGATTTCCCGTAATGGAGATGTACATTGGCCCCCTCGCTCGCCGGACCTCACGGTATGTGACTTTTTCTTATGGGGCTATTTAAAAGCAAGGGTCTACATGAACAAACCCCGGACCATTCAGGAGTTGAAGGCAGCAATTCACACCGAAATCACATTAATTCCTGGTGATGTGCTTGAGCGGGCAATGCGGAACGTTAAGGACCGACTCCAAGAATGCGTCGCTCGAGAAGGAGGGCATTTGATGGATGTAATTTTTAAAAACTAACATTACTATTTTTTTGTTAATAAACTTCCATTGTAACTACACGTTTTGCACTTTATTTCAATCCAATACCTTTACAATTGACAGTTTGACAAGTATTTTAAAACCACCCGATCCATCTGCGCCACCCTGTAGATTTAATTAAAATTCTTTTTTACCAGACGAGACAGGCTTCTATTACAGCAACACAAAAGGCAACATACTGACACAGTTTTTTGGCCCAGTTTTCTGTGTTGAAAGCCTAGTAAAAAGAGTGTACTCTTTGCCCATTATACCATAAAAAGGAGACTCCTGTTGCAGATCATGTGGTAAGTAAAATGAAGATCTAAGTAGCAATTATATATATATATATATTTTCAATCAAAAAGGAATAGTTACCGGGACTTACTAAATTTTGTTCATTTTATACATAAAGGTGGACCATGTTAACCCAAAAAAGAGGAGAAAAGTTGTCATGGACACACACAAGAAAGGCTGTCCAGCAACATTGGACATTAAGTTTGTCAGGGTATTCCCCAATTATGCGATAAACTCGGCAACAGACAGTTAAAAAAAAGTGAGTATCCAACTGAATAATGTATGTAGATATATTATCCTGATAAGTTACACGTATGTCATTTGGCTAGCTCTTGTATATAAATATTTGTAATTCATTGATAAATTTGTATTGTATTAATGGTTACTGAGAAACGAGACTGAGTCGACACAGGCACCAAGAAGTTATCTGCGGTATTATGTGGCTGCCTCCCAAGCAAGCCGCCATAATCATGGCATTTAATGTGTGGAAACAATTGGACACACACACCCTTTGCTTTCAAAAGAGATCAGGGATATAGTTACAAAGGGGACGAACTCAGTTCGGATTATTAAGTTAGAATTGGAAAGATTTGTGGAAAACAATTTCACTGGGGAAAACAGACCAGATCGGATGAACATAATGCTTTACCCAACTGATAGTAAAATTTATGGCCGTATGTATCAGGCTCTGTTTGATTTAAAGAAAACTTATTGACCAAGATGCATTAAGGAATCAAATTGATGGGTGGGAAAAGGATGAGAGATTTTATTCAGACCATTTACAGATTACAATGGAAAAGTGAAGCAGTTACTTTTTTGTTACCAGCACAAGTGGCAAAGGGAACTTTTGAAAAGGTATGGTAGGGTATGTTTGCATGATGCAAACTACAAGACAACGAAGTATGACATTCCATTATTTTTCTTGGTAGTGAAAACTAATGTATGCTATTTAGTAGTTGGGATATTCTTCCATCAAGTAGAAAACACTGTATTAATTAAAGAGGCTCTAGCAATTGTCAAGGCAAAGAACCCAGATTGGAATCCAGTTTCATGGGTTACAGATTTCTCTGAGCCTGAGATTGAAGGAACATTTCCAATATCAAGGGTTTATCTTTACTTCATCAAAAGCAAGCCTGGCAACAGTAGCTTAGCAAAAAGAACAATAACTGCAAAACAAAACCCTCAATCTAATGAATTATTAACTAGAAATTCTGGTGCACTTTTATTTTAATAAGCAATGGCTTTCAGTATCTGAAAGGTGGGTGAAGGCCCATGAGGACAAGGAGAATTTCTTCGCCAATACAGTATAACTACTATTAATGGTGTTGAATCACTAAATAAAAGAGTGAAACATTTTTTCTTAGACATTCAGTGGATAAAACATTGACAGGTGGTGCTAAAGTTTTAATAAATGATTTCCTCCCTAGCAAGTTTAAAAAATATTCTCTGAAGAATTCAGCTGTCAAATCTTACAGCAGAGAGAGATTCCTCACTTCTTGCATAACAAGTCACACGAATTTGTGAATCACATAATGAAAAGATTCTTCAGTGCAAACTAAACTTACCAAAAGCTCAGTGAGAGAAATGGGTGAGGGATTATTTTGTGTAGAAAGTGCTGAGGCCAAGGATTGTTACTATGTGGTGAATTTTGCAAAGCCTAATTGCTCATGTGAAGACTTCCATAGGTGGAAATATCCATGCAAACATTTCTGCGCGATTTTCGTTTATTACCCTGGCTGGGACTTTCATAAGTTGAATGACAGTTACAAGAACAGCCCTTTAATTTGTCTCGGTGAGACCTTTGGGTTTGGCTCAAGCAGCAGTTGGTCTGAACCTGCCAGCCCTGTATTACAAAGTTCAGAGGATACCAGCAGTGAGGAGGCTGTGACAATCCCAGAAGCTCTACTTCAGAGGACCAAGATGAACGTGAATTAGCAAGGCAGGTCATAAACCTCACCTAGCAGCCATTATGGCTCCCCATTTCCTATCCTTTTTCCGATCGCCAGGATTGCACGTGATGTCTTTTGAATGTTCAGTAGTGGCCGAAGTTTCTCCTGTTCTCAGTTCCCCAATTTGTCTTACCAACCTCATAAACGCTATTTCTGCTCAATTTTAATGTCGCGAGGTTGCCTCCCTGTGAAATTCCGGTCCTATGGTTGGCCAGTTCATGTGCGCGCCCCTTTATCGCGGGCGCCAACTGCCCTCTGTGGATGGGTGGTGGACAAAGGGGCAGTAGGGCAGTTCTAGTGTGACTGTGCTGGAGACTGAAGGTGCCACTTCCTGCAGATGAAGTTTGGAAAGCACAAGCGCCGACGTGCACTGTAGATTCACAATTACCAAGCAATTAAAGTGTGTGTTAAAAAGTAAGTTTTTCACTGAAAGTAATGCCATGCAATTTGATTTGTTTAACTTTTTTTATCTCGCTGCCTCTTATTTAGTTTATTTGTTCATCTCCATGAATACGTTAATAACGAGCAACTAGAGATCAGAAAATCAGGTGAGATAAGGTAGTAAGCAAAAAATTAGGAAGGAAACAGGAGCACGGGCTGTGCCCAGCCAGTCAGGCAGGTGCCCAGAGGGGCGAGGCAGGCAAGCACATGCCGGCCGGGACTCTGCCGTGGGGAAGGCCACTCTATATCTTATGCTCTGTAGTCCTGACTCCACCCCCTATAGTTCGCTCACGAACGGGACCTCACCCTACCCCCATAGCTGGCTCACAATGAAGCACCGGTAACAGTACCTGGATTTGTGTTTTGGAGCCTGCATGGTGTTTTCTTTATTCGCAGTAGTTGATTTGTGAGTGCAGTGTGCACGTGGTATTTTCGTGCTTGCTTTATTCGCAGTGGTCCCTTTGTGTGTGCGTGGTACCTTCGTTTTGTGCGTCTTATTTCTACTGATTGTGCCTACAGCGTAGCGTTTGCGTTGCAAAAATGAGTGCCTTTAAATGCGAAGTGCGTGGGCAAGAGTATAATTACAGAAAGAATCTCAGTCAGCACGTTTGCAAAAACCATCAACAGGAGCTGCCTGTTGCCACTCAAGCGCCTGTAGCTTCTTATCAGTGCTATGTGTATGACAAAATTTTTTCCTCTTAAAAATAATTTGTATAGCCACCAACAAAATATTTATGATTTGCAGGAAGGAAGGGGGGGGGGAGGGGGGAGGGCGCCCGGGGCGGGTTCTTCAAGTGTACATCGTGCCCATTTGAAAGCAGTTCAAAACGGGGTTGGATAGATTATTTACAAACTCCTCGTGAAATTAAAGTTAATTCTGAAGACCTGCAATTTTCAAACGAAGATTAGTTTTTACTTTCTAAAGACGACACTGAACACACGACACACAAAGTTTATTAAAATGCATGCGTCTACTAGCCCTACTCATTATGGTTTCCATCGGTCAGGTAACTATCTCCAAAGGTAAAGGCACAAGACATCGTAAATTGACAGGCAGCAACAAAATGAATGGAATGTGCACTGCAGGTATGAAAGTAACTGTACACAAAGGTGGCACATACTAAGTACGTTTTGTATCGACCCACGCTGGTCACAAACAATTTTTAAGGCACCTGCCTGTGAGTCAAAAAGAGTAGGAAACTTTAGCAACAGATACTGCAATGGGACGTCCATACGACAAAGTTCTAGATTGCAGGGAATCCATTTGACTACCATGCAAGACTTACTCTTCCACATAAAAGTATTCCACTTCCTAGTTTTGGTGACGACATTAGAGAAAAATCGACATTTTTTTTGAGTTGTGACGGTTTTCTTCCAAGGTAGCGATATTACAACTTTGCAGAAAGCTATAGCCTCTCCTCCAAGTCAGTTGGACATCAAAATGGTGCAATCAGTGTTGAAGCTTGGATAAAAAATGACCGAGAGTGAGAATCCGTGTGTGTTATTCTATAAACCACAAGAATCAACTAGTGAACATCAAGAACTGAAGAGTTAAGATTTCGTATTAGTGATAATGAACAGAGCACAACGCAAAATGTTATCAAAATATGGAGAGAACTGAATCTGTATGGATGGAACCCATGGGCTTAATGGGTATTATTTCGGAGTGACCACTCTTAGAACTGGATGATCTCAGGCAAGGATTTCCATGTGCTTTTCTAATTTCGAACAGGAAGGACACCGATGTTTTAAGTATTTTTACAGTATGTAAAATCACAGGTTGGAGCGGTTTGCCCCACTGTATTCATGACTGAATGGCAGAGTTACATAGTATTGCACGTAACATGGCAATGGGTGCTCCTAAGATGAAACACTATTGTACTTGGCATGTGTACAGTGTGTGGCATACAGGGTGTGGTAGATAAGTAATGAGACTGGCCACTGCGCGGCGCCCCAGTCGCTCGCAGGGCGGTCTCCACCTGTACGTCACGTGGTGGGAGATCTGAGCTAACAATAGAACCGGTTCGCAGTCGCGTCGGAGCTCTGGTGCAGTGAGGGTCGAGCTTCGCGTATTACGTTGTTTGTGTGCCCGTGACACTTGTGAAAACGCTGAAGATGGATCGCTCAATAGAACAGCGGTATGCAATCAAATTTTGCTTTCACTTGCGCAAAACGGCTTCGGAAACTTTTGCTATGATTACGGAGGCCTACAAAGGAGACTCCCTATCAAGAGCTCAAGTGTTCCGGTGGTTTAATGAATTTAAAAACGGGAGGGAATCCGTTGAAGACATGGAACAATCTGGACGCCCTTCAACGAGTCGTGTGGATGAAACGGTGGCCAAAGTGAAAGAACTCCTGGACTCTGACCGTCGTTTAAGTCTCAAAATGATCGCCGATGAGGTCTCCGTGAATAAATTTACGGTTCACCAAATTGTTACGCAAGATTTGATGATGAGGAAAGTTTGCGCAAAATTGGTTCCCCCGAGTTCGCACCACCGAACAAAAGCAACAACGAGTGGACGTTTGCCGTGAGATGTTGAATGATTTGGAAAATAATCCACACTTATTAGACAACGTAGTAACAGGCGACGAATCGTGGACATTCCAGTACGACCCGGAGACGAAAGCCCAGAGCTCGGAGTGGCACACACCGGCATCCCCGCGGCCGAAGAAAGCAAGAATGTCAAAGTCCCGCATCAAGACAATGCTGATTGTGTTTTTCGACAAGCGGGGGTTAATTCACAAAGAGTTTGTCCCTCGGGGGAAGACTGTCAATGCCGAATTCTACAAAGAAGTCCTTCAGCGATTGCACAGAGCCGTCAAACGGAAGCGACAGGACCTTGCTCAACGCTGGCGTCTCCACCACGACAACGCTCCGGCGCACACAGCATTCCTCGTGACCTCCTACTTGACCCGAATTGGAGTTGAAGTTTTGCCACAGCCACCATACAGCCCTGACTTGAGTCCTCCTGATTTCTTCCTATTTCCAAAGGTCAAAAGATGCCTGAAGGGTCATCGTTTCGACGATATTCCGAACATCCAACGTGCTGTCACGAAGCACTAACTGGGATAACTCAAACGGACTATAGTGGGGCCTATGAAGCTTGGAAAACGCGCTGGCAACGTTGTGTCGACGCCCAAGGCGAGTACTTTGAAGAATATTAACGTTTTGTACAAATTGGATCAATAAATTTGTTTTTCTAGACTGAGTCTCATTACTTATCTACCACACCCTGTACTAATGTCAAGCGGAAAACTGCAGATCTGGATAAAAGAAATGAGGTGTATCGGCTCATTAAATCAGTGTCAATCTTGAGAAATCAAAGTACGTGTCAGGAATCACTGCAAAAAGCACTGCACAAGCTGAGTAGTGACCCTGACACATTATTTGCTTCATACTTCAAGATACACTATGAGGGAAATGTTGAGTGTTGGGCCTACTGTCATAGAATGTATGCCGGTCTGAATACTAAGATGCATGTGGAGAGTATGCACAGTACATTAAAGAAGATACATGGTACTCCAAGGCAGATAAAACGACTGGACAAAGACATATCTGCACCAATGACCCTAGTTACAGCCAATATGTTTTACTGGCTAATAGCAAATTTAAAAGGAAAGGTTACAAGCAAAGTTCAGGACATTCGTAATAAGCACAAAACTAGTTTGTTAATGGACAAGGACCTCATCACTGAGGTAGATGGTGGTTGGGAAGTGCCATCCACATCTTCAGAGGTGTACATTGTTAAAGATAACAGAGTCAACTGTGGGTGCAAATTAAAATGTAGTGATTGCTATGTGTGCATACATAGGTATCATTGTACATGTATGGATTACAGTATTAGATTCAGTATGTGTAAGCACATTCACACTATTTGCTGAGATGACAGTGTGGGTGAAAATCCCCTGGAAAGTCCAGAGGTACTGGGTACTGATGTTGAAACCACCAGTGAGAAGCTACGTTAGCCGAAGTAAGCACAAAAACTGTTTCAAAAACACCAAAATCATTGTTAGAAGGGGGACAAAAGCATATTTCAGAGTTTTCCACTATTGCCAGTGGAAGACAGACTGAACTGCAGTTAGCCAAAAAACTTGCATCCTTTAAGGCAAATGTAGGAGCTGGTTCGAGCCCGAAACGGTTACTTCAGATAAACAGATAAGGGCCAGCAAAGAAAGTTTATGCCACGGGAGCGGCTGTTTTCTACCAAGAAGAAAACAGCACGTAATATTTCTCTGGCTGACCAGATCCTGAAGAAAGCTGTGAAATAGTAAGATCACTTTTGAATAATGGTATGTATCAATTTTCAACTTATTGCGTATATACGTTTGTTTGCTTAACCTTGGCAGAGTAAAATGTAATTCATGGTTAATATATGAATTTATGTTCAGTACCTGTCAATTTTGCATGAATTATAATATGAAACTTATTTGCAGAGCTCGACAATCATGACGTTCCTGCTGAGCATAGTCTTGCATGCCAGATGTACAGCACAGCAAAACAGGTAAAACTTTACGAGATCCATCATTCCAAATATGTGTGATATTACTATAATGTCCTCACGCCAAATAAACATGCCATTAAGTAAAATTTAGAATGTTGCCATTCAGTAGCAATGTAGTGCGTTTGGGTTCTGATTTAACAGTTACTTGCAGTACAGTATATGCCACTTTTCAGCACGTATCGATTTTGTGTGAATAATAACACAAAAATTATTTGCAGGGCTTGATACCCACAATCAGCTCCACATTGTGGAACAACAACACACTATGTCATGGCAGTCAGGTGTTCATCATGTTGCATCAGGTGTGAGTAAAGTAAATCTAATGGCAATAACGTTATTCGAGTTTAATGAAATTCCGAGTTTATATATATTTACGAGGTGCATTCAAGTTCTAAGGCCTCCGATTTTTTTTTTCTCTGGACTGGAAAGAGAGAGAAACATGTGCATTGTTTTAAAATGAGGCCACGTTCATTGTCAATACGTCCTAGAGATGGCAGCACTGTACGGCAGATGGAATTTTACCGCCAGCGGCGACAATGAGAACTGTTTTAAATACTTAAAATGGCGACGTTTTCCTTACTTGAACAGCGTGCAATCATTCGTTTTCTGAATTTGCGTGGTGTGAAACCAATTGAAATTCATCGACAGTTGAAGGAGACGTGGTGATGGAGTTATGGATGTGTCGAAAGTGCATTCGTGGGTGCGACAGTTTAATGAAGGCAGAACATCGTGTGACGACAAATCGAAACAACCTCGGGCTCGCACAAGCCGGTCTGACGACATGATCGAGAAAGTGGAGAGAATTGTTTTGGGGGATTGCCGAATGACTGTTGAACAGATCGCCTCCAGAGTTGGCATTTCTGTGGGTTCTGTGCACACAATCCTGCAAGACGACCTGAAAATGCGGAAAGTGTCATCCAGGTGGGTGCCACGAATGCTGACGGACGACCACACGGCTGCCCGTGTGGCATGTTGCCAAGCAATGTTGACGCGCAACGACAGCATGAATGCGACTTTCTTTTCGTCGGTTGTGACAATGGATGAGACGTGGATGCCATTTTTCAATCCAGAAACAAAGCAACAGTCAGCTCAATGGAAGCACACAGATTCACCGCCACCAAACAAATTTCGGGTAACCGCCAGTGCTGGAAAAATGGTGTCCATGTTCTGGGACAGCGAGGGCGTAATCCTTATCCATTGCGTTCCGCAGGGCACTACGGTAACCGGTGCATCCTACGAAAATGTTTTGAAGAACAAATTCCTTCCTGCACTGCAACAAAAACGCCCGGGAAGGGCTGCGCGTGTGCTGTTTCACCAAGTCAACGCACCTGCACATCGAGCTAACGTTACGCAACAGTTTCTTCGTGATAACAACTTTGAAGTGATTCCTCATGCTCCCTACTCACCTGACCTGGCTCATAATGACTTTTGGCTTTTTCCAACAATGAAAGACACTCTCCATGGCCGCACATTCACCAGCCATGGTGCTATTGCCTCAGCGATTTTCCAGTGGTCAAAACAGACTCCTAAAGAAGCCTTCGCCGCTGCTATGGAATCATGGCGTCAGCGTTGTGAAAAATGTGTATGTCCGCAGGGCGATTACGTCGAGAAGTAACGCCAGTTTCATCGATTTTGGGTGAGTAGTTAATTAGAAAAAATATCGGAGGCCTTAGAACTTTAATGCACCTCGTATACTGATACCTTTATATTCTATTTTACTATGTTTGCACTGTAATGTAAAATTTATTTACAGGATTGGACATGAACCACATTGTTTCTGTGCAGCATGGTTACACTGTATCAAATGTGCTGCACGGCACAGGTAACAATCATAATGGGACCCATCATATCTAATGTCTGTGGTATTGCTCCAATGACCTAATATTCAGTAACAATGACAGATTAGGTTATAGTTAGAATGTTGCTATCAAGTAGCAGTGTACTGTGGCTTTATTATGATTTAAAATTTACTTACAGTCCAGATTACACCCCCTCAACAGCAGAATGGGAACAGTCTCAATTTGCAATATTAGCAGCTCGGGTCAAAAAATAAACATCTCTTGAAGCTGAGTGAGCAGCAAATCAGGTATGTAACAGTTTGTTTGAAAGAAGTAACCCTATTTGTAGAAGTAATAGTGTTTCATCTGATGACTGCCTGTCTAATATGTGAAGTTACCCTAATTCAAATTTTCTAATTTACTGACATTAGGCTTATACAGTTTCTAAGGTGGTAGTTGTGGAGTCGGCAGAATAGTAGTTTTGGGCCCTTCAGGCTGCTTCAAGAGCAGAGGACCTGATATTCTCAGAATTTTGAGTTCAGAAGTTACTCTGGAGTTTGGGGAATCTTATCTGCATTTATCATAAAGAAGATCTACTTCTATGTATGACAGCAAGTAGGCTATTTCACCATGCTAGGCCCTAGTTACACCCCACGAACTTTGATGAATCTACTGTACCAATCTTCTCTTCCTAATCCTGCTTAGGTGTAGGCCACATCAAGTGACACCATCTACTGATAGTACCAACTGGCATGACAGCAACATGAGTGAAGTTGACTGCCATCAGTGCCTTCTGTAAACCCACATTACTGTGCCTCAAAGCTCCATATAGGTGAAGCTGATCATGACACTGGAACAGCTCATCAAAGTGTGCATTTCTGTCACGAGTCAGGGAAACTGTCTTGCCCAGGTCACCACCTATGATTTATGCCCCAGTCTTGTCCAAACTGTTTCCCACCCCCACCAACCACCAACACATGCTCATCCTTTGAAAAATCCTTAGCTAAAGACCCTAAGTCCTCCATCACTTGACGTAGCATATGGGGAATATATTCCTGCACATTGTGGGAAGAGTTTGTTCCATCACTTTAATTAGTTTTTTTGTTGCAATATATTGAATATACTTTCAACATTTTTTTAGTTTAATTCAGGTGAAGAAGTGGACTACCAGTTTATTTAATTCATAATTACATAAATGCACTTCCTTTCCTCAATCCCTCTACGTTGCCTTGGGTCTGCTGGTAGTGCCAAGGCAGAGATGTGGTCACCTTGTAGGTCGGCTTAGTGCCAACCTAAGCCTGGAGTAAAGACAGTGATGATGCACCTGTTTGCCAGGGGGTAGTTTAGGGCTGTAAACAGGTCCCCCTCCCCTCCATGTAAGGGAAACGGCCGTTGAGAGCCACCATGATAGTCACTCTTGGTGTAGCATCTGAACTGAGAGTCTTTGCCACCAATTTCACTGTGGGCTGAGGTATTACGTGTTACACTGTTATTAATCTGCTCTTTTTCAGAACGGAATTAGTTAGCGGGTCGTTACGGCCATTCGTTCATGTTTTGAGAAATTTTGCCTGTACAATTAAAGTTTTCAGGTAGGGTTTCTTTTCCAGAGGTGAGCATGGGGGCTTGCGTTATCCATTTATAGTGCTGCGATCACTTTGTGCCTTTAGCACATGAGAGCAGCAATAGCCCTAAATAAAAAGTCATGTAGTTTCACTTTTAGAAGCAGTGTTTTGCAATGTTAAAGTAACCTGGGGCCTCACCCCACCTAGTTAACACGTGGTCGTAATGGCTGACGAATAATTTAGATGACAATTCTGTGTGAAACCTGGTAGGAGACGTGTTTGTTTCGTGTGAGTTACTTAGGATTCTAAGCATGTGATGTAATTATAGGCCATCTCAAATTTTGTTCACGGATCCTTTTAACCCTCATTTGCAAGCAGCACATCCTAACCACTTTGATAAAGAATAGGTTCAGCGTGTGAATGAATGTATAGAATGGAAAGCAAGAACGAACAGAGGGGTGGGTACAAAGAAATTAGCTGTTTGTATGGGTAACCCACATGGTGTTGAATTGCACTGCCAGCGAGCTGATAGTTCGTTCTTGGAAATTGGTTAAGGTGAGTATGCTTGCGTGTGCTGTTGATTATTTGTGTGTGCCATATTTCACAGGACGTTTTGTTTAAGAATTTCCTTTCTTTTGTGTATATGGGAGACATTTGTGTCTGCTTTGTCCCCATTTTCCCACCAAAAATATTTGTTACTCAGTCCAAGTAGTAATCTTGGGTGCAAATTTCGATCACTGTCCCAGCAGACTAACCACAAGGGCAGCATTTTAGTTCCATCGTCGTTCCCAGTGCTTAAGTAGCAACGAGATGCCTGTTAGTTCAAGCACCTTCAGTGCGAGACAAAACTAGAAGTTATTTGACTTGGCTTTATTTGGTACAATTATTAAGTTCGTAAAGTTTCTGGGAATATAGATAAAAAATGTCTTATAAACTTGATGTCATGGATTTCGTAGTCATTACAAACTCTAGTCCTGTGTACAGAGCAAATTTATCAACAAAGTGGAGTCCTTATAGATCATATTAGATCATGATATTTACTTACTTGCCCACTTGGTTGCTTGAGCCTTCCCCCGCGTTATCCGTTGCGCACTTTTAACATAAGAACTGGACATCGGGCCGGCCCCCTTAAATTCAATCCTTCCGAGCATTGAACCAAGCGCGCAAGCACGTGTAAATGAGGCGCCTTGGCCCCACACACGTCCGGCACACTCTAGCATAGATAGAAGGAAAAGAGATACAAAGGTAACAATACATAACCAGACGGAAAACTTTCAACGTGTCTCATTGGAAAACGTGCCCCGGCCTAGAACATCTGGTATTATTACTTTAAGTATGTGTTTGTTGTGTAAGAAATTCTGCCAAATAGCCCCTTTTCAAATGGTTAATTGTATTTTTTTTTTCCAGACGTAAAAAGGTCCGCAATTATAAAAAGAAAACCGATAGAGGCTCTTCCACTCCTGAAGTAACAAATGCTGCTGTATTAGCAATTAGAGGCGAGTGCAGTGTCAAAAGCATCCATGTACTTCAATATTCCACGTAGGACTCTGAACAATTACTGGTTGAGATTCCATTCCTTAGACAATCCCCTCTACCAGTGCAATCAACAGCTGTGATCCGCCACCTCCACTGGAAGAACTATCAGGAACGCAGGTTCCTCTTGTCGGATAGGAATCGCCTGTCCCAGACTCGCCAGAAGCAGAAGAAACGGTGCCAGAAATGTGTATGTCTCAGTACTTTTTCTTGGGACATCATTGCCCCACCAGTTCTCAATATAAAGGAAACAAACTATAATAATTTTTATATTCTTTATTATTTCAGAAACAATGACACAGGACTGAATCAAGGATGGCTTCGAATATGGATAAACTTATCTTGCAGTGGCTTGGTGAAGACAATGACTGTGTTGACGACCCTGACTTGTCTTGCAGTTCTAAATCACACGACAGCAGTGCTTCTAACACGACAGCAGTGCTTCTAACACGAGTGATTCTGATAGTGACGAAGACAAAAATGAGGTTTCGTACGTCGGAGGTTCAACTAACAATGTAGTGTTGTGGTCAAAGGTAGATGCAATGTTCAGACCTCAAAAGACTATGCCAAACATGGTAATTCCAGTTTTATTAGCAAAATTGGATGGGAGTGCTTCAGAACTAGACATCTTTGAGAAAATATTTCCTCCCCGTCTTTTTATATTTATCTCTCAATGCATGAATCAGAGACTAAAAATGATAAAGAAAACCACAGTTCAGAGCACAGATCGAGGCGTGGTGCATTCGCATCGCTCGTGTCACTTGTTAGGACGATATCGTTCTAGGCACGAGTCATCGACAGATGTCACCAGCTGACATGGACTTGGGTTATAGAGCTGCACGTAGTTGTACTAGTAGGCGGCAGAGGTCAGCAGTTTATGGACAGTGCTAGGAGTCTTAGTCAAAACAATGTTGTAAGGTTATGTTTGACTAATATTTAATGTATTTGCATAATTATAATTGGGTCAACAGAAAGATCCGATCTCACGCGTCGGCTTTGACCCGTGACGTAAGGGTGTTGTTGTGTGTGACGTCATTACGGCACGGAGTTTGCTTTGTGAGTGTGGCATGTTTGTAGATGTCGTGTTGTTTGTTGTGCCCTCTGGTGGTATGTTCATGGTTTTCGTTTGTTTGGTGTGTTGGGCTCAGTTTGCTGTTGCTCAGTGGTGAGTGCTGTGTGCGTCATTTTGAAGCGGAATTTGTATCAGTGAGTTAACGGTTTTGTGTGATGGTTAATGTAATGATGATTGTTGTACGTCGGGTGAGTCTGTTATTAAGTGTATTCGGTTGTGGTTTTTTGTTCAGCAATGGATATGAAAGACCGGATTAATAGTGCTTGGTTGAGGGCTATGATGGGGGAGACACCTATAGAGCTGATTAAATTTCTTCAGCTATTTGGCTTAATTGCCGAAGTCGTGAAGTGCGGTGTGTGCCGCGAACCAATGAAATTGGTTAAAGTTCCGGCCTCTCGGACCAGGGACGGTTACATGTGGCACTGTCGTAAAGATGACATATGGCGTTCCATATGGCGCGGTACCTGGTTCGAGAAGTCTAGATTGGGCATGCGTGAGATTGTGCTTGTTACATATTATTTTTGTTATAGATCCCCACAGAGTTTTTGCGCGCATGAGACTGGTGTGAGTGAGAGGACTGTTTTAGATTGGTATTCCTTTTGTTGTGAAGTGTGTTCGGAATTTATTAAGTACAGGGGTAAGTTGGGGGGGGGGGGGGGGGGGGCATGGGGTGGTTGTGGAGGTGGACGAGTCACAGTTTGGGAAAAGGAAGTATGGGAGGGGGAAGTCTGTGGCTGGTCTTTGGGTGTGGGGGGCTGTTGTTCCGGGGGGTGGGGGTTCCGAATGTGTTTTTAGGGTTGTGGAAGGGAGGTCGAAGGCTGAATTAGTGGGGTTAATTGAGGAATATATAGAGCCGGGGTCCACAATAGTTTCTGATGCTTTTTCTTCTTATAGGGGGTTGGGTGAGAGGGGATTTAATCATTTAGTAGTAAACCATAGTTTAGAGTTTAAGAATTATGATACAGGGGCTTGTACTAATACAATAGAGGGGATGTGGGGGGTAGTTAAGTCAGTTCTTGGGAGGGGGAAGAGGCGCTCTTCCAACCTTCAGTCTCATTTAGATGAGTACTGTTGGCGGAAGAGTGTCCCAGAGGGCTATTGTATTGTTCGGGTTTTCTTAAGGGCTGTGGGTAAAATGTATAGGCCGAAAGTGGTTAGTTAGGGGGGGCTGGGTAGGTGGGTGGGTGGCTGTGGTTCAGGGTGGGGTGGGTGGTTTATTTTGTTGTATAGTGTTTGTTAAGATGGGGGGGGGGGGGGGAGGGGGAGTGTGTGTTTTTTGTTTTAGTTGTGGAGGATCTATTTTGTTGAAGTTTTTGTTGAGTTGTAGTGTGTGATTGAGATGTTTTTTATGTTGTATTTGGTTTTTGTTTGTGGGTTTTTTATTTTGGGGTTGTGGGGGTGGGGGGGGGGGGGGTGGGGGGGGGGAGGGGTTGAGGTGTGGGTGGGTTGGGTTTTTCTTTTGGTTCAGTATTTTTTCGTTGGTGTGTGTGTGTGTGTGTGTGTGTGTGTGTTTGCGTGTGCATTTGTGTGTGACTGTGGTGGTATTGGGGGATGGGATCGGGAGATGCTGTTGAGCTATATAGGTCAAGGGAAGTGTTCGATCCCAATTTATGGGATCGGGAGCTGCTGTAGATATATGTAGGTTAAGGGAAGTTTTTGTTCGCTATGTTTTGCGGTGTATTTTGATTTTTGTATTGGGGGATGGGATCAGGAGATGCTGTTGAGCTATATAGGTCAAGGGAAGTGTTCGATCTCAATTTATGGGATCGGGAGCTACTGTAGATCTATATAGATCAAGGGAAGTGTCCGATTCCAGATAAGATTGTGTTTTGTGGTATTTGTTGAGTTTTGTGATGTCTATTTTTTTCGTCGTCTTGCGTGGTTTTGTATGGCGGCGGGTGGCTAAATTTGTTTATATTTAGTTTCTCCCCACCCAAAAACCCCCAATTTCCCACGCTTGTCCCGTTAGAGTCATTAGGCTTTTTGTGAAACCTGTGTGTGTGTTGTTTATCTGTGTATTTTCGTCTTTATGATACGTATGCAACGGTTTTATATCCGCCATATTGGAATTGTCATTTCCGCCATATTTGTGACGTCATGGGTCAAAGCCGACGGGTAGGATCGGACGTTTCTGTACTTCCTTATAATTGTTTTATATGTGTAGTAATTAGCAGTGTGAGTGTTCTATGAGTGAATAAGGACAGAAGTAAATGAAAATTGTTTTGTTTATTCACGAAGTACCACTGGAACTATACAGGGGATTTACTATAATTAAATGTGCGGTCAGTTTATGGCACTAATAAATCTTGAGTAGAACACAAATTAATCGATAATTTCAGAAGGAGTAATTTTATATTTGATACTTTTCTAAATTTATTTATTTAGCAATTGCAATAGAAAGAAATGTTTTACTATGATTGGTCATTAAAGTAAAGCGCGGGTTAGTGCGGGATAATACTGCAACCTGATGTTCTGCTTGTGATATCTGCCAATCAGAAAAATGCAGGCTCGCGCCAATCTACACTGGAAACAAAGCCTTTGGTGTGATCTAAGCAAGTCGGGGCAGAGGGTTCAAACTAGTAACATCTCATTGGAAGCAGCTCCGACGAAAGTACTGTAAAATGGCAGAAAAATGCTAATTATGAGTTCGCGAAGTAGTACAAAGTGCATTTAAGTGAACCGTATAGTGGAAGTCGTGTGGAATTTCGGACGGAATATCAAAATTATTGCTTTTGACTTAGTTAAAACCGTATGGCGTGTTGTGAGATCTAAGACTGGAACAGGTATTACGTGTAGAGCACAGTGCACAACATCTGAGAGGGCATTTTCATAACTAAACGATACAGTGAACTCTGTAAACTTCGGTAACGGGTGTAAATACCATAAACTGTGATTGTGGTGTGCGTGGGAAATTTACATTGTGTAGTCACTTAGTACAGACTTGGTTGTATTAACTGTTGTCTTTATCGTAAAAATACACCTGAAAATTTACATTGCCAAGATAAAACTTTTATTCCAGTACTAGCCACATCCAATTTACCGGAGCATTCTATGTATACCTTTATTGATCTTTGCAACTATAAATGGCCATTGAAATTGACGTCTCAGTCCCAGATCAATAGGACAAAGTTTGATTCCTATAAAATATCTCTTATTTATATAGGGTATTATTCTCATTCTTTTTCTTTGTTATATCCTGTTTACTGTGCAAATTTGTTTCTTATCTGTTTATTTTGGTAATGGTAATTGAGATGACTCTTTCTAATGCTGCTATATCAGGCACACTATGCTTCTTGCATTATCACCTGTGACTGAGCAGATAGTAGAATTAACATAAGTACAATATCTTTGCAGTCTGTTGGTCAGCACTATCATACTATGAGAAATGTTCAGTCAGATGAGTTATTTGTCAGCTCCTACAGATCAGTGACATTATTTATACCCGACTGTATACCATAGTATATTGTGGTATGTCATCTCATGTATCAGCTGTACGAAATGGATATGTATCAAATATAGACGAGCTTTGATCAACAGGATGCAGAAACTTGCATGAGTGCCTTATATACACAACTCCTTATGGTACAGTTGTATCAGGCATTAAATACAATTCCTTCATGATATTGCCAATCACACTAGGAGGAAAAATAGAGGTAGATGGGAGTTGTGTAGGTGGCCAGTATACAGATCCATTTGGTTCATGGGATAATGTTATCAAACAAGGTCAGATAACTATAAGATTCAGTGGTCAATACACAGACACAAACATCAACCAGGATATAGTGCATTTGCCAACAGGTCAACGATTTAAGTTTTCCGAGTACTGTTGTATGGATTATGGGAAAGGAGAAACCGTATGGGAACCTGTCTCTTAATGCGGACAAAGTAATCATGTTACTATATATCAGGGACGTATTATAAAACAGACATCTCAATCACTGGATAGGGGAAATAGCACGGTGTACTCCATACAATCTGATGACAGACTTGTATCATTAAGACAAATTTGTGTCTATACCAAATGTCTGTGGTTGTTAAGTACAGAGCATCCCCAATTGGTATTTTACGAGGTGCATTCAAGTTCTAAGGCCTCCGATTTTTTTTTCTCCGGACTGGAAAGAGATAGAAACATGTGCATTGTTTTAAAATGAAGCCACGTTCATTGTCAATACGTCCCAGAGATGGCAGCACCGTACGGCAGATGGAATTTTACCGCCAGCGGCGACAATGAGAACTGTTTTAAATACTTAAAATGGCGACGTTTTCCTTACTTGAACAGCGTGCAATCATTCGTTTTCTGAATTTGCGTGGTGTGAAACCAATTGAAATTCATCGACAGTTGAAGGAGACATGTGGTGATGGAGTTATGGATGTGTCGAAAGTGCATTCGTGGGTGCGACAGTTTAATGAAGGCAGAACATCGTGTGACACCAAACCGGAACAACCTCGGGCTCGCACAAGCCGGTCTGACGACATGATCGAGAAAGTGGAGAGAATTGTTTTGGGGGGGATCACCGAATGACTGTTGAACAGATCGCCTCCAGAGTTGGCATTTCTGTGGGTTCTGTGCACACAATCCTGCACGACGACCTGAAAATGCGGAAAGTTGTTTTTTTTTTTTTTTTTTTTTTTTGTGGTTTTCGGGCGCACAACTTCAGTGGTCATTAGCGCCCTGACTACTCTAAGAATGCACCGCGAGGCACAAGTTGACAACAACAACTAAAAGGGAAAACACAATAAAAGACAGACTGACAGGCATAGGACTAAAAAACATCATCAAATGTCCTTAGCGAGGTTTGTCAAATTGATAAAACAAAGAACACGAGCAGCTGCTCGTGGGTCATCTGCTAAAATGGCATCTAAAGTATTAGGCAGGTTAAGATCGAGGCGCAGTGTGTTAAGATCTGGACAGGACATTAAAATGTGTCTAACCGTCAGCAAGTGCCCACATGGGCAGAACGGCGCCGGCGCAGCCGTCAGCAGATGGCGATGGCTGAACCGGCAGTGTCCAATTCTTAACCTTGCTAAAACGACCTCCTCCCGCCGAGAAGGGCGTGAGGAGGACGTCCAAGCCACAGGAAGAGGTTTTAAGGCCCGAAGCTTGTTGTCGGTAAGTGCAGCCCAATCGGCATGCCACAGCGACACAACGCGCCGACAAATGACCCTGCTAAAATCGGACGAAGGGACACAACAAGAAGCTGTCCGAGGCTGGAGGACCGCAGCCTTGGCCGCGGCATCTGCAGCTTCGTTCCCAGGGATACCGACATGGCCAGGAACCCACATAAAGCTAACCGGCGTACCGACGTCCACCAGCTGCTGAAGAGAGCGTTGGATCCGGTGTACAAAAGGGTGAACCGGGTACGGATCACTGAGGCTCTGGATGGCGCTCAGGGAATCTGAGCAGATGACATAAGCAGAATGTCGGTGGCGGCAGATGTAAAGAACAGCCTGGTAGAGGGCAAAGAGCTCAGCTGTGAAGACCGAACAATGGCCATGGAGCCGGTATTGGAAACTTTGTGCCCCAACAATAAAGGAACACCCGACCCCGTCATTGGTCTTAGAGCCATCTGTATAAATGAAGGTCATGTTAATGAACTTCGAACGAAGTTCCAAAAAACGGGAGTGGTAGACCGAACCGGGGGTGACCTCTTTTGGGAGCGAGCTGAGGTCGAGGTGAACGCGGACCTGAGCCTGGAGCCAAGGTGGCGTGCGGCTCTCGCCCACTCGAAAGGTTGCAGGGAGTGAAAAATGAAGGTGTTGAAGGAGGCGACGAAAGCGAACTCCAGGGGGTAGCAAGGCAGAGACATACAACCCGTATTGAAGGTCAAGAGAGTCATCAAAAAAGGAACGATAAGACGGATGGTCGGGCATTGACAGTAGCCGACAGGCATACCGACAAAGCAGTATATCGCGCCGGTAGGTGAGTGGCAATTCGCCAGCGTCAGCATGAAGATTCTCTACGGGACTGGTATAAAATGCTCCGATCGCAAGTCGTAAACCCCGATGTTGTATGGAGTTGAGGCGGCGTAAGATGGATGGCCGTGCAGAGGAGTATACGAAGCTCCCATAATCCAGCTTGGAGCGGACGATCGACCGATATAGACGAAGTAGGACGGTTCGATCCGCTCCCCACGACATACCACTGAGAACACGGAGGACATTTAAAGAACGGGTACAACGGGCGGCCAAATATGACATGTGGAGACCAGCTAAGTTTCCTGTCAAAGGTAAGGCCTAAAAATTTGATTGTCTCCACGATTGGGAGAGCAACGGGACCGAGTCGTAAGGACGGTGGGAGAAACTCTTTGTAGCGCCAGAAGTTAATACAGACCGTCTTCTCGGCAGCAAAACGGAAGCCATTGGCGACACTCCAGGAGTAAAGACGGTCAAGAGAACGCTGAAGACAGCGCTCCAGGACACGTGTACACTGCGCGCTGCAATAGATGGTAAAATCGTCCACGAAAAGGGAGCCTGATACATCAGCTGGGAGGCAATCCATTATTGGATTGATCGCGATGGCGAAGAGAGCGACGCTCAAAACTGAGCCCTGTGGCACCCCATTCTCCTGGGTAGGCGTCGAGACTCGAGCAGCCAAACCAATCGAGAGTTAACCATTCGCTCCATCACTTTACAGACACAGCTGGTAAGCGAGATAGGTCGATAACTGGAAGGCAAGTGCTTGTCCTTCCCCGGCTTAGGAATCGGGACAACAATAGACTCGCGCCAGCATGCGGGAACATGTCCCTCAATCCAGATGCGATTGTATGTACGAAGAAGAAAACCTTTACCCGCAGGAGAAAGGTTCTTCAGCATCTGAATATGAATAGAATCTGGCCCTGGAGCAGAGGACCGTGATCGGCCAAGTGCGTTTTCGAGTTCCCGCATGGTGAATGGGGCATTATAACTTTCACAATTCGAGGAGCGGAAGTTAGGTGGCCTAGCCTCCTCTGCCTGTTTGCGGGGGAGGAAGGCAGGGTGGTAATGAGCGGAGCTCGAAACCTCTGCGAAAAAGCGGCCGAAGGCATTGGAGACAGCCTCAGGGGCCACAAGGACGTCATTCGCGACCTTGAAACCAGAAACTGGTGAGTGGACCTTAGTGCCAGATAGCCGGCGCAGGCTACCCCAGACAACAGAAGAAGGAGTAAAACTGTTGAAGGTGCTTGTGAAAGCAGCCCAGCTGGCTTTCTTGCTTTCTTTAATAATACGACGACACTGAGCACGTAATCGTTTATAATTAATACAATTCGCCACTGTAGGGTGGCGTTTAAAGATGCGTAAAGCACGTCGACGAGCACGTAAAGCGTCTCTACATGCTGCGGTCCACCAGGGGACCGGTACGCGACGTGGAGAAGAAGTAGAGTGAGGGATGGAATATTCAGCAGCAGCGAGAATGACTTCCGTGAGGTGTGCGACCTGACGATCGCAGCTTGTGAAGGTTTGATCCTGAAAGGTCGCCCTGGAAGAGAAGAGCCCCCAGTCTGCCTTGGAGATGGTCCAACTAGAGGAGCACGGAGAGGGAGTACGCTGCAGGAGATGGATAACACACGGGAAGTGGTCGCTCGAATATGTATCAGCAAGTGCATACCACTCAAACCGGCGTGCAAGTTGGGGAGTACATATAGAGAGGTCTAAATGGGAATAGGTATGAGATGTGTCCGAAAGAAAAGTAGGGGCGCCAGTATTGAGGCAGACAAGATTGAGCTGGGTGAAAAGGTCTGCTAACAAGGAGCCCCTCTGGCAGGATGCTGGAGAGCCCCAAAGGGGATGGTGGGCATTGAAGTCTCCAGTTAACAAAAATGGTGCAGGTAGCTGAGCAATAAGTTGCGTCATGTCTGCCCTGGTAACGGCAGATGACGATGGAGCGTAAACGGTACAAAAGGAAAAAGTAAAAGTGGGGAGAGTAATGCGGATGGCAACTGCCTGCAGGCCGGTGTGCAACGTGATGGGATCGTAGTAAATATCATCCCGGACCAGCAACATAACCCCTCCATGAGCTGGGATACCTACCACAGGGGGTAGGTCAAAACGCACAGAGGTGTAGTGTGCCAAGGCAATTTGATCGCATGGGCGTAGCTTCGTTTCCTGGAGGGCTACGACGAGCGGACGATGCAAGCGGAGCAGCAACTTCAAGTCCTCTCGGTTGGAGCGAATGCTGCGAATATTCCAGTTAATAAGTGCCATCGTAAGGAAAGGAAGATGAGAGAAGGGGTCACCACGAAGGCCGCTTAGGGCCTGGCTTCGAGCGAGCACTGCCGCCGCTATCAGGAGGCGGACAGTCATCGTCCATGGGGTCTATAGGGTCATCGGCCATCTCGGGAGGATGGCCGGGAGGGGGAGCTTCCTCCGCCGGTGAACGGCCAGATGTTCGGCTACCAGCGGTGCGGCCAGGCGAAACGGATGACGGCCTGGGGCGGCAACTGCTGGGTGGCGCAGGAGAAGAAAGGCGCCGCGGCGGAGAAGGAGAACTGTGCTTCCTATGCGCCTTTTTAGAAGGACGTTTGGTGGAAGTACCGGTCGAAGGCTGGGAGGTCGAGGGACGGAGGAAGTCTGCACGGGATGGTTCCTTCTTGAAGGCCCGTGCATCTGACTTCGGGGTCTTCGACTTAGCAGAAGCTGAGGAAGTGGCTGGTGTCTGTGGGGTGACGGGAGGAAGAGGAGACGTCGACCGTGCGATCTTAGCACTGGCCGAACGGACGACCGTGGTGCTGAAGGTCAGATCACATGTCTGGGTTGCTACCTCCCGGGTAGTCCGAGGAGAGGCGAGGACACTGCTGTATTTCCCCGCTGGGAGCAGCGTGGGCTTCCTACTAGCCAATAGCTTGCGAGCAACCGAGGTGGACACTTTCTCTTTGACTCGAATTTCCTGGATACAGCGTTCTTCCTTATAGACAGGACAGTCGCGGGAGGATGCGGCATGGTCACCCTGACAGTTCACACAACGAGGAGACGGAGGTGGACAGTCACCCTCATGGGCATCCCTGCCACAAGTGACACATTTAGCCGCATTGGAGCAAGACTGTCGAGTGTGATTGAAACGCTGACACTGGTAGCAGCGCGTAGGTGTCGGGACATAGGGGCGAACAGAAATAACCTCGTAGCCCGCCTTGATGCGCGATGGCAGCTTAACGCTATCGAAGGTCAAGAAAAGTGTCCGGGTCGGTACAAGGTCATTGTTGACCTTTTTCATGACCCGATGGACAGCCGTAACGCCCTGCTCAGCGAGGAAAGATTGAAGCTCCTCGTCAGTCAATCCGTCGAGGGAGCTACTATAGACTACACCACGAGACGAATTCAAAGTGCGGCGGGCCTCCACCCGGACAGGGAACGTGTACAAGAGTGTGGCCCGAAGCAGTTTTTGCGCCTGAAAGGCACTCTCAGTTTCTAGTAATAAGGTACCGTTACGCAACCTGGTACAAGATTTGACAGATCTGGCTATGGCATCTACGCCCTTCTGAATAACGAAAGGGTTGACAGAGGAAAAATCCTTTCCGTCCTCAGATCGAGAAACTACGAGGAACTGTGGGGCAGGCGGTAGTACTTTTGTCACTGTTGGCTGGTCACGTTTCCGTTTTTGGGTCGAAGTCGAAAGCGATGGAGTAGAATCCATTGCGGAGGAATCCCCCATGATTGCCAGCGTCTCCGATGGCGCGCTCCTTCCTTGTGGGGACCCTCTCAGAGGGCACTCCCGCCTTAGGTGAATGTTTACACCTCAGGTCACACCTCCCGAGAAACAGACGGAGGGACCGATCGGCATGGTCAGAAGGTATCAGCTCAGGCAATCACCCCTCCCCGGGCCTGGCCTTTACCAGGGGGTACGCGCGTGCCTTACATGTCTACCCAGGGCGGGGACTTACGCGTTACCCCGTCACCGGCTACGCGTGCGAACGCGTGGGTCGGCCTTCAGACACGCACAGGGAGGAAGGAAGAAGAAGAAAAAGAAGAGAGAGAGAGGGAGAAAGAGGACAGACTGTCTCAAACGCCGAGGCGGAGACCAGAGAAGGCAAGGAGAAGAAGGCAATGAGAAGGCAAGGAGAAGAAGGCAATGAAAAGGCAAGGAGAAGAAGGCAATGAAAAGGCAAGGAGAAGAAGGCAATGAAAAGGCAAGGAGAAGAAGGCAATGAAAAGGCAAGGAGAAGAAGGCAATGAAAAGGCAAGGAGAAGAAGGCAATGAAAAGGCAAGGAGAAGAAGGCAATGAAAAGGCAAGGAGAAGAAGGCAATGAAAAGGCAAGGAGAAGAAGGCAATGAAAAGGCAAGGAGAAAAAGGCAATGAAAAGGCAAGGAGAAAAAGGCAATGAAAAGGCAAGGAGAAAAAGGCAATGAGAAGGCAAGGAGAAAAAGGCAATGAAAAGGCAAGGAGAAAAAGGCAATGAGAAGGCAAGGAGAAAAAGGCAATGAGAAGGCAAGGAGAAAAAGGCAATGAGAAGGCAAGGAGAAAAAGGCAATGAGAAGGCAAGGAGAAAAAGGCAATGAGAAGGCAAGGAGAAAAAGGCAATGAGAAGGCAAGGAGAAGTCAAGGGAAGGAGCAAGGAAGACAGTGAAGTGGAGAAGAGCAAAGAAAGGAACCAACAATAGGAAGGAAGAAACGAGAAGTGAAAAACCAAAGAGACCATGATTATAGGTCGTGAAACCGTCCGTCTCCGGACGCAGGCGCTAACTACCCCCGTGAGGGGGATGGACTCCTTTTAGTCGCCTCTTACGACAGGCAGGAATACCTCGGGCCTATTCTAACCCCGGACCCGCAGGGGGTAATGCGGAAAGTGTCATCCAGGTGGGTGCCACGAATGCTGATGGACGACCACACTGCTGCCCGTGTGGCATGTTGCCAAGCAATGTTGACGCGCAACGACAGCATGAATGCGACTTTCTTTTCGTCAGTTCTGACAGTGGATGAGACGTGGATGCCATTTTTCAATCCAGAAACAAAGCAACAGTCAGCTCAATGGAAGCTGACAGATTCACCACCACCAAAAAAATTTCGGGTAACCGCCAGTGCTGAAAAAATGATGGTGTCCATGTTCTGGAACAGAGAGGGCGTAATCCTTACCCATTGTGTTCCAAAGGGCACTACGGTAACAGGTGCATCCTACGAAAATGTTTTGAAGAACAAATTCCTTCCTGCACTGCAACAAAAACGTCCGGGAAGGGCTGCGCGTGTGCTGTTTCACCAAGACAACACACCCGCACATCGAGCTAACGTTACGCAACAGTTTCTTCGTGATAACTTTGAAGTGATTCCTCATGCTCCCTACTCACCTGACCTGGCTCATAATGACTTTTTGCTTTTTCCAACAATGAAAGACACTCTCCGTGGCCGCACATTCACCAGCCGTGCTGCTATTGCCTCAGCGATTTTCCAGTGGTCAAAACAGACTCCTAAAGAAGCCTTCGCCGCTGCCATGGAATCATGGCGTCAGCATTGTGAAAAATGTGTACGTCTGCAGGGCGATTACGAACGCCAGTTTCATCGATTTTGGGTGAGTAGTTAATTAGAAAAAATATCAGAGGCCTCAGAACTTGAATGCACCTCGTATATACCAAATGATAGGTCTGTAAAGCTACCATTCAAGCCTGCAAGTCCACATGATATTGATATGATGCTGTACATTAATACTAAGTTTGTTTACATAGATAGAACATATGGTAAAACATTAACTGAGATGTACCAGGAGTTAGAATACAGAAGGTGTATCTGAAAGACTACCTCTAGCGACACCCTTGTCTGTAGCTATGATCACTCCTGTGGAATTTGTTTATGCATATAAAGCATCAGCAGGATATACTGCCGCACTTATGTGTGAAGCTATACATCTCACACAATGCCAACCAGTAGTGGTTATTTTAAGAAAGACATCTGTGTTATCAAGAGATGCCTGTAACATACAAGAATCAATCATGGTTTATGGCACCTCCAACTGGACTACTTCAAAGACATGGAACAGAGGTAGGATGTGATCCTATATTATCACCACTATATTTCTTAAACAATGCACGGTATTTGTTATCTCCTGACCTAAGAATAACTAAGGAGCCAACCACCCTATCACCATTAACTGAGGGGTCTTGGGAATATCTCTCTCCTTATTCCCTAATGACTGCTGGTCTATATACTACATCTGATTTAGAGAAGATGAGGATGCAGTTACTTCACCCATCTGAGAAAACAGCCATTGAGAATATTATAGTACAGGGATCTATTGGTGCTAATGTTAACTTACAAAACGTAGATATAACTAAAATTCTCACTAAAGAAGGAATTGATACTATGACTGAAAATACAGCCACCTGACTGTGGGGATGGTTTTCAATGTGGGCAGGATCAGTTCAGGTTTAGTAGGTGTTTATGTAATATGGCTTTGTATAAAATTTGTCACTGATACATTGATACATTAATACATGGTCATATATTATTCTCAACATTTGGGAGATGTGTGTACCTCATATGAGCATGTTGGGCGAGTATTACTACATATCTATGAAGTACTAAAAAGCAAGAAAATACTAGTCCAGTTTCAGATCCCAGTTGCTGGCCGTCTGGCAAGGACGACACAGATGTCGATTCAGTTGATCCAGTCTCAACCAACACAAGATACGCCTAGGAGCACCATTATTCCTCCACAGTATCCAATTATAACCCCCATGCACGAGTACACAAAATCACGAAGATACAACAAAGATTACTGTTTTAAAAAAAACAGTGGCAGAGAAGCCGAGAACCTACATGGCTAACACAGAAACACCTTAGGAAACCAACATCGCAAACAGACTCATACAATATCTGAAAGTCGCTACGTGGAACACCAACAGGTTGCCACACAAAGCAGGAGAATTTTGCCAAATTACACGTATGACGAAGCCATAGACATATGCCTCCTATGTGGAACATTCCTATAATATTAGAATAGGAGTTCCGAAGTACGAATGCCACCGGAAAGATCGTCCACCTACAGGGGAAGAATGGCCATCTACATAAAGAGATTGCTCTGTAGCATCCCATCAAACTCCCACACCTCAGGACGTTGGAAGCAAACGGAGTAGCTGTCGCTACAAGGGGAAGAATAAACTTGCCGTCTACAGACAGCCTGGCCGGAATGGAGCACTCTACGCAGTCGACATCGAAGCCCCCACTATCCATCCTGAGAAACATCTTCCGAGAGGAAGACCACAACGCGACAAACCACACCTGGAATTCGCGGGTGAACGTCAATGGGAGACGACTGCATAACGTCACAGAAAGAAGACAAGCGGTAATCATTCGACAGTCCAACCTTCTACCCGAAAAACTATAATCCAGATATACTGGATATTGCAAAGGTCAGAGGGCTGCCACTAGCCATCAATGCCACAACATGCAACGAGCTGTCATCAGACCACAAACCAGTTATTTTTGGTATTGCCCTACAAGGCATCCCTCCACCAGAAAACAGACTAGACCTTCACGGCACCTGACGGCAGAACTACACACAGCAGGTGACAAGACCTCGTAACATCCCTCGACTCGGACACAGGAGCTGAAGAAACAATCCGCTACATAACGGAGAAGGCTGTAGATGCCGCTACCGCAGCGGCACTACGAAAAAAGAGGAGGACAAGAAACCCGACAACCGAGAGACAAACCAGTTGCAGCACGATATCAAAGCGACGGTAGAAGCCCACAGAATTCAAACCTGGTCTGACAGGATATCTGCACTCAGAATAGATGATCGATCAGCCTGGAGCACCACCAACAATCACCTTCACCATCACCAGAGAATACTCCCGCTACTAGTAGCCAACAACGATATCTGCAAGCCGAACGGAAAAGCAGATGCACTAAAAGATATATTCGCCTAGAATCTCACGCCAAACGACGATCCCAGGGATCCAGAATACATGTGTTGTGGCTAACCTGTGATGGTTCAATATATATCGCTGGTGTGATTGTCGATTGTCTCATGTTTATTTACTCTGTCGTTATCTCGAAAATATTCGTTATTAATTCTGTTTCTTGAGTCTCTGTTTTGCTGAAGTATAATAATGAGCAAAAGTAAAGTTATTAGAAATCCTCTGAAGGCTTTTAAGAAAAGGGGAAATGTTGGAAAGCCAAAGGTATGTGTTATTACTGTAAACAATAAAGACGATAACCAAGTGAGTGAACCTAACCTCTGAAGTACACCTGCCCACAGCAGTCAAAGTGGGAAAGAAAATACATCAAGGAAGAAGCTTGGTTCAATGAGTGGAAACTATGAATGTTTTATGGGCGAATCGGATGTGAATGAAATATTTGATATGTCGGTTCTCAAAGGAATTTTTTCAAACTGTGTAAGATGTATTCATTGTAGTGAAGTTGGTCTGGAACTCTCCATAATAAAGCACGTAGGATTTGCTAGTGAAATACAACTGAAATGTGGTAAGTGTTCAATACATGACCACCTTTTGGAACAGCGTTGCAGTAACTGCAACTGAAGAAAATGGTAGCAAAATCTATGAACACAACATTAGATTTGTTTATTCCTTGCGTTCAGTTGGTGAGGGTGCTACTGCAGGTGCAATTTTCTGTGGCACCACGAATCTTCCAAATCCCCCAACCAAGTTTACGACCTATAATAAATTAATAGGGTCTACAGTAGAAGATGTCTGTATAGAATCGATGAAGAACGCTGTGGAAGAGGCAGTAATGGAAAATAATGGTAACAGATTTGACTGCAGCGTTCGATGGTACCTGGCATAAACGGGGACACACATCTCTTCATGGTGTAGCATCTGCCACCAGTATGTATACAGGGAAAGTTTTAGATGTAGCAGTAATATCGAAGTATTGTAGATGTCCACAAAAATATAAAGGTACACATGAAAATAATTGCAAAGCTAACTATAGTGGCAGTAGTGGAGGAATGGAAGTGGCTGGTGTTGCCAGTATATTCCAGCGTTCTGAGGCGTGTGATGAAGTGCGATATGTTAATTACCTTGGTGATGGTGATTCTAAAAGTTTCAAACATGTTCAAGGACTGAAGCCCTATGGTGATGATGATGTAGTGCAGAAATTTGAGTGTATTGGACACGTACAGAAGCGAATGGGAACAAGACTTCGGTGACAAAGCTTCGTACAAAAAACAAAAACTCAGTGATGGTAAAGGGTTGGATGGGAACGGAAGGTTAACTGACAGTGTAATTGACAAAATACAGAACTATTATGGAATGGCTATTAGGCAAAATACACACAGTGTCGACAAAATGAAGAAGGCTGTTTGGGCTCTTTTTTTCATACTTCTTCAACCGATGAAAATCCCCCACATAGCTTGTGTCCCAAAGAAGAAGACAGTTGGTGTAAATATAACAAAGGATTGCTAACTGGTGAAGTGTACACTCATAAGCATAGTCTGCCTCATGCAATAATGGAGGCGATAAAACCTATTTTTAGAGACTTAGCAGCACCGGAACTGTTGAAAAAGTGTATTCACGGAAAAACTCAAAACCCCAATGAAAGTGTAAATAGTGTTATATGGTCGAGAATCCCCAAGATTGTACACTCCTGGAAATTGAAATAAGAACACCGTGAATTCATTGTCCCAGGAAGGGGAAACTTTATTGACACATTCCTGGGGTCAGATACATCACATGATCACACTGACAGAACTACAGGCACATGGACACAGGCAACAGAGCATGCACAATGTCGGCGCTAGTACAGTGTATATCCACCTTTCGCAGCAAAGCAGGCTGCTATTCTCCCATGGAGACGATCGTAGAGATGCTGGATGTAGTCCTGTGGAACGGCTTGCCATGCCATTTCCACCTGGCGCCTCAGTTGGACCAGCGTTCGTGCTGGACGTGCAGACCGCGTGAGACGACGCTTCATCCAGTCCCAAACATGCTCAATGGGGGACAGATCCGGAGATCTTGCTGGCCAGGGTAGTTGACTTACACCTTCTAGAGCACGTTGGGTGGCACGGGATACATGCAGACGTGCATTGTCCTGTTGGAACAGCAAGTTCCCTTGCCGGTCTAGGAATGGTAGAACGATGGGTTCGATGACGGTTTGGATGTACCGTGCACTATTCAGTGTCCCCTCGACGATCACCAGTGGTGTACGGCCAGTGTAGGAGATCGCTCCCCACACCATGATGCCGGGTGTTGGCCCTGTGTGCCTCGGTCGTATGCAGTCCTGATTGTGGCGCTCACCTGCACGGCGCCAAACACGCATACGACCATCATTGGCACCAAGGCAGAAGCGACTCATCGCTGAAGACGACACGTCTCCATTCGTCCCTCCATTCACGCCTGTCGCGACACCACTGGAGGCGGGCTGCACGATGTTGGGGCGTGAGCGGAAGACGGCCTAACAGTGTGCGGGACCGTAGCCCAGCTTCATAGAGACGGTTGCGAATGGTCCTCGCCGATACCCCAGGAGCAACAGTGTCCCTAATTTGCTGGGAAGTGGCGGTGCGGTGCTCTACGGCACTGCGTAGGATCCTACGGTCTTGGCGTGCATCCGTGCGTCGCTGCGGTCCGGTCCCAGGTCGACGGGCACGTGCACCTTCCGCCGACCACTGGCGACAACATCAATGTACTGTGGAGACCTCACGCCCCACGTGTTGAGCAATTCGGCGGTACGTCCACCCGGCCTCCCGCATGCCCACTATACGCCCTCGCTCAAAGTCCGTCAACTGCACATACGGTTCACGTCCACACTGTCGCGGCATGCTACCAGTGTTAAAGACTGCGCTGGAGCTCCGTATGCCACGGCAAACTGGCTGACACTGACGGCGGCGGTGCACAAATGCTGCGCAGCTAGCGCCATTTGACGGCCAACACCGCGGTTCCTGGTGTGTCCGCTGTGCCGTGCGTGTGATCATTGCTTGTACAGCCCTCTCGCAGTGTCCGGAGCAAGTATGGTGGGTCTGACACACCGGTGTCAATGTGTTCTTTTTTCCATTTCCAGGAGTGTATTTGTTGGAATAGAAACACTTCACTTTGGTGTGTATGATGCTGTTGCGACTTTCAATGATGGCAACATTGTAAGGGGCAAGGTATTTAGAAATATGGGAATGAAGATAGGTTCTAACATGGTACGAGCGATGCTTGCTTTAGACAAGGAACGCCTTCGGGCTGCAGACAGGGCTGTAAAGGGTCTAGAAATACAAGCAAGAGTAAACAGGAGGAGGAACAAGACGAAGCTGGAGGAGGAGTTTGCAGAGAATGAAGATAATCCATCCTATGGACCTGGAATGCACTAAAAAGTTAATCCAATCTTTGTCGCTCGATTCCCAAAACTTTTATTTTCTCATACTAATTACATGTTTTCTAAGGATCTTCCAAACATATTTGTTTCAAACTTTCAGTAAATGTTACACAGTACCTTCTGCATAATTTAACACAGCCTTTTTCCAAAAAACTGTATATTTTTTAATATAAATAAAAAATTGCAAAAAATGTGAATTTTCATTACAATTGAAAAAAATCATCTTTAGTAACTGAACAAAAAATTTGTAAAATCCCTGTGTTAAGTTGTAGCCCATATTCCAATAAATAATCTGTAAAACGTTCAACTTCCTACCTCAAATACTTTGTGAGGAAAGATGTAATTTATAAGCGTTATTTTAACATTGCAAGTATAGGGCGTTCCGGAGCCCCTTAAATATAATATGAATTTGAGGTAGTTTCTTTGATCTCATATGATCGACAATGTGTTTGCGCCCTCAGCGTAGCACTTGCTTTACAGCCTAATAGTCGTTGCTACAGTGAAATTTTCAGCATTCAAAGCAAATCAATCAGCTCATCTAACAGCATTCGTTGATTAAACCAGAATAAATTCTAATTCTTTCTTACTGAAAGTAAGTGTTGGAAAGTGAATCCAGCACATAACCAGTACCATGCATCTGCCCAATAATTGCGTTTCTGCTTTCACGATTTCTTACTCATACGTTTTAAATGAGATTTTGCATGCCTTCATATGAATTTGGATTGAAAAGGGTGTGTGTTTTTAGCACTTTTACTGTAGTAGTTGTTCGACCACATGGCCAGTGGCATACATAGAATAGATACCCTCTTGCAATGCTAAAACTGAAGTTAACTGCTTTCAATCAAAACAGACAGTGGCGTGTAAATTATTGTAAAATCTACAAAAAATTTTTGTAACATTTTTCGCAGAACCTTTTCTTTGGTTGAGGTTTTCTACCTTCAACAGTGGCTTACACTAAATTTCTAGTAGTGTTTTTCATGCAGCATTACACCAGCTGTGAGCTAACAAATTGTGTTAAATTAAAGTAACAAAATTAATATGGCAAAGAATGCTCATGGCCACCAAAAGACATTGAGTTAACACTCTCATATAACGTAATTGTGTATGTGCTTTGATAGCTCCAACATTTAATTAAGAGTCATTTTGCCTGCTGATAGCGACAGTATAGTAATTTGAGTAGTACAGTGTCTTGCAGATGTGGTACAATGATTGTGGTCAAACCCCTAAACTGTGGTATTGTGTAATTCATGCATGATGATACGTGAGTCTTAAGGAATGAATGAGTATTATCTCGCTAAAGACGGTGTGGCCCCACTTATGTATTGTGTGTGTTATGAGACCATGATGAAATTATTCGTGTAGGGTTTTCCTTTTGTAATTGTTCTACCCATGAGAGGTTTAATGCTCATTCAAACAATTTTTGTAACTGAAGAGAAATTCTAATGTGTCGTGTTCTAAAATATTTTCATCAGAGTAGAAAATAAATGTATTAAGAAATATTTCCCCAGACACATGATAAATGAAATGGATAGGATATATCTTATTCAGTTCAATTAAACCTGGCAAGCCTTTTCAGTTCGATCTTCTAAATTTAATGAAAGACAGAAATAATCTGCAATTTGAATTTAGACAGGCTACCAGCTGCTAGAGTGACAGCTTTGAGATCAACCACCACATAACGTGTTATCTTAGAGAAACTCTCACCAGTTTATGTTGGGGACATTTCTAAAACAATTAATTTGTTTACTAAGTTAATCAAATAAGGGTCACAATATAGACACCATTTCTTATGGGCCTGGTATATTAGCAGCCAGGATGCAAAGTCGAGTATAATTCCCTAAGTTAATGCGAGTAGATGGTCACAGGTTCAATAGTAACAATATAAACTAAAATTGTATAAAGAACCAGTAGTAGTGGGACTAAGAGTGTGAGGCCACTGCATTGTTGCCAAATTTACTCAAGATGGCAGCGATGACGTCATTCAAGATGGCGGCATGTAGACTTTGCAACAGCACATGACGTGATCCAAAATGGCGCCTTTTGGCGGGAAAATGGAGGATGCTATGTTCACCGGACTTGGATACGATGTGACATTATGACGCATACATGCTAAAGCAAAAACGATAGAAACCGTATATCGACTTCGACTTTTGTGAACTTTCGAGAGGTTGTGACAGTAGCGCTGTGCTCTGCGCTATTCATTTAAATGTGTTTTGCGTTCCAATCGTGTATTGTACTGTGTTTGTGTCCTGTGCATTGTTTTTCGTTTGCTCGTCTCTAATTACGTGTTCAGCATTCGAGAGACTCATGAGAGAAAAGTTGAAAAAGTTCAGCATCGATGACGACGGGCAATTGCGTGGTTATTGTGAATCTCAAGCAGAAATTAATGTACTTCTGACCCAGCTGAAGTGCGTCGGTTATTCGTACTCGGTGAGAATAAGCACTCAACAGCCAAAATCTTCAGATGCGTCAAGGAGTAAGTGAATAAGCGTCTCATTTTATTTTAGTTTTGATGAACTGTGTTACAATTTAGAAATATGGTTAAAATAGTTTGTTCTCATATCGTACCATGTGGTCATGAAAACATGCAAATTGAGTACTTAATGTTTTCTTGTTTAAGAAGATAATCTAATTAGTTACCCATAATGAAATAAATATTCATAGTTTTGTCGAATTTTCCAACCACTTATTTATTTCCGATTTCGCAGGTTGTCCAAAATTTTTCTTCAGACTTAAGAGTGGGAGCGTGGATATCCGATTTTTCAGATATCCTTTCTCAGTGGAAGATGGAAGTCACCGGGAATGTATTCTTGGCCCGAAGTACTACAAAGAAAAGAAAGGGGTTCCTGTTCCAGATCACCTAGTTTGTAACATCATGCTATGCTTCATCAGCCTAGTAGTAGACCCTGTTAACCGATAGCTTATACGAGGGTTGTTTTTTATGTAAGGCCGTTCGCGCGTATAGTCCCGTAGTTCGCACGGACACCGCAACAAGCCACCGCGCCACTTGTCGGCATCCTTCCCGTTCACACTGATGCAAGTTGCAGCTCTGTAGCTGACGTGTACGCATCGCTGTGCTACTATAATGTTTACGATTATTGAATCGCCCACCGTGTGTGAGATACGGCCAGTGATACGTTTTTTGACTGCGAGAAGCCTATCAGCTGCAAAATTCATCGTCAGTTAACAGAAGTTTATGGCTTGAATGCAATGAGTGAAGGTGAAGTGCGTCAATGGGTTAGAGAGTTTAAAAATGGCCGTCAAAACGTCCATGACGAAGAACGCTCAGGCCGGCCCTCTGTGATCACTGATAATTTGGTGGCTGCAGTCGAAACAAAGATTTGTGAGGACAGAATATCCACAATTTCCACTCTTTCTTTGGAATTTCCACAAGTTTCAAGATCGATTTTGTACAAAATTGTGTCTGAAAACCTAAACTTTAAGAAACTGTGTTCTCGGTGGGTACCCAGACTCCTCACAGAGGACCAGAAAGGGAAGAGATTTGCCACTTCATTGGACTTTTTGATTCGTTACGAGGAAGAAGGGGATGACATGTTGATTCAAATTGTCACTGGAGATGAAACATGGGTATCCCATATCACTCCCGAAAGCAAGCGACAATCTATGGAATGGCGACACACAACCTCACCTGTCAAGGTCAAAGCCAAACAGACGCTGTCAAAGCGCAAGATTATGGCAACTGTGTTCTGGGACCGGCGCGGTGTTTTGATAGTGGACTTTATGCCACGAAGAATGACTATCAACTCAGATGCCTACTGTGCAACTCTAAAGAAGCTCCGCAGAGCAATTCAAAACAAAAGGCGCGGCATGCTGACAAAAGGAGTTTTGCTCCTGCACGATAACACTAGGCCTCACGCCTCTCAAAAAACTCGGGATTTGATTGATTCTCTTGGTTGGGAAGTTTTGGGCCATGCACCATACAGCCCCGACCTTGCTCCTAGCGATTTTCACCTTTTCCGGTACCTGAAACACCATCTTGGCGGGCAGCGCTTCAATGAAGACGATGAAGTGAAAGCGGCCGTGAACTCTTGGCTGTCGGAGCAGGCGGCCGAATTCTTTGAAGAGGGAATTAAAAACTTAGTTGAACGGTATGACAAGTGCTTAAATAAACAAGGCAACTATGTAGAAAAATAGGTAAAAGTGTGTAGAATCAGAAAATAAAAGTTTTTTTTACAAAAGTATTTGTATCTTTTTAAAAAAAAACGGCCCTTACTTAAAAAACAACCCTCGTAGTACAAACTAAGAAAAGTATGCATACCAGAAGCATTTATTATCTTGCATTATTAGGTTGCAAGAATTAAGATTGCAATTATGCTGGAAGCTGATTTTTGTGGGTAGTCCTATTATTAAATATTGTCTGTTATAAAATAATCTTTTTTTTATATAATGGATGAAATCAAAAGTGTACTACAAAACAAACAAATATTCTTACGATGTCACCACAATACAGTGATTTTTTGACTTGGTCTTATCACTGTCAATATACTGTGCTTAATTAAATGTACAGTATTTCAAAACAGGTGAATTAACAATATTAAACACTGGTAATTAACAACAAATACTTTTGTAATTTGCATATAAATTGAAATAGTAGGCTACTCAGCTGTGTAATTACTTCATTAACACGTTCGCTGCCATCGGCGCACCAGCGCGTCCGGCCGATACTGGTGCACATGCCGTGGACGCGCCTGCGCGTCGAGAGACTCAGCTGTTGCGAGGCACCACAGTTTAGTCGGACACAGCCATTCGGTAAAGTTTATTGCGCAGGCACTCTAAGAACGTATTGTTTTTAATTTTTACGGGTGCGGTTCGCTTTTTTACCCTGCAGTTTTTCTCTGTTGTGGGACTGAAAATGGAAAACAATCGTGACAAGGCAGGCCCTTCAGAGCCTGAGAAACGTAAAATAAGGGACACAACAAACGTACAAAAACTAACGGATGCGGAATTATTACGAATATTAGAAGCAAGCGATTCGGAAACGGAATTGGCCAGTGGGGAGGACGCGTGGAATCCAGTGAGGAGTCTGACGGAGCCGAGTTTGCTTTAGATGAGACTGTAAATGGCTGTGAACCCAAGCGACAGGGGAAGGGAAGGAGTGGTAACAAGTGGTAACGTAGCTGATACAAGTGTTGCATGGGAAAGCGAGCCAGTTGGAATGGTAAATTGCTTGTTTATAAAAAATGAGGGACTGCTAATTCAACCAACAGGAAACACTCCCTTACATTATTTTCGTCTTTTGCTGACAGACGAATTTCTATTGAAAGTTGTAGAAGGAACAAATACAAACGCAATTGAATTATTCCTTTCTGTGGGAACCAAAGAATAATCACGAATAAATTGTTTGAAAGATGTGGCGGTTGGCGAATTGTTAGCGTTCTTGGGAATTTTCCTGCACATGGGAAATGTAAAGACGAGGAAGTTGCTGGACTATAGGAAAAAGGACCACGTACTTCACGTGAAAGGAATTGCCGATAGACTTTCACGAAATCGTTTTCTTCTAATAATATGTGCATTGCATTTTTCTGAAAATCCAATACAGGGCGGACCAAAACTATCCGACAGGTTGTATAAAATACGACTAGTTATCAATTTTTTCAATGAAAGGACGTGCCAAGTGTACTACCCTGGACGGGAACTGTCACTGAACGAATCAATGATCCTTTGGCGTGGAAGATTACTTTTCCGCAAATACATCAAAAATAAAAAGCACAAATATGGCATAAAGCTATATATTTTGACAACTCCCACTGGAATGGTACTAAAATTCGCGGTATACACTGGCATGCTGGACGATTTAGGAGGAAGAGGCCAAGGGCAAGAAATTGTTCTTCATTTACTGGATGAAAAGTTGAGTGCTGGTCACCACGTGTACATGGACAATTACTATAATAGCTTCGCATTGGCTAAGTTGCTCCTGGATAAGAAGACTCACTGCACGGAACTCTGAGGGCGAATAGGAAGGATACATCCAAGGAAATACAGAAAGCAAAATTACGAAAAGGTGAAGCCCATGCCAGATTTGCGGATAGGTAACTGGCGTGATAAGAGGGAGGTTTGCTACATTTCTAACGCATTTACAAATGAAATGGTTGAGTTTGAAAACTAAATAAAGGAGAAGAAATCTAAGCCCTTGGCCATTGTAAACTACAATAAATTTATGTCGGTAGTTGATCGGCACGATCAGATGTTATCATATTACCTCTCCAAACGAAAAACCATACGCTGGTACAAAAACTTTTTTATCCCGTGTTATGAAAAAGATGCGGACAAACGCACATGCCGTACATAATAATTATTCTGGCACAAAAATGCCCCTCCAAGAATTCAGACACAGTATTGTAAGAGCACTATTGCCGCAAAAGCAGGAAGAACGGCCAGTCAGAAATCCCCAACATGTTGTGGTAAAACGAGAATCAACTGGAAAATCAAAAACACCGAGAAAAAAGTGCAGATCATGCGCCAGCCGAGACAACGGACAGACACGATTTACGATTGTCCAGATTGCCCAAATAAAGCAGGGTATTGTTTGAATTGTGTTATTCACCACCTCTAAAGGCAGATAGCACTTTCGTTCTTCTTTCATTTTCCGACAGTTATGTGTAGGTACTATTCTTGAACTTTGTATTTATTTTATTTGTTTGAGTGTAATCGTTAAAGTTCTTGATTGTATCTTTTCTGAGATTTGACATACATTGTGTTTCAGAAGTTTCTTCAACATCTTGTGTTTGTTTTTGAATGCTGTTTCCACTATTTTTTTTTTTTTTGTTCAATAAATATGTCGTTTGTCAGTAGCATGCTTCGTTTTATTTTTGAATATAAAATAAAAATGTATTACTCTAAACTGTCAAAATTTTCAGGAAAAATAAAAGAGACGCACTAGCGCGTCCATGGCCACCCGCTACAGAATGTGGCCTGATATGCCACTGACGCCTTAGTGCGACCCCCCCCCCCCCCCCCAAAAAAAAATCCACAAGAGTAAATTTTATCTTTTACTTATAAAATAAATACATTTTACATTACTTTTAGCCATACAGTTTGAGATTCTATTAAGAAAATAATTGGTTACGTGGCAACGTAAGGCCAATTACAGTGGCAGCGAACGTGTTAATATAGGTAATTTTGAAGAATTCATGTGTGGGGCTACATATCAATAATTCAGCCAATGTCGCAGATTGTTTTTTTAATTTTTAAGGAGAGGGAACAAAAATTTTTCATGGGAGAAGTTAGGATGTGATCTTTTAAAAATTGAAAACACTGATGATAAAGTGTGACCTTGGCAAGAGTATCAATATGTAGCCCAGTGCATGGATTCTTCAAAATTACTGTAATATATAGGTCTTGTTTTAGCTAACATCTGTTACAAAAATTTATTACCGCTTTCTTTATTTGACACTATGCTGACTCACATTATGGCATTGTTTTTTCCTGTTAAGTTGTAGCTGGTTAAATCTAGTCTCAAGTTAAGTTTTAGGCCTGCTGGCTAAATATAAGGAATCATATGTTCTGTCTAGACACCCCTTTAGTAAATATGGCCCTGGCTTCTTTAAGCCTGTGGATTTCCTCCACAGTGGAAAAGTAGTTGTGTGTTTATTTAGTCTGTCTTTGCCTTATTTTGCATTATGTTGAATATGTTACTGAAATACTCTTATGAATCTGATAATTTGAGGTCCAAGCTAATGTACTTTTGTGGTTGATGTGGGTAGAGCTTCACTTTGAGATGTTCTCTTAGTCCACAGCAGATGCTGGCCTGTGTGGTTAACTAAGTGAGGTCAACCAAAAGTTGGGATTAGACCCAAGTGCATTGATTAATGGTGTAACTGACAATGTCATGGTGGTGCAGAGCTTATGAGCTGGATTATGTTTGTAGCTGGCATGTTACAGTATTTGATGGTGCACACTTGTTGGATGTTTGTTTCAGAGTTGTTTACATATTTTATTAGTCATTTGATGGTGTAGTTGAGTGTGTCATAGCCGTGTAGCATTTGTATGTGTGGTTTAATAAATGGCCATAATGTGGAAGTGCAACTTACTTTTTGATCCACCCTCGCATATATTAAAATTGGTGATTATGCAGGATTTTAAGAATTTCTTGGGTTTTCTTGTTAGTGTTTGGTAATGTTGGATTGCGGGTGGTAGGTACTGCAGGTATTGCTTTAGCATCATTGATTCTGTTAACTTTTTGATATTAGTTATGTGATTGAGTTTTGGTTTGTTGTACTGTGGAGTTCATTTTAGATAGGATAAGTAAAGGTTTTGACAACTGACATAACAATGTCAGTGTTGCTGTTTGGCACTGTGGACTTCATTTTAGACGCAATAAAAGTATAGTAAAATTTGTAATATCTGGTTTTGGAGTTGGATTTGGGTTCATGGTAACTGTATTGTGGAAGCAATGCATTGCAAGCTAACTATCTGACCACGTATCCTGCATGAATATTCTATGCTAAACCTGTTTTAATACCTTCCGTGATTAGCAGCAGTCTGTTTGAGTAGGCTTTTTTGTACCTTTGAGTTGCTGTTTTTATTGGTTTCATCACGGAGGCAAGTGTAGATTCATCCTTAGTTGTTATGCTGGAGTCAATTACATATTTGCCAATTAACTTAAAATTCTTTCTGTGTAGTTTTATTCACACAGTTTGTAGCCAAGTCCTAGACCAGTCATTTCTAACTGTGTAGATGGTTTTTTCGTTTGTTTACACTGGAACATTTAGTTTTGAAAGCACAGTAAGGAGGAAAAAACATTTAAACCACATTGACCAGAATCAATAAAATGTTTTTTAATTAATTTTTGTTTTTACTTCAAGGCTGACCATATGAACCCCAGGAAGAGACTGTTAGACACAAAAAAAAGTGGTTGCCCAGCTACATTCTCTGTTAAATGTATCCGGGTATACCCTGGATATTCAATTGAGTCAGAGGGGGCTCATCCTAATATTAAGAAAAAGGTGAGTTTAAACTTTAACATACTTGAATATATTTTTTAATCAGTGGTTGTCTACATTCAGTTTGAGACCATTAGTATTTATCTGCTATAATTAAGTCTATTGTGTTACAGGTTTTGGAAAGCCTGAGAGAGGCTTTGGTGTCCCCAAATCAGCCCACAAGCTTTCTTATTAGATTTCATGTGGTTGCTTCACCAGTAGACACACACACACACACACACACACACACACACACACACACACACACACACACAGAGTACAGAAAGTGTCAAAGTTACTGCAGAAATACACCCTATGCTAGCAAATGAAATAGGAAATGTTAAAGAAGGAACAAGATCGGTACCGGTAATCAAATTACATCTTGACAATTTTGTCAAGACAAATTTCAGTGCAACCACCATGCCAGATCGTGGCAATGTAATGTTTTATCCCCCACATAAAACGATTTATAATCATATGTATAATGCTATATTGAAAATGAAAAAGACAACAATTGATCAGGATGCTCTGCAGATGAAAGTTAGTGAGTGGAAGAAAGAGTTGTCAGGTGGCAATATCTATTTTAGACCTTGTGCAGAGGTAGATGGAGAGGTACAGCAACTATTTTGCTACCAGACTGCGTGGCAAGTGGAATTATTAAGAAAGTATGGAACAGTATGCTTGCTTGATGCGACATACAAAACCACCAAGTATGACATTCCACTGTTTTTCATAACAGTGAAAGCAAATGTGTGCTATTTAGTTGTACGTTTTTTTTATGTTCAGGTAGAAGACACACAATCCATTTGTGAAGCATTAAATATTTTCAAGGAGTGGAACGTGGACATGAGTCCTGCATACTGGGTAACTGATTTATCAGAATCTGAGAAATGCTATTCAGGCAATATTTTCCTGCTCTAAAGTGTATCTATGTTCATTTCACAGGGAACAAGCTTGGAACAGGTGGTTACGTAAACATGTGAAAGAACAAGAAGACAGAGACAATAGTTAATCAGTGGAGAAGAGTTGCAGCATCATCCTCCTCGCAACAGTACAAAGATAATTTAGAAAGAATGAAAAAATCATGTTTTTGAAGGGAAGGAGTCCGCATTAAAATATTTTGAGAAACAATGGGTTCCGGCGCATTGTAGATGGGTGAAAGCTTTTGAGCACGAAGGCATGTTTGCCAATATAAACACAACAAATGGTGCTGAAGCAATGAATAGGTTGGTGAAATATTCACACCTTCATCAAAGTATAGATAAAACATTAACAGGTGTTATTACAGTTTTAGTCCATAGTTACCTCTCTAGCCTCATTGAAAAGTATTGTAAATTAAATTCTGCCATTAAGTCATACAATAAGATGATCCCTGTATTCCTGCATAGGAAGACGCCCGACTTCACAGGGCATGTAATGAAGCAATATGAATCAGTGGAAGTTGATTTTAGTGCAGAATCGGTAACAATGGTAACTACGGGATTGTTTCATGTAAAATGTGCAGGAAACAAAGGCTCTCATTACACGGTCAACTTCGAAAAACCAGATTGCTCTTGTCCAGATTTTCAAAAGTTCAAGTATCCTTGCAAGCACTTCTGTGCCATTTTCCATTTCACAAATTGAATTTCGGTTATAGGACTAGTCCATTGATTTGCTTGGATGAAACACATGGGTTTGGCTCGCAAAGCAGTTGCAGTACAGAAACCAGCACTGAAACAAATGACTTGCAGGATACCAGCCGAAGTCATGGAACAAATGAACAGCACATTCCTGAAACATCAGATGGTAATTCAGCAGTGCATCAACGGGCAAGAGAAGTGTGTATGAATTTAATAAATCTGACATACAATTGCAGTAATGAAACAGCTAATAAAATGATTGAATACCTCACAACCTTGCAACATGACGTAGAGTCATCAAACCCTACAGACAATGGCCTTCCATTAGCAGTAGCATCAACTTCAAAGTGACAGAAATATGCTTGTGCACTCTGAAAAGCCAACAGAATGTGAGGCACCGAATGGTCGCCCATCCAAGTGCTGTCCACACCCAGTGGTGCTTAACTTCAGTGATATGAGGGGAACCGGTGTATCCACTCGGCCAAGGCTGTTGGCTTTGCTTTATACATAATAAATCTTTTGGCATTATGTATAATGTGGATTTGGCATGAGCCTTATGTTAAAAGATTAAACTGTAGAGGGTACATTTTTTTTTCCTAGTATTCAGATTTTACTGGTGATGTTCATTTTTTACAACTTTCATTGCTAGCAGTAGGTGTAAGTATTCGAAGTGCATTCCATTTACTGTAATCTGTGCAGAGCTGTTCAATAGGTACAAAGAACCACTAACTGGAGTGCAAAGTGTCTGAATGTTCTGTGATGCTGCTACTTCAGAACACACCAATATGGAGCTATGTGATAACGTGAGTAAATTCAATTACACACACAGTATGTGAAAAATCGTTTGAATTGTCTGTCACTTGCAAAAGAATTGCAAGCAAATTGCACATAGATACTGACGCTGCATATTGACTAGGTGTAACAAAGTAAATGCAGCTTTAAAAATATTTACTTCAATTTTGTGTATAAGTAGTTACTGTTGATGTTATTTGCAAATACTTCCAGCCTATTGTTATCTGGCAGCTTGAGTGAGTAAAATTGTGGCTTTAAAGATTGCCTATATCTTAACATGTTCGCTGTAGCTGACGTTTAAAAGTATTCACACACATCTCTACCTCAGTGCTTCCATTTTTGCTGTTGTATTGTTTGTATGCTGCTTAAGTAACTGTTTTTAACCAATCTAATTGAAATCTCTATTGTGTTACAGGTATGGAGTTAATGAAGAATCCACAGGGCTTTAATCAATAGAGAAAGTGCTAAAGCAACTGGAAACATAAATGTTATCATTATCAACAGAAATGAAACTTTTTTTTAACTTATTGAGAAGCATACCAGATCATATACCCCTCTTGTTCTTTCAGGAATGTGCTGCTTCTTTTGTGATTTCTGCTGGTATCCTGGAAGCCATGTGTTGGAGTGCTAGATTTTGTACTGTAACTGCTTTGTGCGCCAATTTGTGAAATCCCCATTCTGAGAAATGGAAAATGGCACAGAAGTTCTTGCATAGATAGTTGAACTTTCAATAATCTGGACAAGATCAGGTTTTTCAAAGTTTACCATACAATAAGACTTCAGTTCCTGCACATTTTACATGAAACAATCCCGTAGTTACCACCATTACTGATACTGCACTAAAATCAACAGAATTTAATTTAAAATACTTTTTGATAAGACCTGGGAGGTAACTATGGACTGAAACTGTAATAAAACTTGTTAATGTTGAATTTGTACTTTGCTGAAGGTGTGAATATTTCACCAACCTGTTCATTTCTTCAGCACCATTTGTTGTGCTTACACTGGCAAGCATGTCTGTGTACTTAAAAGCTTTTACCCATCTATAATGCCCTGGATCCCACTGTTTTTCAATGTAATGTAATACAGACTCTTTCCCTTCAAAAACACTATGAATTCTCGTTTTTCCTAAATTAACTGCCCTCCACAGTTTAACAATTATGTCTTTCTTGTTCTTTTGCATGTTTTCATAACCACATCCTTCAAGCCAGCAAAGTTTTAAATTGATTATTGTACGAGATTTATGGTATATTATTGTAAATTTTAAAATTGTTTATGTTTTTGTTTTCTTTGACCTTAATTCATTTAATAAAATAAGTTAATGTTGCCAGATACTGACATCTATTTCAAAATAAATTACCCAAATTACTCTCAAAAATTTTTAATTTTTATGAGTGGGGGTGAAGAAGGGGTGGCAAATTTAAGCTCGCCCCCCTTCATAAAACTCTTAGATCCAACCCTGGGGGGCCCCACTGAAAGGCACTTAAACTTCATCTTCCAGACAGGTTCGTTTGCCAACATGGCTCGTAGCAGCGACTTGGAATATGCAGTTGCAGTGCTTTTTAATGTGTCCACGCAGTCTGGAAAAGATGAAATCTGCTGCAAATACAGCAATGCAAATTGTAAGGTAGCAGTATTTTGCACCTTACTGTAATACAGGGTGATTCAAAAAGAATACCACAACTTTAGGAATTTAAAACTCTGCAACGACAAAAGGCAGAGCTAAGCACTATCTGTCGGCGAATTAATGGAGCTATAAAGTTTCATTTAGTTGTACATTTGTTCGCTTGAGGCACTGTTGACTAGGTGTCAGCGTCAGTTGATACTAAGATGGCGACCGCTCAACAGAAAGCTTTTTGTGTTATTGAGTACGGCAGAAGTGAATCGACGACAGTTGTTCAGCGTGCATTTCGAACGAACTATGGAGTTAAACCTCCTTATAGGTGGTGTATTAAACGTTGGTATAAACAGTTTACAGAGAATGGATGTTTGTGCAAAGGGAAAAGTTCTGGACGGCCGAGAACGAGTGATGAAAATGTAGCACGCATCCAGCAAGCATTTGTTCGCAGCCCAGGAAAATCGACTTGCAGAGCTAGCAGAGAGCTGCAAATTCCACAATCAACTGTATGGAGAGTCCTACGAAAAAGGTTAGTTATGAAACCTTATCGTCTGAAATTGGTTCAAGCACTGTCTGCAGCTGATAAGATTAAAAGAATCGATTTCTGTGATTTTATCCTTGCTCAAATGGAAACAGATGAATCTTTCGTTTCAAAGATTGTGTTTAGTGATGAAGCAACTTTCCACACTAACGGGAAAGTCAACCGTCACAATGTCTGTATATGGGGCACTGAGAATCCACGGGAAACAACCCAGTATGAACGTGACTCACCTAAGGTGAACGTTTTCTGTGCCATTTCAGCCAATAAAGTTTTTGGTCCCTTTTTCTTCGAAGGTGCTACTGTAACTGGACTACAGTATCTGGAGATGTTAGAGACTTGGCTGTTCCCTCAGCTCGAACAGGAAGCACAACAATTCATATTTCAGCAGGATGGAGTGCCATCACATTGGCACTTATCTGTCCGTAACTACCTGAACGTCAACTACCCGAGGCGATGGATCAGCCGCCAGGCAGCCCGTGACAGAGCACTTCCTCACTGGCCTCCAAGAAGCCCCGATCTTACCCCCTGCGATTTTTTCTTATGGGGGTATGTTAAGGATATGGTGTTTCGGCCACCTCTCCCAGCCACCATTGATGATCTGAAACGAGAAATAACAGCAGCTATCCAAACTGTTACGCCTGATATGCTATAGAGTTGGAGTATCGGGTTGATATTGCTCGAGTGTCTATAGGGGGCCATATTGAACATCTCTGAACTTGTTTTTGAGTGAAAAAAAAACCTTTTAAATACTCTTTGCAATAATGTATAACAGAAGGTTATATTACGTTCCTTTCATTAAATACACATTTTTAAAGTTGTGGTTTTCTTTTTGAATCACCCTGTATAATAATTGTTGCAAAGACAAGTTAGACATCTGTTATGTTATATATCAGGCAATCAGTCTATTGAAATTAATATAGGGAGTATCAGATGGCATAAGAAACGGATTAACTTTAAGAAATTCTAATGTTGCATGAAGTCGGGTTCAGGTGATATTTTCACAGAGTTTGGCTGGAGCGGACAAGTGGCACTGCTCAAAGGCAGGGCAGAGGGGTGCGGAAGTTTACAACCGACCTTTACGAGTCAACATGCGAAAGCGTCCCACTGGGGGAGACGCGCAGCCGGAGCAGGTAGGCACCAATTGTGTGGACAACAGAGGCAGGCCTTCAGATAACGGCGCCTCGTTGGCGCTGGGCGTTACGCCGACGCCACTATGTCGAGGCGAACTGGCACCTAAGGGAGCCTTCCCTTGAGTCTTAAAGTTTTCTGGGGCTTTCTAAGAAACGCGGTTAAGCTAGAGCAATGACCTTTTCCCACACAAGGGCGAACAGAGACACACGAATGGCGGGTTCAATTTTGAACGGAGCTTCAGTTTGTTCCAGAACATTCTAGGCGCAGTAAGGTGTGGAATGTTTTGATTGGCTGGAAGAAGCCAGGAAATAATAGTGGGAGCGAACTGTGCTGGTCTAGAGTCACGGGATTGGCCAGCTCGAAAAATAGTGTGGGGGTGCTGATTTTTGCAGCTGTTTGGATCTGTTATCAGGGAGAAGTGTCTTAGCTCCTGTAGCGAGCAGACGTCATGCTTTCAGCTCTGCTGTAGGAGAGTAAATTCTTTTCAGTGTGCTGTGCAGGCCTTTGCATAAGTCTGCCAGCTGCAACTGAAACTAGTATTCAGTTAGGGGAACTGTCTTTTACTGTTAGAGACAGGCTGATTCCACCAATTACGGTTGGGAATACTGTCTCACAGAAAGCAGACAGGAGCAGAGCAATTTCCTTGTGGCAAACTTTATTAAAGACGTTACTGGATTCCGCCTTTGGGCTGGTGAGTCCTGTCTGAGCAAGTGTGAAAGCAGAATTAGCTTTTGAATGGGAGTTTACGAACAGGAAGCCTGTTCGCGAAAATAAATTCATTTTTGTTACAACTGAGGCTCCTGGACAACGCAAACGCCATCGGCAGCTTGCTGACCTGTCCACGACACTGCATTTGGTAACGTGATGCTCAGCTTCGGCATTTAATCTGATATTACGCACGCCTGTGATTACCGGAGCCCAGTTTTCCAGCCACGCCCTTATTGGGAATTTGGTAACTAAAGTAGGTTTGTGAGACCTATTTTATTCCGTCTGACAAGGGGAGAGAGTAGAAAATAACACGTACAGATGCGTTATCCGACCTTAAGAGTTAGTTTTGGAATTTAAGGGCAATTGCCATTACCAGCTTGATTTTATCACTTATAAATGTATGTCATTGTTCAGTTTGATGTTAGGAAGATTACTGTTCAATAAATGTGTTCAATACTATCCTTGTTTGTTTAGTAGTGATCAGTTCCCTGATCACTATTTAGTTATTAAATATTAATCAAAATTAGTAGAGCATCTGTTTTAATTAACAGGTTGGGTCTCATAACAGGCCTTCAGCCAGAGCCAACAACCCGATCCATTAGGGAAAGTGAACAAATAAAAGCATTCTTGTTAAAACCCCTGACATTTGGCGGACCCGCCTAGGATCCCTCATCATTTATTGAAATAAACCCCTTCCAAAATGATTAACCAAACGCAAATTGTTTGAAAGAGGGACAAAAAGGAAATGTCAGGAATGGTTTGATGTGAGAGTACCACAATATGCAGTATGGTGTGCACAACAATACTGTAGCCCGTGCCTCGCGTGTGTCATTTACAACAGCTGTGACTGAACTTGCATTACCACGCAAAATACAAGAAAAATTAAACAGTGTGGTGCATCCACATTCTGTGCAAAGCACTGGAAGCGTACCACAGTGACAAATCCCGGCACAGATTCTGGATATGCCCACTCCGTAGTAGAGGTGAAAAAGAGTGTCACCCTCAGACAGGATTGAGGGGAAAAGGACATACAGAAGTTCTGTATATATTTTCGAATGACACTGCAGAGGTAAAAATATGTTACACTTGATATTCGTGATTGAATTGTTAAGCTGTAGATGACAATGCAAGAGACAACAATATTTCTAAACATTAAAGGGCAAGTCTGTATAACTAAAGAGGCAAGACAAATTGTACTGTATTATGTGAAAGACGAAGGTAGGTGAAGACATACCAATTTTTGAAGCTACAGTAAAACCCCGTATTAACAAACCCGATTTTAAGGAATACTTTTGTTGGTCCTGGCGATAACACCATAAAAACAGTGTTCCTGAAATTTGGTTTTAACGAATCACACTTTCTTTTAAATCCCTGTTTTAAGTGTTACAATTCGCAAATTAAAATACGGTCTGCAGCTGCACTTCTTGTTTTTGGACATTAAATTGTAACGTTCGGCTTTGATCACTTGCATTCTTAAGATCAATGTCTGCGTTAGTGTTCGGATATTGGTCTCACCATCAAGCCAAGCCAGGTCACGGAACAGCATTAGGTGTGAGACTACTGCGACTGCCTGTGGTCACATGGCATTAAATGTATTAATTGTTGTGAACAGAGTACAATTAACAGTTCTTCTGTAGAATTCTGACAGCCATTTCTAGGATATACTGCCCATCTTGTTGTGGTTAGTTTATCAAATTAGTTCATGGCTATAAAATGTCACATCTGCAACAGTTATGCCATTGGTCACCCCAAAACCAGTTGTCAGCAGGGCATGTCATTCATGTCATTTCATAATGGCCACTTCACACTGCACAGAGTTACGTCTCCCATCCTTTCATAATCCCAACCTGTGCTCTGCCTCTACTGAGCTAAACCTACTTTTTTTAACATGAAAATTAAATTGAACAGCACTTGCTGAGTGACCTGCTCTGTTTGTTGCCTATAATACAGCAGCAGCCGGTGTGCCAACACTTTAACAACAAGTGACAGATGCCAACTAACAAATAATTTTAACGAATCTATACTGCTGTGTTCATGTTGAAATGGTTTCTATGGTTTTCGATAATTGTGGTGTTGATATGTAAAACAGTAGTCAGCTCATTGAACCTATTGACAGGCATGTTTAGCTTTATTGTCTTCCTAGTTAAGTTTATTTTTTGTAATTCCACATTTATAGTAATTACATTTTTCTACGCAAGTGTTCTTCACATCTCCTTTGTTTACAAAGAATATTAATTCCACATTTATTGGAACCACAAAGCACTTCAGTTGCCCGAAATCAGTATGGTATCCTCATTGCACATGTCAGACAGTTCCATTTCTTTGCTAGATACAATAGGTGTGACATCCTGTAAAATTTTGCTCCAGTACTATGTAAAGTAGATAGACAATCTGCTTCCATCAGTTCAGAACTTCGACAATACCTGTCAAATGAATTAAATGTTTTCTCACAATGTATTAGTTAATTAACAATAACATATGTGAGTTATTTAACAATAACAATGTTTTTTTGTCTGTGAGAAATATATTAACTGTTCCAGGTAAAACAAAGCATTTCTTCAAGCAAATGCAGGGACATGTCCCTATCCCCTTTTTTGGTTGTGCATTTGCAGTGGAGTGTGTGTGGTCGAGGCACTGTGTTTTGGGGCCAAAATACTATAAAAGTAAAGAGTCTAGTGTACCTGAGCACTTGGTAATATCATGCTGTGTTAAGATATACTTACTTTCCATAAAACAAGTTCGTTACAGGGAGAGTTTATTTAATAAATTTTATAGTAGTTCTTTACCCGCTTTAGGAAGACCATGTGACTCCTCGTAAGAGATTGAGAATCATGGATACTAGAAAATCCAACTGCCCAGCAACTTTAAATATGAAGTGTATAAGGGTGTATCCTGATTACAGTATGCACTCAGCAACTGAATACAGGGATACCAAGGCAAAAGTAAGTATCCAGTTTGGGTTCTGCTTGGAGAAAATTTTACATCATCAGTTGACGGTATACTTTAAAATCTATTGTTTTTAATGCTCTTAATTAAATAATTGTTACATTTTTGTCTTACAGGTTCTTGCAAGTCTACAGAAAGATTTGGCATTGCCATGCCCGCCTAAGAGCTATCTACGTTATTATTTGACTGCTTCCCCAGCAAGTGCACACACACATGCTACTGAAAGTGTTGAAGCAAGTGGGTACATACATCCTTCACTTGTAAAGGAAATCAAAAACTTACTACTCAGTGGCATGACATCACTCAAAGTCATTCAGTTGGCTCTAGACATATTTGTTGAAATCAATTTCACTGGGACACACATACTAGGTCAAATGAATACTACCTTTTACCCCACAGAGAAAACTATTTACAGTCACATTTATCGGACCCTTTATGGTACAAATAAAGTATTGTTTGACGAGACTAGACTGCAGAATCAGGTTGATGAGTGGCACAAAGACTCGAGCAATCACATGATTTATTATAGACATTGTACGGGAGCCAATGGAGAAGTGAAACCATTACTATTTTGCTATCAGAGCAGTTGGCAGAGATCTTTTGAAGAAGTATGGGGGTAGTTGTTTGATAGATGCAACATACAAAACAACAACAACATATGATATTCCTTTATTTTTTATAGCTGTGAAGAGTAATGTGGGCTATTTGGTTGTCGGTTTTTTTTTTATTCAGATTGAAAATGCAAGATCCATTCATGAAGCACTAGACATTTTCAAGGACTGGAACAAGGATTGGAATCCCCTCTATTGGGTTACTGATTTCTCGGAGTCAGAGATAAATGCAATTGAGCAAGCATTCCCTCAGACAAAAGTTTACTTGTGTCTTTTCCATCGAAAACAGGCATGAGGAAGATGGTTGAAAAAAAAGGATAATCTACGTGTACCAAATGACATGAAGACATTTCTGGATATGTGGCAAGAAATTTCAGAATCACCAACAGAGAGAGAATTTAGAGATCGCGTAGAAGAGTTGCGAACGCATGAGGTTTCTCGGAGAAATGAGCGTGCATGGTCATACTTTCAACAGCAATGGCTAACAGTATGTGAAAGATGGGTGAAAATGTATGAGGACAAGGGCAGATTTGCAACTATTGACACTACAAATGGAGTTGAAGCCATGAACAAGGTTGCAAAACATTTTTTCCTTAAACACAATTCAGACAGGACTTTAACTGGGGTTACTAAGGTTATAATAAACCAGTTTCTTCCAAGCCTAATTAGAAAGTACTGTCTGCAGAATTCTGCCATCAAAGCTTATAACAAAGATGTTCCACAGTTTTTGCATAAAAAAACAAACAAGTTTGTGAAACATGTCATGCAGCGACATGCATCAGCAAAAGTTGAGTTAACTGCAAGATCAGTGAGTAGGAGATTGGATGGTTCATTTTGTGTGGAGAGTGCAAAGTCCAAAAACTGTAATTATGTTGTAAACTTTGATGTACCAGATTGCACATGTGAAGATTTTCGGAGATATAAATACCCATGCAAGCATTTCTGTGCAATCTTAATTTTTTACCCAGAGTGGGGTTTTGATAAAATGCCAGGAAGTTTTAAGACTAGTCCATTAATCTGCCTTGATGAAATGTATGGGGTGGGCTTTAGAAGTGGCTCTTCAGTAATTTCATATGAAGGCAGTAGTAGTGACGAAGCTGTTGAGGAGGCAGTTGAAGCAGCTGAGGAGGCTGTCGAGGCAGCAAATAGAGATTATCTCGTTCAAACCCCGAATATTCCTTTGCAGCAGTTTGCAGCTAGGGAGCTGTGTAACCACATTATAATCTCACATACAACTGCAGCAACAGTGAAAGAATAACCAAAAGTACTTGGATCACTCAGCAACTGTGTGCAAGATTTGCAATTAGCCACTCCTGAAGTTGGTGGTCTCCCATTAGCAGAGCTATCAACTTCCAAAGAATGGAGAAGAAAGACGCCAAAAGCCACACCATCTTGATTCGACCACGGATCTCTAGCCGTCGAAGAAGTGTGCAGCGCGTTTGCGTATACGTCATTTTGAGGTCACTTCCGAGTGGTTCTGGACCACAATGATGTGTATGTTACGCTTCCCATGTCATCACCAAACAAAAGGGCAACGCAATTATAAAAAAGCAGCCGTGCTCACCTTAATGAATACCTTGGCGAGACTCCTCATAAATAGCTTTCCAGGGAGCCAAATAGGGCTACTGCTACCACGAAGACTCAAACTGCCAAGGTCACATATGGAACCCATGTCTGCAATCATAACTATCGTCATCAAAAACATCGAAGATGATGTCACACGTGCCGAGGTATCTGAAGAAGTAAAACTCCACAGATATTTAGTTATCAAAGTGACCAGAGTCAATGGTCATAGCGACAACAAGCCATCGGGTAAGAACCGCTTGTTCACACAATCTGTACACCCATAACTACCTGCTCCTACACCACTTCACATTTAATTACTACATACATACAGTGGAACCATCAAGACCGAGAGCAGTGCAGCCCACCCAATGCACTCGCCATCACGAATTTGACCACCCCACAGACAATTGGATCAACCAACTAAAATGCAGCAAATGTGTCAGACGCCACTTGGCCCAACAATGCCACACTGAGGGGGGAAAGTGCTCAAACTCTGGGGACAAGCACTTATAAATCTCACACTTTTGCCCCAAATGGCCAAATCAGCCACTATCACTAGAAAGCACGGATTACAGATGATTACCAGCAACAAAAATTGGTTAACAGGCTGCAAAGACAGATAAAAGCCTAAGTTAAAGCCAACAGGTATCAGGAGTGGGCAAACGAAGTCACATAGCTCGACCCAAGAGACCAATCTACGTGGAAATTAACAGAAAGCCTATTTCAAAAGAGCACAAAATTCAATTTTTAATTGTAGACCCCCACCAAAGCCTACACAGGCTGTAATTATCCTTCAAACCCTGAACAAAAATCTCCCGTGTCTTATCTTTCCAGTCTCTCACCACTTCCGAAAGTCCCACTGTCCAGCCACAGAGGAGCATTCCCCTCTTAACTCAGTACTACCCAGGACTTGAGCAAGTGAATTACATTCTCCACCAGGGTTTCTCCTACTTCTCGTCATGCCCTGAAATGAGAAATGTCCTGCCCACTATCTTTCCCATCCCTCCCAAGATTTTTAAAGTAGTGACAATGTAACCACCTGTTACTAGAGGTAAATATTACCTTTGTGTAACACTGTCTGACTAATTACAACTAATTATATGATTTTTTTGCTGTGCCATACTGCTATGTTTTCAGGCATGCTTGAGGAAGGACAATGTCCAAAACCAGTAGTGTCAAAAATAAAATTATACATATTGTAATGGAAAAATCTCTTCTCTTACTGCTATATTTTTTTTAGCTTATCCTAATCCTCAGACAATGAAGTGTCCCAGCCCATCATGTATTGATGGAGCTAAAAATTTAAGCTCTCCAGCAGTTTTCATAGTGCTGAATCTGCATCGCTCCTCTTATTCCCACTTTTTGGCATAACAGAATAGGTGTTAGAAGCTCCTAGTCTTATGGACTTTCGACTCAGCCTTATTACTATTTACTGTTTCTAGGGACCAGAAAAAATAAAACTGCCGATAAATACGAATTTAGGCATGAAATCTGGCTCAAAATATGAAAATGCAAAATTATTTAATAAATACAATTATGTAGTTAACTGTACCCAGATGAACTATCAGTGACAGGGCCAGGTAGCTTTATTATCTATTACTTGTATTTTACAGTATCTGGCAATGTTCAATTTGGAAAGCGAATAAGCTGTTTATAAAGGGACAGACTAGACATTTATATCTGATAGGTGTGACCATAATGAAAGTACTGCAGAAATGTTTACTTTGTTTTGAGTTGTTCTGGTATTCAGTCCAAAGACTGCTTTGCTGCAGCTCTCCATACTACTCTATCCTGCGCAAGCCTCTTTATCTAAGTAACTACTACAGCCAACATCCTTCTGAATCTGCTTACTGTACTCATTTCTTCATTCCCTCTACGATTTTCACCATCAACACCTCCCTCCACCTGAAGCCTCAGAACATGTCCTACCTACAAGTCTTGAGTATCAGTGACTTAAAACATATTTTATTACTTCTGTTGTGAAATACCAGGTACATTGTTTAAATGAAACAGTTACCAACTTTACAGTGCAAAATGTGAGTAATAATGTAATTTTATACATATAATCATTCCCAAAGATAGATGCTACATTTACCGGTTGATAGTTATCACTTAAACAATTACCACTCCTTTAAAGTTGTGCTCTGTTGTCCCTTTCAACAAAAAGTTTTTTTTACAGTAAATTTTGTTGATTTCCATTTGCTAGTAACAGATGACATACTGATTACATGGGTTATGAACTGAAGGGTTTACTCACAATTGCAGTGGATAGGCAGGTGTCTGGCAGCCACTCTTGCTCTGTGTACAGTACCTGACATGTGTCGCAGCAGAGAAATACCTCATCCCACAGGTGATGCTCAGGCTGGGAAGGAGGTTCGCATATCACAGCAAGGATACAATCCTGAACCCGCTAGACATCACTTGCTCAGAGAAATAGTTGCCCACCTGCAACACATACTTCATAACAAGTTTCAGGAAGGCAAATTACGTAAAATTTAAGAGTGTTGATAAATTTGAATATCTTTATAGGTAAGACAGAAGCACAACCATGACCAAGTGGCTGGGTCATTCCACACCAAGTGGTCTAAAACTGAAAAAAGTTCCCACCATCATGGTCTCCAATTTTCGTCAAATTTTAACTGTAGCTTTAGTCAAGTGTTGAAGTAAGTTTCCCAAGATTTCAGGCCTCTAGCTGCAATAGCTGCTGATCTAGACCCCCTTGTCTGAAGTGTACTTAGTCCGTGTGCATGCAACATAAAAAAAATGTCATATTTGGAGTCTAATAAAATCGAAACTAATTCATAAGAATGGTTAGTAAGATGCGACCCTGTACAGTTTTTTTTGCTGATTCCAACGAAATTATGTATAACATTACTCATGCAAACCCCGGTCAAATAACTCGACTCAAAGTATACTTCAAAATTTGTCGTGACACAACGCGACAAATTTTGACCAATATTAAGACTGCAATGATTTCCTTGCAGTTGAAGATATGGACTTGAACTTTTGGCCAAGCTTCATGCTTGTGCTAGACATAATGCAGCCGGATTTGCAATGATCCAGGCCATATGGTCGCCCTGCAGTATCTCTTCAAATTAGGCAGTGTCAGCACAAACGGTAAAATTTACCAAAGTTTCAAGCCAATTACTAAAAAATAGTTGGCCTGAATCTGCTTGTGAATAGTATCACCTAAAAGAGAAACTCTTGCTCTACAAGACTGACATTTGTTTTTTTTGCAACGCGACCATTAAGTACTCATTAACTCACATCAAAGTTGTTATATTTTGTATGCGCGATGCACTAATTTTTCTTCATTTCTAGGAATTTGAATCTTAATAGTCGCTTAGAATTACTGATATAATTGGATATTTCATTCGTGTTTTATTCAGTGATTGGCCAGTGAGAGATGTCAGAAGTTAATGAAGAAGAAGAATCGTTGGCCCCCTGTTCAATTGGAAAAGATGCTGCTGCATCGAAGTGCCATGTTATCTTCTATGCTAAGAAGACTGGATTCAAAGCGTTTAGTGATTTCACAGAATGTGACCAGAAATTGCTTGTTTCGCGTTCAGAAGCCAAACTTGACGAAAATTCCATCATTTGCTTCCACCATGAAGCCCTCTTCCTACATGAATATCAAGCGATGCAAAAGAAATGTTGCAATCCATTCAAGAAGAGGAATCACAATGTAAAAGCTGGACTTAGACTGCTTGATAATGAAACAGCTGCCAAACTTTGCCTGTTAAAGAAAAAAGAAGTGATTGATATAAAACCTGGTCAGAAGCTTTGCCCTCGCTGCATGTCGGCACTGAACCAAAAGCTAGAAGATTCATCATCACTATCAACCCAATCTGAACAAGATTTCACAACGGATGAAACTGAACCAGCCATCAACAAAAGTTTATCATTTATTGGTGCTTCACCATTGAAAAGAAGACAACTAAGTAAAAGAGATAAGCAAAGCTATGCAAAAAGAAAGATCTTGGATGCACAAAGTTTAATTGGGAATCAAATTGCTGCTGCCGTAGGAATCAATTACGATGAACAGCCAAGTTCAAGTAAAAGTCGCCCATGCAATAATTGTGCAGATCTTGATAATCTTATAGAAGAGTTGAAAGAAAAATGTAAAGTGTCAAATCGTAGGACAAAAGTTCAAATATTGACCTTGGTTCCAAGAAGCTGGACAATTAAAGATACGACAACAGCATTTAATGTATCAGAAAGAATGGTAAAGCAAGCGAGAAAACTGAAGAATGAGCAAGGTGTTCTAGCTTTTCCAGCAAATCGGCAAGGAAGGAAGCTTTCAGATGAAGTTGTCCAGAAAGTACATGACTTTTTTCAAGATGACGAATTCAGCAGACTTTGTCCAGGGAAGAAAGACTGTGTGCCTGTGAGAATTTCAGGAACAAAGGTGTACAAGCAAAAGCGGTTGTTGCTTTGCAATTTGAAGGAAATGTACGTGTCTTATCAGAAGCAAAATGGACCAGAAATTGGCTTCTCAAAGTTTTGCGAGCTTAGACCAAAATGGTGTGTTACAGTTGGCTCTGCTGGAATGCACTCAGTTTGTGTCTGTACAATACACCAAAATGTCAAGCTTATGCTCACTGGTGCATCAATCAATGAAGACTACAAGGAAATTCTTAGCAAAGCTGTTTGCAGCTTGGAAAACAAGGATTGTATGCTTCATCGTTGTGAAAACTGCCCTGGTCCAGAAGGTGTAGAAGCAGTTATTGCAACATATTTTGAAGATAATGACCCTGAAGAACTGATTGAGTACAAACAATGGATTCATACCGACAGGGATACTTTAGAAACAAAGCAGCTTTCAACAGAAGAGTATGTTGAAGATATTGCAGCAAAAATTTGGAACCTGTCTTGTCATCACTACATTGCCAAGCATCAAAGCCAGCACCTGAAAGCTCTCAAAACTGATTTGAAAGAAGGCGAATTCATAATACTAATGGATTTTGCTGAAAACTATTCATTTATTGTTCAAGATGCAGTGCAAGGCTTTCACTGGGAAAACAGTCAAGCAACAGTTCATCCATTTGTAGTCTACTAATGTGAAAACGAAGAGGTGCAATGTGTGAATCTTTGTGTTATTAGTGACTGCCTTCGACACGATACGATTACTGTCCATGTTTACATTGGAAAAGTAATCAATTACCTGAAGATGCAATTTTCCAAAATAAGCCACATCCACTACTTCAGTGATGGTTCAGCTGCACAATATAAGAATTTCAAGAATTTTCTCAACTTATGCTATCACAAAGAAGATTTTGAAATAACAGCAGAATGGAATTTCTTTGGAACAAGCCATGGAAAGTCGCCTTGTGATGGCATTGGAGGCACAACAAAACGGTTGGCAGCAAGAGCAAGTTTGCAACGTCCATATGAAAACCAGATTCTAACACCCAAAGATCTTTTCAACTTCTGCAATGATAATATCAATGGAATCAAATTCTTTTTCATCAGCAAAGAGGAAGTTGAAGAAGAAAAAGCTTCTCAAGAAGAAAGATTCCTGCAAGGGCACACTCTAGCTGGCACAAGAGAAAACCACCATTTTTTGCCCATTGATATGACGACAATTAAGGTCAGTAGAGTTTCTAATGATGCGACATCTTTTTTGGCCAAAATTAGTGCTGCTGAAGTAGTAGTTCAAGTCATGGATCTTCAGCCTGGGCAGTATGTTGCTTGCATTTATGAAAAGAAATGGTGGATTGGAAACATCGTTGAAATCTCAGTCGAACAGAAAGATGCTTTCATAAGCTTTATGCATCCTCATGGTCCTGCAAGTTCATTTTATTGGCCCTTAAGACGTGATACTTGCTGGATTCCAGAACAACTTATCATTGGTGTTATTCCAGCTCCATCAGTGACATCATCTGGTCGGCAATACAGTTTTCCTGAAAGCATTCTCTTGCAAATCAACGATGCTTCCAGAATGATGAAGTAACTGAGGAAGACAGGCTTGGGAACCTGCATAAAGAAACCCACAATCAGGCTTGGGATCCTGTGGTAAAGACACCCTGTAATCAGGCTTGGGAACCTGCAGTAAAGATACCCACCCGTGGCTGTTACTGCATGGCTATCGGGCGTGGCCCCTATGGCGATGGGGATGCTGGTTTTATTGTGATAACCAGTAATGGCTCAGCCATCATGGACCAACGCAGGGCACTGCGCACACAAAATATAAGATACTTTGACCTGAGTAAATAAGCACTTAATGGAAGCGTTGCAAAAGAAAAATATATCCATCTTGTAGAGCAAGAGTTTCTCTTTCAGATGATACTATTCACAATTAAATCCAGGCTGACTATTTTGTAGTAATGGGCTTTGAACTTTGGTAAATAAAGCCATTTGCGCTGACACTGCCAAATTTGAAGAGATTTTGCAAGGCGACTATAAAGCCTGGGTAGTTGGAAATCCAGCTGTATTATGTCCAGCACAAAGATAAGACTTGGTAAAAAGTTCAAGTCCATATCTTTATCTGCAAGGAAATTATTGCAGTCTGAATATTGGTCAAAATTTGTCGCATTAAGTCACGACAGAATTAGGGGTACACTTTGAGTCGACTTGTTTGACCGGATTTTGCATCAGTAATCTTATAATTAATTTCGTTTGAATCAGCACAAAAAACTGTACAGGGTCTCATCTTACTAACCATTCTTATGAATTGGTTTCAATTTTATGAGACCCCAAAAATGGCATTTTGTCTGATGTCGCGCGCATGCGAACTTACTACCCTTCAGACAAGGGGGTGTAGATCAGCAAGTATTGCAGCTAGAGGCTTGAAATCTTGAGAAACTTAATTTAGCACTTGACTAGTGCTACAGATAAAATTTGAAGAAAATTGGAGACATGATGGTGGGAAGGTTTAGACCACTTGGCATGGAATGACCCGGCTAATAAACTCAGATAAAAAAAGATGTAAATGGCCTTTCAGCCAACTAAAGAAATGTACTCTTTAAGAGGATACATGGGCTGACAAGAAAAAATCCCAGATTTCTCTGTTAAAAATACACTTTTTCCTGAGTGAAAAAATATTTTTCCCCAGGTGAAGATACACTACATACCGGGTCTTACTACATTTTCCCCCTTGTAAAGTGACAGTAAACTTGACCTCAGAGCTGTAAAACTCAGTTCTTTTGATTGTAACAGTTTTATACACTTGTATAGAACTTCTTGGCACTTTAGGCTTAAGTTAATACACACATACTATAACTGCAAGAAAAGTTAAGCTTTCACATAGAATATTAGCTGTCAAAAATAAATGTATATATATTTACTTTTTATTAACAAGGCTGTGGTTAGGCAAGATCCTTAGAACATTGTTTAAATTGCGGCTGCTCAATATTTCTGAGAAGCATGATTGTAATTTTCACTGCTGTGCACCAAATATTTTGTGAGTCACCTGGCTGAACTCAAGTTCCATCATGCAGTTTGACTTTTCCACATGTGAATTCCTCAACTCACCTCTTACTTTTTTTTAAGAATAATTATACTTTTTGCCATCGTTATTTTACAATTTGTAATCAATGAAAGGACTAGAATGAATGTGATTAACACTGAAGCGTGGTGGTCTTTAGCATGTGTTACCCTTAAGACATACCAAACAAATGTGCTGGTCGAATTTTAAGTAATGGCATAAATGGTTGGTTGTCTGGTCCTGAAATTTTTCTAAGCGCCTGGTCTTCCAGATGTTAAGTTTTGACAGAGTGAAATGCACAATGATTTAAGAAAAGCATTGCACTTTCTCACTTGTAACATAGCCTAAATCACATTGCATAAAGGAAAATTTGCTTCGAAAGTAACGCTTGTCACACAACCATTCGCATTTTTCCCTCGACTTGTTACAAATATAAACAGCTGTGAAAACATCCTCACCGAAGGCAGTCTCCTTATGAAGTATCCTATTGCATGGTCTCTGCCCTGAAGACAAATGTTTTGCTGTCAGCAGACTTATGCTTTGTGTTAAGTTGCAAAGAGAATGTGCCATTTACAACAAAATGTTTATTTTGATATTATTCTTGCATTTATATTTTACTGCTGCAGTACTATTCTGTAAAAGTGTGCAAAAATAAAATTCTGTGTAAGAATCAGTTCTTTCCAGCCAAATTTAAATAACTGAAACAATTATAAATCCATGGAATATTGAAAAATCCAAGTTTTTTGCAGGTGAAGAAATTACCACAGTTTTTCTGGATTTCCCATTGCATGTACACCCTATATGAGACCTTTTCCCTCTCTAGCCAAGGTACAGCACAAGCTCTGATTGTGTCAAGGATGGGGAACAAAATTACCCATGCCTCTTCAAAGGAACCATCACAGCATTTGCCTGGAACGATTTCGGAAAAATCACGGAAAACCTAAATGTCAATGTCCGGTAGCAAGTTTGAACAGTCGTCCTCCGGAATGCAAGTCCAGTGTGCTAACCTCTGAGCTACATTGTTCAGTTGCAACTATAAGGCTATAGGATGAATAGTCCAATGAACTTCTTTGACCACCTGCTGGGTGCACATACTTTTGTCATGCCTTGCGATGTCATGGTGATACACTGGCCTTGCAATGTCATGGTGATACACTGGCCTTGCAATGTCATGGTGATACACTGGCCTTGCAATGTCATGGTGATACACTGGCCTTGCAATGTCATGGTGATACACTGGCCTTGCAATGTCATGGTGATACACTGGCCTTGCAATGTCATGGTGATACACTGGCCTTGCAATGTCATGGTGATACACTGGCCTTGCAATGTCATGGTGATACACTGGCCTTGCAATGTCATGGTGATACACTGGCCTTGCAATGTCATGGTGATACACTGGCCTTGCAATGTCATGGTGATGCACTGATCACCTCAAATGAGTGTCTCAATATTCGAAAACTGCAGCAGTCACAGGTGCGTGTGGCTGGCCAGCACAGCCTCACTGCAATGATGACAGACACTTCGACCACCGAGTCACCGTGGTATTGTTCACTGCCAGATCTCAAGAGACATTCTGCAATTTCTTACGAATACTAGAGACACTGGTTTTCCAGCGAAACAAATTCAATGGCAGCTCTCTGCTTGGAATGCATCTGTTGCAGATGTTATTTTGAAGGCTATGTATAGTGCCACTACATATTGGAACTTCATGAAACTATAGGAGCTGAGGTAAGAATATTCCATGCTGTCCCACAACTAATTCCACATTTATTCAACTGAAACTGGCCAAGAAAAAAGAGTAATGTTACATTACCCACTGAATGCCCCTCATATTTAATTATAAAGTGACAGAATGACTTGCCACTAGGCACCTTAAGGAAGCATAATTTGAAATACTACTGATACATAAACAAAAAACCTATTAGCTACTCAACTGCTATTTCCTTCCTCAAAGTGAGATACTAGGCAGAAAGAACCACCCACTCTGAGGAAATCATCTCTTGCAATGTTGAGGGAAAAGTAGGATGGAGGGAGAATGAAAATCAAAATTTTTCACCACAGGCCTGGAATTTTGAAGCTTCCAATTGCTTGAAGCATTAATAACAAGGACACCTGGCCTGAAACCCACATATTCCCGTAGGTGTCCCAATGCTCTTAGGGGTCAAGCTATATGAAGTGGTTCAGTGATGGTTGCTTGACAATTTTTAAATATTTTCATTTTTTATTTCTGATTGCCCTATATTTGAGAAGTTCAAAACAGTTTTTTAAAATAATTTATCTTGCACCTTTACTGGATGGAGGCCATTTTTATTTGCAGACACGCAACATTTTTCAGTCTGGAGACATTAGCAAAAATTTGAATATCTCTGCTCTGGGTTAAGTTACAACATTGCATATGACATGATCGTTTTTAGAAAAGTGTCTTCTACAACACTGTCTATTACACAAGCTACCCTAAATTCAAAAATATCTAGTCGAAAAGACCTCCAAAGTTTGGTATCCAAATTTTCAAAAATTTGCATCTCAGGCCCAAAAATAACAAACAAGGAGTGATTTATGAGAATATTTTTTTCCTATAGTTGGATATATACACTACTAGCCTCCTATAGAGCAAGAAAACTTACAAATGTTTCCTTATTTTTTATAAATTTTTGAAATATGAAAACTTTCATTTTTTGTAAAGTTTGTGGTTAGTTCTCAGGTGGGACTTAATATAAAAATATGATTTTTGCACAGTTTGTACACCTATATGACAGCAAAGTACCATAAAAATTTCAACACTGATATGACTGAACAAAGATATGATTTTTTTGAAAATGAGGAGATAATTCACATTACTCTACAACTGATCTTATGGCTGTTGCCTATTTAAATGGTTTATTGTTTCACTGCAATAAAATTTACCTGTGACATATTTAGTAAACACTATCACCCAATATTCATTTAGTTTATTTATGTTTAATAATGCAACATTAAACAATAGGAGATTTCACTTTTGTTCTACAGTAATAAAATTGCTGTGTGTAGCATTGTAGAAGTCCGTTATTGCAGAGTGTGGCATTGTTGTGATCAGTCTGTTCTGAAATCTGTTAAGAGTGGATGTACATACTTCACTGAGTGTAGAATGTGTTAGGTGCTTTGTCCTGTGTGTAATTTGAAATTGAGAAATGTGAATGCAATAACATCGATGAAAAGTGTGTGTTTAATAGTTAGCAAGTGACTTGAGTCACAAAACAGTTTACAGTTCAGTTTCAAAAAACTTAAGAAATGTCTATGACTTTGATGAAGTTAGACAAACTTTGTTTAAAATTCCAGCAAGTTCTGTAACATCAGTGTGAGTATCATGAGAAGAAACTTTCTGAACTACAGCCACATTTTAGGAAGAAAGTGCTGTGATCCACTTACAGTTCATAAAATGCCTATTACTAAGGGTTTAAGGGAAATAAAACCTGAACACACGTCTTTGTGATGCGAGAGTGAAACAGCTTCCCAAGTGAAATGTAATGTGATTCCTGAAAATTCCCTACAAAGATCAACCACAGACCGAATCTCTCACAGTACAGGACATGTACGTCTTTTGCAAAATTCCTTGGTGTTGCAGAAAACTTAGTTTGATGCTATGTAACCTCAGAAACCAAAATTTATGAAGATGATTGTGTCAGTAAAATTACATCTCTGTCTTTAACGTTGAATGACATAGCGGACAATGGTTGTTTGCAGAGGTTGAAAAAATAAGTTTGGAAAACAATGTTTTGTGCTTTATACCACCCTGCTGGCCCAAGAACATCATTCTAGAAACCAGTGACAAAGATTGGATAGCAATGAAAAATGTTTTAAGGAAACTTTCAGCGCTAGAACTTACAACAGCTACTGGGAGGTCTTATTCTATATCAAAAAAGTTGTCTGAAGAAATAGTGTTCTTTACATTAACCACCAGGTTTACGAACAGTTGCATCTCTACGGATGTTAATTGAAAATATTTTAAGTATGTCAAAGTAATATAAAAGTTAATTTCAGTGATTTCCACTTTTTTTGTATATAATTCAATACCTTACTTCAATAACAATTTATTATATCCCACCAATATCACACATGAACAGGCAACAGCCATAAGATAAGTTGTAGAGCAATGTGAATTATCTCCTGATTTTCAAAACTTCATATCTTTGTTCACAGTCAGATATCAGTAATAAAATTTTTGCAGTACCTTGCTATCATACAGACGTACAAACTGTGAAAAAATCATTTTTATATTCAGTCCCAGCTCAGGTAACTAGCCCTAAACTTAAAAAATGATAATTTTCAAATTTCAAACATTTTTAAGTATTCTTGCTCTATGAGGCTAGTAGTTCAAGATATCTAACTAGAGGCAAAAAATAGGAACTCAGAAATCACTCCTTGTTTGTTATTTGTGGGCCTAAAAAGTTGAATTTTGATAATTTGGATACCAAACTTTGGAGGTCATTTTGACTGCTTATATTTGAAGTTAAGGTATTTTGTATAATACACAATGTTGTAGAGAACACTGCTCTAAGAAACAATCATGTCAACTGCAATGTTTTAACTTAACCCAGTGCAGAGATATTTTTGCTAACATCTCTAAACTGAAACATCCGTCGCACGCTTACAAATAAAAATTCAGTAAACGTGAAAGGTAAATTTTTTGTAAACCTCTCAGTTACAGGGTAATCATATAAAAAATTAAAACATTTAAAAATAATCAAGCAACAAACAATTTTTATTGGACCACTTCATTTGGATTGACCCTTAGTTAAAATATGTCATTGACTGATGAGTATCACTGTTGCCATGAAGTAGTGCGAATGAGTGCAATTTTGACTGTCACCAGTCAAAGCTGATGGCTAGTATCTTATTCTTCATTACTCTAAGTAGGTTACACTAATGAAATTTGTACAGTCATTCAAGGAGAGGAATAATGCATTTTATGTTACCTGGAGAACAGAAGGCGGACGATTCCAGCAAAATTTAATTTTAGTTGATGAGCTACTAAGAAATTGCTCTGTATAGAATGGAAGAAATGGCAGACAAGTCTAATAACCTCCATGTTCAATGAATCATAACTGCATCTTTTTGCTAGGCATCGAGCTGATATGATTTAAATTTGTATAGTAAGTTAATACAATTAACCATTAAATTCTTTACTTAACTGAGTAGCTGGTTAAAGGTTTTATGGCTCAATACCGCACTCCATTGTGTTACACTAACGTCAAATGCTGGACAGAGTAAATACTTCCTTCTTCTAGTGTTATATTTGTCAATGTTACTCCTCTTTCCAAAACTGATCAGCTACTGATAAATTTCATTAATGCATAAAAGAACTATGAGGCTGTAATTAGCATGCCTAACTCTTTAAATAGCTGTCAACAGGAATTTTACAGCGGACACCACACTTTATATGCAGTACACACTTCTGTTCACAAAACACCAATTATCCCAAATTATTACAATGCCCTAAGACAGTGAATAAAAATAGGAGAAGTCAACTTTTTCACATTTGTAACTTCAAAATCTAATACTACAGTAACAAACGTTTCTGAGCTTAAACATTTAAAAAGATGTGAATGTAGATGCGATTTCAGTACTATCATCTACCAGTACGCAGAAAGGGAAGTTTGAATGGGGTGGGAGGATAACAATTTACATTTCTTGGCTATGCTTAAGAAGGGGGTAGATGAAGTCCACCTCCTTAATGTTGTTTGTCTGTTTACATCTATTGCTAGCTACATTATGTAATTAACCATTTGGCTTGGTGTCTATGTGCAACTAAATATGTACAATTTTGGTTTTCACAGAGGTGATTCCTCTTCATTTATTGCAACATACTCTGAACACACACTGCCGCTGAAGGTGGGGGGGGGGACAAAAAAAAAAAAAAAAAAAAAAAAAAAAAAAAAAAAAAAAAAAATTGATCCACTCAAAACAATCTATTCAGATAACCATAGCAACAAAATTTATTACAATCCAATATCTTTATAGCAGCAACCAATTAATGGATGCAGCTCCTAGTTTTTACACTGCACAAGAACTACACATTCCTCAATGAAACAGTCATATTTGAACACAGAAGTCTTCCTTCCTTAAGCTCACAATCTATCACCTTTACTAGCCGCATGGGCTACCTGTCCTATCCCCATAAAGCATGTTATGCACACTGTGTTGTATATTTCGGCCTACAGTGATTTGTAATTTGCTACCTTGACAAATCACACAATTGTGACAAACCTTCAACGAATAAAGAAAAATAAATGCAGAAAGAAAAAGTAAAAACAGCAGAAATGAAGAGGAAAGTGGGATGACAAATTAGCAGTGAAAAAGTAAGAGCTCTGTTACACATTTCAAAATTATGTCATCCCCCACATCCTCAAGGAACTACTCACTAAGAGTCTAAACAACAAGTGTTTAATGTAATCACTAGTATCATCAGTTTGTGGAGGTGAAGCTTATACACACCTAACAAACTACTTGCGATACTTCTTTACAAGAAAGAAAGAACAAATTTTCTTTTAAAAAATTTAACTTCTTATGCATACAAGATTCAAGTTCGAGCTGTACAAGATTTACTTCTAAGGCAAGCTCATTTACACAAAGCAGTGGCTTTAGATTCATCATTTTCTATATCTATTGCTTCACATCTTCATATCGGCCTCGAACACTCATTTGTCTTCGAATATTACGATTCCATTCTATTCTAGCTTTGATACATAAAAAAAACTATGATTAAGAAATTGCCGGCATATTTGCTGGGGGAATCAAAATTCACTAATATACGCTACAAGGCAATTTCAGCAAATATAGTTGAAACAACTGATTTATATATAAACCGTTTCCCCAAGGTAAACAAACATTACGACTTCGAATGTAGCCTAGTATTCCAAATAACGATATGCACCAACATCTACAGCTCTCGAAAATAGCGCCCACGCCGTAAGTGAAGTCTTACTCGCAAATTTTTAGTAGACCATTTTAATTTATTCAACCAAGTCTCATGCGAACACATTTCAGTCCCACGAATATAATGTTACAGACAAATTCGTATTACCTTTCCATGAGCATTTTAACGCAATAAATGACTGGTCAAGAATACATGCTAATAATGATTGCATTTACGGGATGGCCGATCTCCCTCGGAATCTGAGGTATCTCCCGGATAGAATGTGTGTAAAAAGATTGCGGCTACAAGTTTCTTCTGGTAACTTCTTACATCGAGGAATTTTTAATTTAAGCGGCATAAAGCATTAAACTGTAGCTATTTGGTTACAGCACACTATCATAATGGCATAACACAAAGGCATCCTTGAAGTGCAGCTGAAGGTAAAAAATGACTAACCTGAAAATAAAATGAGCGTGATATCAGGATAAGCCTAACAGCATGATGTATAGTTACTAAAACTTACCCACGAGAAAGCGTGCCTGAAAGCCCAAAACCAAGTAGTTCAAAATGAACGGGGCAACAGGCACACCACCACAGTACCCCATGTTCCCACCACGTGACCGGTGCTAGAAGTGCGTTCAAAACTTCAAACAGTGAGGTGAAACACGTGAACATCGTAAACAGAAGAAAATCGACGGCGCCAAACTGTGACCAAACGTTCGACCATAGATTTTGGCTATGGTCGAAGGACCAAACTAAATTACTTGTAAAGAGACAACTAATTATATGAGAAACTTTTGATATCATATTAGCATAAAGATGTTTCACAGTTCATCTAATGGAACAGATATCTCAGTAACTCAGCATAACTGGAGAGAACCGAAGAAGAGAAAATGCACGCATTCCAACTATCGCTGCCTGCAGAGCAAAGAATATTTAACACCACGTTGCTGAAACTCGAAAGTATCGCTCCTCCTCATAATACCGTGAACACAAGAAAATATGATTTCGAAGGCACTACAAGTACAGTGAGTGACAAATAAAATGGATACAGCTAGCATATAATTAACTCAGAGGAGCAACAAAAGTTACACACTGAAACAAATGAGAGTGAGTAAAAATCATTACAGATAAAACAGGAGTTGCCAACATCCCGAGCAATAACTATATATACATAGTAGGAAGCTAAAGAGTGCATGTACAGTAATAACTATTAGGGAGTCAGCAGACTACGTGACTGATAAACGAAGCCACTTCATGTTCCTGAGACCAGTAACTACCGAGAATGCCACTAACGTTATAAAAAGGTTCAAGGTAAGAATATCTGCTGGACATGATGAAGTGTCAAGCTATCTATTGAAGCAGGTGATAGCAGAAATAATTACAACTGCTCATTCCAAGCAGTATTTTCTGATCAACTTAAAGTAATTAAAATGCTACCTATATACAGTGAGAGAAACGATGATGATCCTGACAATTACGGTTTTCTCAGAATCAGGCTGGTCCAGAACATTAGAAGTGATTATGCTCAACAGGTTAAATGCTTAACTGGACAAGCATAATATGGTAACTCCTGCACAGATTCCAGGAAGGAAAATCAATGGAAGCAGCAAAAGAAACATTAACATAATTTATAGTACACGCCTTGCACAACGTAACGACAGTGTCTCGAGTTTTTCTTTACTTATCCAGGGTGTTCGACACAATTACTCATGCAGTCCTAGTAAGGAAACTAGAGAATACTGGTACTTGTGGATAAGTTGCAGACTGGATAACATGATATCTCAGCAATATACAGAGGTCAACAAGCTACACGGATCAGAAGTTACAAGCATTAATTATGGAGTACCTCAAGGATCCTCATCAATTTATTTGCAAATAATGAACAAAAATATGAAAATGAAAATGAGATTTTGTATGTTTAATGTTATCACTGTGCTAAATATTTCCAACGATTTTGAAGCATTTGAGAAAAACACTTCCACATTAGTCAATAACTCAGCCAATGATTCGTGGAAAAAGAGTTACTACTTAATCTGAAAAACACTAGGTGCATGGTTTTCAACAATAAGCAAAAACAAGAATACATGAAAGTTTTTCATGTGAAAAAGAACTGGAAGAAGTAGCTTCATTTAAGTTTCAAGTGTGACAAAAAACACTGAGCTACACTGGAGCAGATAAACACTGTATACAATAAGCTAAGCTCAGTGATACTTGCAACAGCTGGCTCAGTATGCACATCAGGGCCTTCAGTGTACCTTCTCTCATGGAGTTTTTGAAGCACACTTGTGGCTTGGACAGTGGCGCCGACTTAGGTGGGGCAATGTACTTTGTGCCTCCCCCCCTCAATAATTAAAAGTAGGGGCCTCACCCCCCCCCCCCCCCCAACAATCAAACATTCATTTCTCACGCCTCTCTCCCCCATCCTCATCCTTTACTGGGAAATTTGTTAAAACTTGCACATACATTTTTGCATAATAGTATGTAATGATTATGTAGGAAAAAATACCGATTTTACGAGCTACTGCGTATTCATTTCTGCTAGTCCTCCAACCTCTGCATATGACGAACTGTCGTGACAGGGTTCGTCCCATGCATCTTTACTATTCGCACACTTTTACTGTACGGAGGTATGCGGGGAACGAAAGCTCACCATGAGCTCGCAGCGCTTTGGCTGCTACGAAGAGCTCCACTTCCTCCCACAGCAGCCTGCTGGCAGCTCGTAAAAGAAACAAATTAGCAATAGTCACACCGAATTTGATGGCGATCGCTAGAAGGACTAGGTAACGTTAAAGACCCTTCATTCATTTTTGTAAATTCTATTGACAATCACTAGGTACAACACCACACAAATCAGCACCGGCTCCAGGTATTTTGCCGCTCCACGCGAACATGTCAAGCGTCCCGCCCCCCCCCCCCCCCTCCTTTTTTGGAATAGTCAACTTTTCTCACAACATATTTCATACATGACGCCTTATTTTCACATATGACACTCATTCGTCTCTTTGTTGTGAATATGCTGTTTAGGATCAAAGCAGCGGTCAGTGATACGTTTACAGTGCAATACATTTTAAGACATTTTTGTTGGAGGAAACGTTTCTTTCGTGAATGGGAGCACAGTGTTTCTGTACCATAGATAATTTTCAATAAGACTCTTGATTTTATGAATATTTTGTATTTCTAATTTAGTCTCACATTCCTTCATTTACGCAAGATGGATATGCCGACCCCAAAAATCTGCCGCCCTGGGCGATGGCACGGTTTGCCCCTCCCTAGAGCCGGCCCTGACAATAATCAACACTATTGTTACATGGCTGTTTCTCGTTAGGCGCACAGTACTGTTACGCAGGCCGCAGATGATGTTGGCAGCGAGCGTAAATATTCCGGAGCTGGGCATCGCCAGTGGTCAGTTAGTCTTACTGTGACTGGGTTCAGTTGTTAATCTTTTGTCCCTTGCTGTCCAGTTTAAAATGGACAAGTTTATAATTAGGAAGAAATTTGACAATGTGGCAAGTGTTATTGATGGTGAAGCTAGACCTAGTGTTAGTGGCGCTGTGACACAAATAGTGACGGAAAAAAACAACGCTGTTATCAGCCCTCTTGGAAACAGCATTTTGCATGGATCGATTACAATAAGGTAAAATATGTTATTTTTTGCAAAATTTGCAGACAAATGTTTGAAGAAAAACGTTTTCAGTTTTCTCGCAAAATGGAAAAACCTGTCATGGAAACCGGTTTTTCGAACTGGAAGAAAGGGGTAGAAAAGTTGAAAACGCATGAAGCATCGGGCTGCCACAGAGAAGCTGTACTGAAATCCAAATCCTTAAAATCGAATGTCAATGTAATTAGCCAGATTTACAATAAAAAACTGACACAAATGAAAGAAAACCGAGCTTGTTTACTAAAAATCATATCTTCCCTCCGTTATTTAACAGTGCAGGGGCTTGCAATGCGTGGGCATATTGATGAAGCAAGTAACTTTGACAATTTATTACGCTTTCGATGTGAAGATAACCAGCTACTTCTAATATGGCTACAGCGCAGAACTTACAAATGGACATCCCATGATGTGCAAAACGAAATTTTGGCATTTTAAGTCATACACACCTTAGAAAATTATCGGAGGACATCAAGATTGCAGAGTATTTTGCAATAATAGCAGACGAAACAACAGACATAGCCACCAAAGAGCAATTTAGTATCTGTATAAGATTTGTTGATGCTTCGCTAGAGATGGAATAATAATTTTTAGGGCTATACTAAATACAAAGTACCACAGCTAATGCTCTGTCTGTTATTATTATCGACATTTTAAGACAATTTGATTTGCCTGCATCTAATTGTAGGGGCCAATGCTTTGACGGTTCAGCTAACATGGCCAGATTATATAATTCTGTCCAGGCAAAGTTTATGGAAATGAAGAAGAGAGCTATGTTTGTGCACTGCCTTGCACACTGTTTAAATCTAACGCTACAAGACACTATGAAAGCAGCTCCAGAATGTCGAAATGCATTGAATGTTATGAAGGACTTAATACACTTTGTGAGAGATTCACCTAAAAGATTAGATCTTTTTGCTCACCTGAAGGCAGATGCCTCTACAAATTTGAAACCACTCCGTCCTACAATGTGGGCCGTAAGATACTTGGCAATGTCTTCAGTTTTGTCCAACTATACAGAACTTCAGGAATTTTTTCTAAATGTTTCAAGAAATGACAATTCAGACTCTGGGGCCAAAGCAAACGGCTTTTTGATTAATTTGCAGACATATTTGTAAACATAGCACTACAGAGGAAATCCCTACACTTAGAGTAGGCCAATAACATGATTTCCACTATTGTAACTTCCATTAAATTTATGAGAAACAATTTTGAATCATTCTGGGGTGAAGTAACTTCAAAATGTCAAGATGTGGATGTTGATTCCCCAAAATTATGCCGTAGAAGAAATGTCACTGAGAAATACGATGACTCCATGAATTCATCTGTAGAAACATTCACTAAAGTATGTGACAAATACAGAAGATTGTATTATGAAACAATGGATACATCCACCAGCTTCTTGGAATCACGGTTCAAAACTCAGTCATTCATGTTTGTAAATCAAACTGCACAATTTCTTCTTGGTGATAACAAACATTCATTCGATATTTTATCTTTCGACAAATCAGATATAGACAAAGAGTGCTTGCTTCTCCACCAAAGCATGTTTCATGAGATTATCCAAAGTAGTGATTCTGCGAATATTAGTTCATTGGATGACACAGTGAAATATCTAAAACAGGAAGACCACCTGTTTGACCTACTGCCTGAACTAGTCAAATTCATACGTGTAGTGCTGACGATTCCGGTAACGTCCTGCACCGCTGAGCGATCGTTTTCTTGTCAGCAGAGGGTGGAAACGTATCTTCGTTCTATAATGAGGCGGGATAGTCTTAATCTCATCGCCCTTCTTTGTAATATCATTGCCACAGATACTACTACAACGCCGCGCCAACACAAGGTTGGCAGCCCGTCATTTGTCAAGTACAGCGGACTCTAGTGGGCTGTGCAGCTCGACGGAACTGGGATGTTCCTCTTTCACTTCTTACCTAGATTTCAACCTAGGCAGACGCACTTTCATAATCGGCCCTCAGCCAGTTCTGTAATGTTTCCATTGATTCTCTGAGGAGGGCCCATCAGGCTTAGTCCCTGCGAATATGTTGTATTAGTCCATGGTATTCCATGTTACGAGACTGTCAGTTCATAGCCGCAGCTGCAATCCTACACTCTGCTGAAGATAAGTAATTTCATTGTACTATGTGTTTCTTGAATTATAGTCCTAACAGTGTGCTGTACCGCATGTTATTGCAACCTGGACTCCTTCAGCTCCTATCAACTCGGCCTCCTACTTATTTGCATTTAGTAACGAGCTGAAAACACCCACGCGTTTTGTGCCTCTAAACAGTGAGAGACAATAAATAAAATGGCGACGAGTCTGGTCCCTTATTTCCGAGTTCCCTAAAGCTGAAATTCTGGTTCTTTGCTTCCGTGTTTGTCCACTTAGTTTCGCCTAGGTTGGCGACGTGCTTTAGCCCTGCGGTCACTTGCTTGCTCACTTTTCTGGTTTGCCCCCGTCTGCGGTACGGTAGTCAAAAAACACAGTCAGCCAATGAACAGAGAACGACGTTGCCAGAGTTCGACTACAGTGCAGAGCACGGACGAGTGTGTTCAGTTTTAGAAACGTTTGGTCATAAATGAAGTAATTGAACAGAAGCAATGTCTTGATAGCAGACTTTCTATAAAAGAAACTTTGGAAAAAGCATTCTTTATACCAATTGCTTCATATTCTATTAATTAATTAAACCAAACAAGCAATAACCCTCCTAATTCAGTCAATAGCAAGGAAATTCATTCTCACTAACCGCTTTTTCGCAATAAAGAACTGCGGTAATTGTTTATTTTCTATTGTTCAAAATGGTTCAAATGGCTCTGAGCACATTGGGTCTTAACTTCTGAGGTCATCAGTCTCCTAGAACTTAGAAATACTTAAACCAAACTAACCTAAGGACATCACACACATCCATGCCCGAGGCAGGATTCGAACCTGTGACCATAGCGGTCACGTGGTTCCTGTTTGTCGGTATTTTGCGTGATGCTTTAAAATCCTCCAGGAATTACGTTGAATGACAAGCTGCATTAGCGTAATGGTGAAGGTGCTTGGCTGCTAAGCAAAAGGTTCTGAGTTCAAACCTTGTGTGGTGTTCAATATTTTCTTTATTTAAAAACAATATCGAAGTGTCTTCATGAATTTTATTCGTTTGAATGTAATTATTTGAAATTTCTAGTGGCAACTAAAATCGACCATACGGAAAGTATACGCTGTGGACTTTTACCTCTGCAAACTCTTCAAAATTTCGTGCAATGGCTTACTACATTTGATGCTGCACGATAACTGCGTTGAACATCGAAACAAAATTAAGTCATTTATGGGGGGAAGGTATCAGTCAAGAAGATGTGTAAAAATCAAATTTTTGGGCCAAATAGTTTATGTGAAATCGAATAAGTTTGTCAAAGCAGTCGGAACAACATGTGTCTGCACAGGCCAGCAGTGCAGTGATGACAAAATCGCGCACAGTACGGAAAGCGGGGAGCAAGTCTCTTTAGCAGCGAAAGGGTTAATGCGGCCGTGGTGGCTTTACTTCATGAACTGCGCGCTCCCTCCTAAACGTAAGTTTGCGAACTATGCTATACTATGGCGCAGCTTTTCTTGGTGCGTGCAACTGGCAACGCAGCAATCTCTCGCGTCTGGGCGGGCATGCGCCGAGATAAAAGAATTCAACTATAGTGGCCACCGCGTCGCATCTCCGTGCGATCAGAGACTTGACGGCGCCTACGAACTTGAAGGAACTCCAATCTGTGTTGGAAAAAATTACTTATTATATTCGCTTCATTCCTAACGCCGCTCAGACAGCAGCGCCTTTGCATCGCCTCCGGCGTAAAAATGTGCCTTTTGTGTGGTCTCCGGATTATAACGCTGCTTTCCGCCAGCTCTAATCTGCGTTGATCAGTGATCGATGTTTGGTTCCTTTTGATCCCTCACGGCCCGTGGTTTTGGCTGTCGATGCGTCTTTGCACGGCATCGGCGTGGTTCTCTCGCACCGCTTACAGTCGCTCGACTTCCTGACAAATATCAAGGGAGGCCCTCAGTCGAGGACACAAAACCGGTAACCACCTCACAGATGTAGTGTCAAAAGTGCGATCAATTTTGGAAATCCTACAGCGCTGAGGAGGCGCGGCGGAGTCTGAACATCTGAGAACTTTCGAATTCCTGCCGTATCTCCACAGCAAACTAGCAGCAGCAGTACGGCGTCACTCAACGCTGGAATTCACGTTAGTCAAATATGGCTACAGAGTGAAAGGCAGTGATGGATTTATAAAAGTTTTTCTATACTAGCGTGATTTTACTGGCGTACATAAATCAGAATCTAATGAGAGTTATATCGTCGACCTCTAAACGATTTGTGAAACGAGATTCATCGTTTAAAAACAGAATGAAGTGAGCGCAGCCTTCCACATGAGTTGCAGTGTTGGCCTTATAAAAAATTTCTCGTCATTCCCATCAGTACCAGTGTTTTGCGGGAAACCTGAGGAAGACATACAAATATTCTTTCGGAAACTCGAAAGGGTTACCTTGTTGGGTTCGTAGACTGATTCAGACAGATTAGTAGTTGATAAATTAAGAATTCTGGGAACCGCACAAAATTTCATTAGCGCGGAGCCCATTTGTATGAAATCAAGAGACTAGAACGGATTCAAAGCGACGGTCGTTCAGAGATTTAAACGCAAAAATATTATCACTTTCTGCATAGAGTAACTTCATTGAGTGCGAATGCTATGGAACGAATCTACTTAGCTGTTTGACTACAGATTTCAGAACATTGATGCTCAGTGTGGTAGAAGACGAGAATGAAAGTCGCAGTAGCTATTTGAAGCTGTAAGAGAGCTTGAGACACATTCATCCACGAGTTTTATGACGAGGACGTAAGCAAAACAGTACTGACGCGATGTAAGGCCTTTCTGGAATACGTAGAAGCAACTGCTGGCTTCGTAGAAGGGTTAAGACGGCCGAATGATAGGCGAAAAACAGTGTGTGGCGTGTTTATCACAAATGTGGAATGTTACTGATGTAAGAAGCCTGGCCACAAACGTAAAGACTGTAAGGAGAAACGAATTTGCTACAATTGTGGGATACAGTGTCACATATTGAGAGTTAGTGGCAATAAAAGAGAATGTAACGCGAGCAACAGACAACTTAGATCATTAAACGAGTATGGGGATATATGTGCCACCATATCGTTTGCCCCCTGCCCGAGACAGTGATTCCAGTTCGCTCCCCTGATAATATGATCGACAATAACTTCGCAATAGGTGCTGTATATCGTGGACGACAAATCAAGCTTCTTATTGACACAGAATTACTGACCTCACTACTGTGGTGTCACATTGACAAAAGGGTTAACACCGCCACAGATAAAGGCTCGTGGGTTAAATGGCAGGAAGTTATGTCACCACGGAGATGTTGACAAGCAATTATGTTTAGCCAAGAAAAATACACGCGAGAGTGCAAGTAGTTTGAAACAATAAAATGCCTATTACGGTGTCCACTAATGGGACAGAGATATTTGTCAACGAAAGAAAGATCAGACTAGGTCGTAGAAACTACGACCTAAGAAATAGTTCGTCAGTTCGTACACAAAGTAGCAGCAACACTGACGTCGTGGGATTGATTACGCTGACCGATGCATCAGTTCAAACCCTCTCAGAAAATTCCTCAGGGAGCAGGAAAACAATATAAATCGAAGTCAAGTCACCCTGATGCAGAGACGGAACCCTGTTATTGACCGAATGGTCGGATAAATGTGAGTTCCTGGGCAAAATTCCTTGTCTTGGCGCCAGAGATGTAGGTGTGGCTGCAAAGGTGGGAGAGTACGTGGCTAGAAACCCAATAAAAATGAAAGACGTGAGCAAAGATGATGTTGTATTGCCACTAGGAACAAATATTGCTGTAGTGATGTCATACAGATACCAAATGGAGTTTCAAATGTCCCAATTACAAAAACAGATTTTTGTAATCGTACTGAAAAATTACATCAAGAAGGCGAAATTAATAACGAACTAATGAACAAAATTTAGCGGTAGACAGAACATTTGACAGCTGAAGGGGAGAAGATTTTAGCGACTGTTTTGTTAGAGTTTGCGTATCTTTTCAGAGAGTGTTCAAATTACCTGTCACTCATTTGGTTCAGTATTGTATACGTACCAGAAATGCAGCACTGATCACTCAGAACCAGTATGAAATACCATGCGGTCAAAGAGAGACGGTAAAAGAAATGTCCGAAAGAATAGACATCACATATGAATTTAAGATGAGACGAACAGTCAATCACTTCAGTGCAGCTGCTCACCAGGCTGGAATCAGCGCAATGCCGCGAGTGATGAGGATAATGGGCGAGGGGCGCTACATCGGTAGTGCGTGAATAAGCTGAGAATTTGGGCTTGGTGGGAGGCGCGCTAGGATACTCCGTGCAGCTGCCATGACCGCTGTGTCTGGGTGACACCAATTCATTTAAGTTTTTGTTCATTATGGCTGCGGGACCGAAATGCGTTTCTTCTTTCGAACAAGTCCGAAAGAACAGACAGCACAAATATAACTGCAACTGCGTTCTAACATTCTGCGTGGTGTCTGTTTGTTCTATATCGCGTCTCCCTACCACTTTCGCGCAACGACGCTCTGAGCGTGTTTTTTAGGGAATTGACTAGTTTGAACCTGGGACCTGTTGCTGGTAAGGAGACGCCAGACCACACAAGACATGTAGAGTTCAGAAAAGTTCAGTGAGACTAGCGATGATATAATCAAATACTTAATGATTTCAGCGTCAGCTCCACTGCACTCCCTGTAAAAGAATCTTTGATACTAACTAAATTTAGTGAAAGGGGTTCAAGCGTTTCCTATTTTTAGTCAGCTGGTAAAATAACGTCGAAAAAGCAGTTAAGTTTACCACTGGAAATTTTATTCTACGCACAAAACATTGTTTATAAATTGCACTATTGATAAAAGGAAATGTTTTAATACAGAATGATAAAAACCAACTGTGTTCAACAGAAATGTGAACGAATATTCCCTGAGTGGGTTTCCAAGTTCTACAATGGATCGAAGGATGACCTATGCCATATCACATCTATAATCTAGGTCTGAATTAAGTTTCACAAGAGAGAAAACTATCAAAATGGTCTACAGTCACCCTCAATTATCTTTAATTACTTATCTAACTTGTCGTAAATTACAGTGGCTGATGTGGCTTCTCAATAACTATATAACAGAAAAATCATCGCGTTTCAGATTTTTACTTCAAGTGGCAAATGTGAACACTATTGACGATCGACACTAGTATTACGTAAAAAGGAGGTGTAACAGATGAGACTTCTGCAGTTCTGAGTGATGCTTTATGCACTGTTATGCGGCATCGCGTGCGTTCATTACCTTGTCGGTGTTCGTCAGGGGGCGGCGGTCAGCACAGCTCCGCTCACCTCGCCATCTCGGAAGCAACTCCCTCCTAACTTCTCCTTACTACAATTTACGGGAGTTGGTTTAAAAAAACTATCTGGCTGTGTTTTCGTCTGACCAATCAGGGTCTTAATGTTAACCTTAAGCTCCGCCTACAAAAATTCTGTCTATCCAATGAGAAACGTTATACTTTTCGTGGTCGGGCAATGTTTTAAAAGTTTGCAACATAACAGAGACGCGAAAAATTCTCACGCTAAAACTTGCAGCTGGTGTGGTCCTTTTAGTGTTATCGTAAGATCTATACTGTTCTTCTGGAGGGCTCTAGCTTTTAACATGGGCTGGGGGGTGGTCCTATCGGTTAGCTGGCGACGTGGGTGTCCGTCCCTTATCGTAGGGCCTTCTAGCTTAACACGGTTCTGCTCTCGGCTTCTGTTCTCGTTTCTCCCCTCGGAACTGCGTCTGTCTCGCGGCGGGAAGGTATGACGTGCATTTAGGCATTCTTGTGTTAGTCTGTGGTATTCCATTTGCTCACTCGTTACTCGTATTACTTTGGTTAATTTAATGTCACGATTTATTCGGAGCTATGTGACATACTACTGGATTTGCTTATCATGTCAGGGTTTTCATGGAAGGTGTTGGATTTGCTTGACACCTTACAGCGTTGTACCAGGTAGACCTGACTTAGACATATATTGTTTTCCTCCTCCCTAAGGAATTTTCAGAGGCAGATCAATCTGTACGTCCACTCGGAGGGTTTGAACCGATGCGTCGGTCAGGATGATCAATCCCACGACGTCAGTAATGCTGCTCCTTTGAGTACCATCTGAAGAACGATTTCCTATGTCGTAGTTTCTACGACCTAGTTTGATCTTTCTTTCATTGACAAATATCTCTGTCCCGTTAGCGGACACCTTAATAATGCATTTTATTGTTCCTCAAACAAAAACTCGTACAGGAATTTGGGTCTGCAAATTGCGTGTATTTTCTGCAGGATAACGTTTCCACACACATAGAAAAGTCACCGTATACGATCTCTGTGTAGATCGGTGACTCGCAGAATAATTATGAGACTGCAGTTCATGAGGTCTGGGATTACAGTCCTAGTCAGCTCCGGGATTTCTTCTTTTTCTTATCGTTTCTTTCACCCCTGGCAAAGAACTGTTAAAGAGAAAACTGCCAATTTTCCCTGTTACCTGGAGTCCACACTAGTACTGAAGCACATAGTCAGTCATTTACCCCTTGCTCCATTTTTGAGTGGAGTAGTAAAGGTATGACGAGCAGTTACAAGGTACCCTCTCTCATGCACCGTATGGTGGCTTGCGGATTATGCATGTGGATGCAGACTGTAGCTGAGAATCGTTACAAGCAGAAAGCATATACTGAATTTCTTTTGGGGAAAACCAGGCCATCACAAATATTCACATTTTTACAAAATGTCTACGGATACAAGGCATTGGCCAGAAGTGTGGTAAGTTGCTATACGAATTGTCTGTACCACACGCAGGTCAGCTGCACACGGCTGTGACGCGTACAGTGTTGTGATATATCGCCACACTCATTCGAAGTGATAAACAAATGACAATTGATCAACTCAGTGCTCAGCTTGACATCTGTGTTGGTAGTGCTGACACAGTTGTCCATCAAATATCATTTTCAAACATTTGTACACAGTGGGTTCCTCAAAGTCTACATGAAGAGCATAAAAAGATAGATGGAACATCGGTCCAAATTGCTTGCTTGTTATGAGGTTTATAATGACGATTTCTAGGCAAAAATTGTCAACTACAACTGGACATGGGATTACCACTCTGAGCCTGAAGCAGAACAGAAACCGATGGAGGAGCACTGCACAAGATCTCCTTTGAAGTAGTAATTCGAAACAAATCCTCCAGGTCGTAAAATCGTGGCTACAGTTCTATGGGACTGTGGAAGGGTTACTCTTTTCGGTGCCCTCCCTCAGGGTCAATTAATCAGCTCCAAAGTCTATCGTCAGACACTCAGGAAAACGAGGAAACAATTACAGTGTGTTAGTGGCCACAAAAATGGGAACACACTTCTCCTTCTACACGATACCGCAATGCAGCATTAAGTCAGCGCATCTGAGAGTTGACAGATGTCGGTGGACTGTTCTTCCTCATGTGCTCTACAGCCCAGATCTCACACCTTCTGACTTCTCTCTCTTTGACCCACTGAAGGATGGACTCCATGGACAGCAGCACAACAATGATGGAGAAGTTACAGATGCAGCAAAAATTTGGCTGAAGCGCAGGCCACTAGTGCGTTTTATGAATGCTTGGTGTCTGTTCTTTCAGAAATGTCTAAAAGAACGAATAATACACATTGATAACTGATTCCCCTCAGGGCAATGAATCCACAACCTTCAGTGGGCGTGTGCATTTCATTCGGCCTCCACCAGGAATCTAAAATGAGCGAGCGTAGAGGACATGGACAAGGACTGCAGATGGGTGGCATTAGGTGAGAGTGTGAGTTGGCCAGGGAGCATGGCGAGGCAGTCAGCGCATTTGTGATAAACACTGTGCCTGGATGGTGCAGTGGTTAACACGTCTAGTAAGTGGTGGATCCTTCGTTCGAATCCCAGTCCAGCACACATTTTCACTATTTGCCACTGACTCCGCACAAAGTTCCAAAGCAGCTGATATCGTTGGTTTCTTTCCTTTTCTTTGTGGCCCCGGCACCTGCAATTACATAACGAGCAAAACAGTAGAGTGGTATGACGATATACTGGCTCTTGCATTAAAGTAGCATAAAAGCATAGAATTGAATGGAGACGTTGAAAAATAGGGAACAAAAGCATTCTACTTGGAGAAAAAGAATGCTGCATCATTTATTGAATGCCATCTGTAATGTCTACTGGTTCTTTATGCAGTGACTGCAGAAAGAACTCAACAGCATTGGAATTTTTATTGTATACTATGTGATCTAAAGTGTCTGGACAGCCCCAAAAAACATACGTTTTTCACATTAGGTGTATTGCGCCGCCACCTGCTGCCAGGTACTCCGTATCAGCGACCTCACTAGTCATCGTGAGAGAGCAGAATGGGACACTCCGCAGAACTCGCGGACTTCGAACGTGGTCGGGTAATTGGGTGTCATACGTCTGTACGCGAGATTTCCACACACCTAAACATCCCTAGGTCCACTGTTTCCGATGTGATAGTGAAGTGGAAACGCGAGGGGACACGTCATCTGTTGACTGACGGAGACTGCCGACAGTTGAAGAGGGTTGTAATGTGTAATAAGCAGACATCTATCCAGAACATCACACAGGAATTCAAAACAGCATCAGGATCCACTGCAAGAATTGTGACAGTTAGGCAGGAGGTGAGAAAACTTGGATTTCATGGTCTAGCGGCTGCTCGTAAGCCACACATCAAGCTGGTAAATGAACGATGCCTCACTTGGTGTAAGGAGCATAACCATCGGACGATTGAACAGTGGGAAAATGTTGTGCGGAGTGACCAATCACGGTACACGATGTGGCGATCCGATGGCAGGGCGTGGGTATGGCGAATGCCCGATGAATGTCATCTGCCAACATGTGTAGTGCCAACAGTAAAATTTGGAGGCGGTGGTATTTTGGTGTGGTCGTGTTTTTCATGGAGGGAGTTGGCACCCCTTGTTGGTTAGCGTGGCACTATTACAGCACAGGTCTATATTGATGTTTTAAGGGCTTTGTTGCCTCCCACTGTTGAAGAGCAATTCGGGAACAGCGATTGCATCTTTCAACACAATCAAATACCTGTTCGTAATACACGGCCTGTGGCGGTGTGGTTACACAGTAACATCCCTGTGATGGACTGACCTGCACAGAGTCCTGACCTGAATGCTATAGAACACGTTTGGGATGTTTTGGAACGCCGACCTCGTGCCAGGCCTCACCGACCGACACCGATACCTCAAGTCAGTGCAACACTCTGTGAAGAATGGGCTGCCATTCCCCAAGAAACCTTCCAGCACCTGATTCAACGTGTGCCTGCGAGAGTATAAGCTGTAATCAACGTTATGGGTGGGCCAACACCATATTGAATTCCAGAATTATTGAAGAAGGGTGCCACGAACTTTTAACTCATTTTCTGCCAGGTGTCTGAATCCTTTTGATAACATAGTACACATTATCAGTCCTCTGCTTTCTGTCCCTTTTAGGAAGGCATAGTACAATCTGATACTCAGCTATTTCACTGCATCAGTTTCTGATACAGCTGCAGCCAGAAAATGAATTCGTTCACTAATGTTTTTTTCTTTCTTTACCATTATTTTCTATCATTTCTTTGGAGTGTAGTGCATGAAAAGTTCAAATATTTTTACAGTTGCCAATGAAGTTCTTTAGTACATCCTCTAAATTAGATGCAGTTCTTTTCATAGTTCATAGCATTCCACAGTTACAGTCACAACAGGTGTTTCACATTTTATTTACATAAAAGTATTTATGCATATTCTAGCTAATTTCAGTGCATTAAAATCAATACAGGAAAAGATGCTGGTTTCTCAGTTTTATCACATAGCCGCAGTTTATCTGCTATTGCTAGCTTGGTATCGCCACGTCCACAGATATATTTATCATAGAATAATGCTTCACTTGTCTCATAAGACTCCTGCATCTTTCACCAGTGAGCATTGTTACTTACCGTGACAACTGATAAAAACCTTCAGTGACTGAATATAGTTTATCTGATTAGCTAATCCTTGGAATTTTACAATTACGGTAAATTATAAGAGGAGGGGATAATAAGGTACATTTTTAATGTTGTCTCGAATTTATAGATATTCAAAGTTCCTCACTTTATGCAAAATGGGGATTTGATGACCTTCACACTAGATTAGCAAGGAGGCATAGCCTACATGAAAATTATTTTCTCCCGTGTAGTGAAGTTGTGTTAATTACTGCGACAGAGAGAATTCCAAGTTGTTTCTAAACCACTGCACGATTGTTATTTACTCCACACAGCAATCTTAGTGTTCACTTTCCTTGCTTTGATTACATTTCCTGGTAAGATGTTTTTGTAAAACAACTGAATGCGAATCAAACCAGCAATTTGATGTTCAAATCAGTGCAACACTCAGCACTTAATTTTGTCGAAGGCATTAGTGTCCAACCTTGCCAAGACTGTTGTCCCCAAGACAATTTTAAGGGGAATTTGGGTGAGGAAACTGCTGAAAAAATGTGTACATAAGACAGATTTAATTCTAGGCATGTAACAGCACCTGGAACCTATTTGCTACGGAAATATCCTGAATAGAGACCAGATTATACACATTTGTATTTGTAAATTTGCCTCCTTTTCACTGGTTAATGCACATTTTACGTAAAATAGAGTGATGATGCATATTTTCGCTGAGGGTTAACAATATTTTAAAAATCTAGACGGGCGGGTTCTAGCTCGATCTCGTTTTTATGTCTCACAGATTGACCGTGAAGTACAAATGAGTGCCACCACTAACCGAGAGGCTACTGGCTACCAAAGCGATTGAACAGGAACTGGCAAGCAGAACCTACGTGCCTACCACTCGTGCCCCTACCATACCGCACACGTCGTCAACGATTAAATTAAGTTTACGCAAGTTGTTAGTCGCACCTTTATTGTTTCAGTCCAGTTTTCTTTTTATTTGTACAAAGTTTCAAGTGTTCACTTATACTGTGCAACATGTTATGCACCATGCCATCCGAAAAAACAAATGTTTCTTGGATAGCTGACCATCCTGGAACATCTGCAGGGTGACAGTTATTGAACGAAATCAAATAAAATCGTTATAACTTCTGAATGGTTCGCGTTAGGACGTTCATACCGCACTGTTGGCCGCGGTGCATGATGGGAATTAATATGCACTGTATGGTTTGGTTTGGGTGCACTTCGCCATCGAGAAGTCTCTTTACTCTCAACGGGTGACTGTGTGTTGTGAAATGTCCAGACACGGAATAATTGGTGCGATGTTTCCTGATGGTACGGTGACTTCTGAGCGGTACGTGAAGGTTTTGGAAGATGATTTCATCCCCATTATCGTAAGTGACCCTGATTTCGACCAGATGTGGTTCATGCAAGACGGAGCTCGACTCCACCGAAGCAGGAAAGAGAGAGTGATGTCCTGGAAGAGCACTTTGGGGACAGCGTTATGGCTCTGCAGTACCCAGAGGCCACTGACATGGGCCTCGATTGGCCGCAATATTCTCCGGATGTGGACGCATGCGGCGCCTCCAGGTGGGGCCATATTAAAGGCAAGTTGTACATAAACCATTGCTGAGCTCAAAACAGCCATCCAGGAGGTCAGCAACAGCATCGACGTTCCGAAACTTGGCAGGTCATGCAGAATTTCGCTGTTTGTCTGCGCCATATCATCGCCAATGATGGCAGGCATATCGAATGTCATAATCTAGATCCGAGTATCTGTACTGATGTTCACCTGTTGAAAAGTGTGTGCAGGCTGTGGTTTGCAAAAATTTACATTTCTGTTCATATAACAATTGTCACCCTGTACATATGAGGGGAGTGGTCTATGTTGTAGAATTTGCAAGACAAAACGCTTCGTCCGAAAAAAGTTTCAAACACACCAGCATGTCAAGACAAGTGTAGTAGCAGTGTGAAAAAAAAGGAAGAGGGGGGAGGAACCCCCATTACAACTTTAGCTGTGACAAGTAGCAGCAGCAAGGATTTAACCTCCAAAGGTAAAAAAAAAAAAAAAAATTGCTTAAACATGGATCCATGTGTAGCATTCATATACAAGTAATACTCCTCTTCACGAACTTACAGAACTTTCCTCAAAGGTTTTCTGCGCCAATATTGGTTGAATCAAAATATATTGCATGAATAAACATCGCGTAAAAATTACATACCAGCCGTTTGCCTACGTGTACTGAAAGAACTAGGCAATCATCTCAAGGGCAACAAACTAGTGACACTTGTCGCCATTACATTGCAAATTAAGTTGTCGGTGCTTTAAAACAAGATCCGCCTTCTCCGTACTTAGTAGGTATTAGAAAAATATTTCCCAAATCACCTGCAGATTAAAGGGTGTTTGTGATTTTCTCAGATGCTGCTACCTATACCATCAAAGCAGTATGCCCTCCAAGTATTTTACCCCAATTTGGTTCATGAGCCATGCTTTGCTCACTGGTTATATCACCTTGCTGAAGTAGTACGATCGCACCAAGACCTAAAAAACCCTACCAAACGTGGCTTTACCTCCAGAACTACTGGTAACTCGTTGGGATTAGCGAATACAATTAGTCTAGCGAAATTCTCATTGCCAGACATATTACCGAGATCATTTACAGAAAAGTTTGAAAACGTTTTGGACAATAACCCACTCTGAACCCTTCTCCGAAATTTATAGTTTCATTAATGACACAGGTGAACTTTTGCAAACATAGCATCCAACTTCAAATACTGCTCAGTTACCTCACTTGCGTAGAACGGTCCTTTTCTGGTTATAAGAATGTTTTGAGTGATCGAAGACCCAATCTTACTACCTAACACATATAACAATACCTGATCATTTATGTTCACAACAGAAGCAAAACGTAAAATAATTTGTAAACGATACTTCCTCTACTGCAAATTACATACATAGTGAGATCACAATTCTCTTGACAGATGCTCTACCTCGCAATCGATATACACAGGTTTAGGTTCGTGATTTATCGCATGCAGTCAATCAATCCCTTTCTTCATCTGTTAATAATATGCATTGCACGTATGTATGTAGTCAATTATAATATGACTTCTTATATTTAATTTGTTTCAAACACTTGGATAATAAATACAAATATTATGAGTATATATAAATATTGCTTTTTCATGTTCAGATATTCTTCAATGTTATAAAAACTGTCAGTAAAAATTGTTTAAGATATACCTTGAATTTATGAAATTCTTTAATTTCATTTATTGTAGCAGGCAATGCACTAACAAGAATTTTGGGCTGGATGTTTACACTTTTTTGGTAGAGTACTCCTTTGTGGGTTGTTCTGAAAATCATCGGCACTCCTTGTCTCATGGTTATGAACCTGATTATTTAAAGTTGAAAATACCTGGCGAGTTTTCAGAAACGACAGTATTTTTATTAACCCATTAATTCCCAAATTAATTTTTATTCCTTAATTATAATGTACGTAGTGTATGAACCACAATAAGTACAAAAATAACAAAAGAATATTTATACATGCTGATATAATGGCCATCCTCAAAATAGGACGCTGGGATCTAACAGTATCGTATAGCATACTAAACTGTATACAAGTCTTAACTATTTATTTCTTGTGAAATGGTACAAAACACTTCACACACAGTGTTACACGGCATTTAACACAATATGTTTTTGGTTTCCCGTTGCATTTAGCTCTTACACGTCTTCTTTGCGTGCTTCTTTTGTCAATCATATGACCAATTCCATCAAACCTTATGTCTGGTATCACTCTCAACTGACTTGATGGGTATTCCATTGGACGTCTAATATTCGGTCTTTCAGTGTTCAATTTCAGGTATGTAACTGTAACAGCACGTCTGAAATCCAGTAAATCCAGTGCATTTTTCCCATGTACTAGTCTGTAGAAGAGCCAGGCATTTATGAGGGCCATTTCCAGTATACATGTAAACAGGACCCAGTACCATTTTTTCCCCTCTAATTACCGCCGCATATTTTCCAACTAACCAGTCATGGTGGTCAATACCTCCCATGTACGCATTATAAGACCTCAAAACGGCAGGTTGTTGCACCTGTGTCTTCTTACTTGCTTGTCTACTGTACCGCGTAGCTGCTCCCAAAGGTTCAACTTTATCAAAATTTGTACAAATTGTAACGCATCTGTTGTCGTGCCATCGAACAAATATGACTTCACCATTCCTGTCGAACTGGTAGTCATAGTTTCCTCGAACTGTGTTTTTCAGTTCGTTGCTGCTCAGTAGTGGGCAGTCACCAACTCGATTCCCGCGGACAGTCCCAGTTGCTCGAAAACCCAGATTTCTCAAATGAATCAGAAGATGCTAGATACTGGTGAAGAAATGGTCAAAGTACACACAATGATTCTCGGGATTTTAAATGCAGTCGAGGATGTTTAGGAATACTATTCATCATTATAATCTACATAAAATGAAATGAAGTAGAATGTAATAAAATAAATTGAAATGAAAGAATAATACATTAGCACAAACTACAGAAAATGGAATGTGTAAGTACCTCTGTCCATCTGGAACTGTATTGTTTACTAATGGGCAACATATTCATAAATATACTTACATAATACGCTGCAAATTTCAAAGTAACTTCGTTACACACCTCAGCAACAAAATCTGGTAAAATTACGTTCTAAAAAGAAAATACATCAGCAGTAGCAGAGTTTCATATTCGAACGTGCAGCAATACAAATAACTGAAATGATAACACCAAGTCCCAGTGTCCTTTTTAGAGTACACCAAATTTTATAACAATGGAAAACAATGAATATACCTCCAATTGAGCCAACAATGAAAGTAGTTTAAAAGACACTTTGTTGGCTATAAATAATCACAAAAAGATCTTTGCCACATATTTCAAATATTACTAAATTGTCTAAGTAAATACCTGCAATAACGAAAAGTGTGCCTTAGTATTCAATAATCAATTAATGTTTGGAGTTATTGTTTTTAATTTTCTGTAAGCATACATTTGTTATAAAAAGCATCAACAAATGACAGAGAACAGTAATAGTTGCAAATTAATAATTTGTGTATTTATAAATACATGTGTGCTCTGTCCTCAAAATAGGACACTGGCACTTAATGGGTTAATTAATCTCTCATGTCTCTACACTTTGCATGCATATTTCAAGTGCTTTTCATGAATATTTAAGAGCTTTTTATGTTACATTTAATCTGGCCTCTAGTCATTTGAGTTGTATATTATTATTATTATTATTATTATTATTATTACTACTGCCAACCGATAAGCATGTTTCAATGTCATCTGAAGATAAATAATTTACTTTTGCTTGTACAAAAAATTATGTACCATAGTTTGATTTCAATACACACTGAACTGCTGTCACACTATGCACCTTGACCTATGTTTACACGTGAAGTTCTGTAGGACCAAATTGAGTAGCAAATCTCTAACGTCATGGAATGTGTTAGTAATGAAATTACAAAAACAGTAACAGATAAAAGTAAAATGTTTACGAAATATTTTAGTTACCCGTAAAACTAGAGGGCATATTGTTTATATAAATAAGGAACAGGAGAGGTTCAACACCGATCCCAGTGGCACCACCCATTTCACCGAACCCGATTCAGGCCCCACATCACAACCATTCTCAACATTGTGAATAATGACCTTTTGCTGTCTGTTGGTAAAGTAAGAGGTGAACCAATTGTGAGCAACTCACCATATCCTGTAATGGCCCAACGTCTGGAGCAACAATCTGTGATGAAATGCCTTAGTTAAATTAAAAAATATGTCGAGCGTTCGAAACCTTTTTTAACCCATCCAGTACCTCGCAGAGAAAAGAGAATATAGCATTTTCAGATGTTAAAAATACTTCTAAAGCCGTACTGTACATTTGATAGCAAATTGGGCGATACATGGTGTTCAAAAAGTCTCTCTGCAGAACCATATGATTATTAGCCGTGCGTGCTGTATGCCGCAGTGTGTATACCAAAATGAAACTCAGTGAAATACAAGTTATTAATTTACTGAACATGCATTTTTACTTACAAATTTTCACATTGTCTATAGCTGTGCTACTGTTCCCCTGTACCCTACTTGGGAAAAAACACTATCTGCATAACATCATATGAATTAAGAAGATCCGATAAAATTGAAACTGGCATTTACCGGTAGCACTGATGTGAAAAATTCAATAAATCTTTCTAATTGAAGTTCAGTGGATGTTAAATGGGTATAACTATCTCACTCTAGCATTCCTGTATTGACATAAATGAGGCAATATAATCCATGTACTCATGATTTGATTCATTGTGAAACATTTACTTTCAAACGAGTACTGTAAAAGCAGCATTAAGAATCGGACATTAAATTCCAATATACCTTCCTGGTATCCAGTATCAGGATCCCCTATATGTCAAGTGAGGAACTCATGAAGTAGATCGGAGGCACCTTGTGTTGTGTTTCCAATAGCAACACTGTTACACATACAGCTCAAGTCTTCAGAAATAAGATGCTGCACTTACCTGACAAAAAAAATCACATCATCAATGCCGTCACTAGCATAGCCTCAACACTAGCATCCATTTACTTGCCACACCACAGCTTCTGTATCGTGTCACTGTAGATACAATTGTTGCTCCGTAATAACCAATCGCAACAAAATAAGGAAATTCTTAGATAATGTTTTCCAAGTTTACCTGCCCTCTCGGGTTTCGAGAAGAAACCAGATTTTCAAAACTTCTGTCATTGTCAGGAGCTGCCTGTTTGACACCACAGCAATGTTCTTTCTCTTTAGCAGTTACGCATAAAATACTGCCACAGTATTACTTACAACAGTTAGCTCCTGCCAATGACTATGGAAGACCTGCTGAATGGCTGAGTTATCTAAGTGTCTTGACATGGGAATATATAGAAATTTCTGTTTCGGATTGTTATCATACAAGAAATTTTGCTTACTGGAAAATTATTTTAATGTTGAGTCTAATGATACAAATACAACTACTTCAGTGTATTGAATCTGATGATGGTACATACCCCAGTCATCATCACCTTAGTTTTATGGAGAAAATACTTCAAGTGTTTTATACTTTGAGGTTGCTCCCTGATGCTACAACAAATTAATAAACACTGCCTCAGATGAAACAAGTTGAAAGAAACAGATCTTCAGAGGGAGATGGATTAAAACAGTTGTGCATGTCAAACAGTATTTTATTTAATTCTAAATGATGGTATTGCTACTTACACCACCACCGGAAAACACTGGAAGCATCCACAAGGATGCCCGTTTCTGACAGCAATAAATAATAAATACGTAAAAATAGATTAAGAAGTATACTAATCAATGATTTGTTTTTATGAGAGAGCAGTAACAAAATAGTAACTAACATCGGCACACAAGTGTAAATAAATACATACATATTATAAAGACAAACAGAACATAGCAATAATGGATAACTTGAAATAATTTTAGCCAGTGTACTGAAAGTACAACATTATCAATGCCCAGGGTATACCAACATTTAAAAAACATAGCAAACTGAATTCTTTAGAAGTAGAGCTTTGATAACTTATTTACAAGCAAATGTTAGGCAATACCTTATGCAAATTTGAGATAAAAGCTGTTAGAGTAACTAGTATTCCAACAAGATATCAAAGAAATAGTACAGTTATGTACTTAACATCTAAATGAATACACAAGTCTATTAAATGGACAATTCAGTGACTTAATTTAAGTTTACTTAATAGCTGAAAAATAGAAATACTGTTGCACCAACATGTGCATATATCAAAAATTAATTTAAGATCATTCGTATGTTTATTCACACTTTCCTCAGATAAGGAAGGCACTGCTACATTGAACAACCAACTTGTCAGATGGAATAAAGAAATAATTATCAATTTACTGTCTAATGACTAGACTATTGTTGTTGTTGTTGTTGTCATTGATACTGATCAATGCATGAAATTTATTTACATGTTCTGTAACTGGGTGAAAGAATGGTTGATGACACTACCTTGCTGTGCAGTTACACATTCTGAAAGCCCTGATGGATGTTCTCACATCCATTAATGCATAGCCTACACCACCACTGCTTTAGAAGCACTACTGAAGAAAACACTGGTAACCTTTCGAGTCACAGTTTACAGCGCCACAAACAGATGTGGCTATCCATGTCTTGTGCCCCGTGAGAAATGCTCCAATGCACATTTAGATTCATATCCACTGGTTGAGAATTCCTCAAGTTGTAACTCTTTGTAGAATGTTGTTTTTCCCTAAAAATTTGATGTCAAATTCAAAATTAAAGAACTGTACTTTGTGGATGGGGTCAGGATAGATCTATCTACCACCAGTCCTCTCTTTGTACAAAAGCTGAAAATCTTCTTTCTGCATCATATACCAACTACGTTGCAGGGCGAGGCATGGAGGTTGGGTGTAACAGACACCGAGGTAGTACTTGTCGATCCAGGAGCCTAGGATATCTGCAATGTCCCGTACAGCTAGGAAGAGAGTGTCATCCTGGTGGCTGCACACCTAACAGAAGAAATTCTTGCACCTCAGCAAAGCTCATCCATCAAAGACTGTTTTCGTTACTGAACCAGTCCAATCGTCGCACTAGCTCCGTCACTGCATTAGTTCCACTGTTACGTCCAGCAACACAGTAGAAATGAAAAAAATGACTTTGCTGATGATCACAGGATATCATCAGTGCAGGTCCTTGATGGCTCTGGAAGTTGTGAAGTGATGCTGCAGGCTACCACATTCATCCACCTGGTTCCCATCTGGTCAGCCGTGAGTCTAGTCCAGCACTGCAGGAGAAGGTCTTGTAATGACATCAGCCCCACCACATCTTTTGGTCATGACCTCCTCACGAAAGTGTGGCAGCACCGCTCCTCTATGGAATATTCCAGGCCCTGAGTGTCGCATTGTCTCCCCAAAGTACACGGCTTGGTGGCATACATTCCATCGGCTCACTTCAGTTGTGATAATAACAATTGCTGCTGAAATTCTTTAACACAGTTCAGTATTACTGCTACATATACCCACAGACTCTCGTCGTAAGCAGGAACTTCATTAGCATCTGTGCTAAGGTGGATTGCATGCTGCAGGCACATGAGGTGGAATCTTGGTGGGGGCAGATCGTTGCTCAAATTTGTTGGTAAGACAAATAAATGCAATGGTATTCAGCTTCACTGTCCATTCCTCTCGCTTCAGTTCTCATAAATACATCTTCTGGTAAGAAGGGGGAATTGCAATGATATTAACATCACAGCCGCATCATCATCATCATCATCATCATCATCATCATCATCAACAACAACAACGAAATTTCATGAACACGCATAATATTTGCAACTTAACTTTCACTATGCATATATAGCACAACTATAAGAACTAATAACCATGAAGTGCTCAATGTTAATTTCTTCTAACTGAAAAATAGTAAGAATCCACTGAAGTACTATAATGAACTTTATACAAGCTAAACATATGAGGTTTTAACTGCTTTTACAAATAAGATGGTTTGATAAAAGTTATGATTTATGGTATGAGGTAATCTAGTAATACTTGCAGTAAATGATAATTGTAATTACTACTTGCATCACTAAAGCGCGCGCCCCCCCCCCCCCCCCCCCCCCCCCCCACACACACACACACACACACACACACACACACACACACACACACACACACACACACACACACACCTTTTCCACAGTGATCATATTTATGACCCCATACAAGAAAGAGTAAATGAACTGATCATTAACAGATTGCATCAAACTGAAAACAAATACGAACTTCCACAGCTTCAACTATAGAAGTAGGTACTGAACCCCTGACCTCAACACAGCTTAACAAGGAGAGCAATATTTATGGATGAGGTTACAATAAAGTGTATGATCAAATCAACGTAACACGAGATGGTCATTCCAGAAATGTCACACTGCTGTCTGGAGTAAAATGAACACGACTGAAGTTACACAATAATTAAAAATTACACATTTACTCCAACAAACAATTACATATTTATACTGACAAATAACAGCATTTCACTGTAACACTGATTAAAGTTGTCCATCATTCAGTACCAACATTACTGTTAACTTGTGTACAGAGATGATATTTTACACCAAAATTGTATTTTTATGATTTGATTCATTCCATATTACGCACATGCACATAAAGTAACAAAACAAAACTGAACCCAACAAAGATAATATTTACAACACCAAGAACGATTAAGGCATGTTTATTTGTTTGAAAGTGCCTTTAAGAGAAATATCCAATTGAAGTTGCTATACAGCAAGAAAAGGAAGTGGACTGTTATTCACTTAATATTGAATTTTGGGTATTTTTCAGATATTTGTGCAAAGACTGTTTTAAACTTCATCCCAAGTTATAACTGTATACTGGAAATTCTGTACACTCAAACTTAATTTCCTGGCAAATGACACATTCACACACAAAATGTACTATAATATAACAAGCATAAACAACATACGCAACCACAAGACCTTACTGATTAAAGAATAACCAGTTACAAGCAGTGTAGATAATGATATCTATTACGTATAGAGCATAAATCACCACAGGTTATATTAAGTTAAAGGTAAATAATTTTCAATACTTGTTAAGTACATGAAAGAAACTTCAGTGAATCATTTCACTTGACATTTGAGCAATGTACAATTTCTTTAATGAAACAGCTGTAGGTCATCAGCCTAATTTTGATGATCACAAGTTCATTTATTGCTCAGCAGTGTAAATAACATACCAATCTCTAGCAGCTCCCTCTCCCAAATAATTACCTCAAAACCACATAGTTTCGGCAGTTACATAGTATTACATCAAATCTCAATTTCACTGACTTACTCAGAACATACAGCAGTTATCTCAAACAGTATTCATAACCATCGAATGTATCAACCAGACAATACTTACACACACACACACACACACACACACACACACACACACACACACACACACAGAGAGAGAGAGAGAGAGAGAGAGAGAGAGAGAGAGAGAGAGAGAGAGAGAGAGAGAGAGAGCACTTTCTACAAAAGAATAAAATTGTACAATGAATTTCCCTAACATTAAAAAGGCACTTAAAATTCTATTTAAAAAAAATAATTGGTTGTACAAAGTCAAGGTTTATTTTATTCATGTAGCATGGAGCAGACAATGGTGAAAAACTGACCATTTAATTAGAAACAACTTTCATTCTGCTGTGAAATCCTTTGCCCAGGACCTGTGGTTGATTCCATTTTCCTGATCTCAGCACTGGTGAAGTGATGACTTCCTTTTCAGAAGGGTTGACAACACAAAAAAATTATCAGAATAGCTAAGTATTGTGAAGGTACTGAATACAGCTGAAAGTGAGTGACTATATTACAAACATTCACTCATCCAGTGATTACTTATGCAATACAAATTGTGTAACTTATTTTATCTTAATTGTACACTTCTTTGAGATGTTTCAGAAATACTGTACACAAAATTCACACATCATCATATAAAACTGTATAAGATGTTATTGTACAATTGGATAACTTAATTTCTTAAAAAAATTTTCGTCTTTCAATTAAGACACATCTGATATTTTATAAATGACATACGGAGGAAAATCTAATATTTTCTGCACATTATTGCCAAGACAACAATGTCAACTTTAATATGTGTACACACAGGAGTATGCAACTTAACACAGCACACAAAACCAGAACCGTCAAGCTGAGTCTCGAAAAAAATCAGGGATATACAATACTGATTGAGACAACTGCTGTAAATTACTTTTTCTTCTTTTTTTTTTTTTGCTAGGCAGGCAGAAAGTTTAACATACCTGTAGTAAAAGATACTATAAATTCATTGATGCTTATAGAGTACACAATTCAAATAAAATTCGAATTGCCACTAACACGGATCAAAACAACACACCATTTCAAGCATTAAAGGTAATTTACAAATATAAAATGTAACATACGCAAGAAGGTGTATCTCCATTCACACCATCCCTTCATGTCCATACATTCTAAATGATCATTTGGAGCTAACTAATGAACAATTCCAGCCGATGTTCCTTGGGCTTTTCACACAAATTGGACCCGCAGGTCAGAACTGTTGAAACAGTACTGTATGTACTGTTCCATTATTGAATACGATGTTTTGCAATCGTACTTTCCCAGAAGGACAACATAGATGTATTTCACGGGTGCGGCCACTTGCTGTTTTTTTTCTCTCTTTCATAACGTGGCCCCACTGCGGGCACCACGAAACTCCTATGACGTAGGATGGAACGTCGATTTATTATGTTGTAGAATATTTATTTAATCATTCACGCACATGAAATATCCTTTACAACCTATTCCCATTTTTTCTGAAGCAATGTCAGCCATTAGTTTGGAAGCAGACAACTCTTGGTAGACTGTAGTGTTTCCTTGGGCTTGAGTGGCAGAGATCGACCACAGGCAAAACTTCGTCAAAGAGAATGTGAGAACATAGGGTTTAGCAGGGAGAGGTTGGTCAGGCTACCCCCTCCACCGAATACCAGAAGCTCTCACGAGCTCCGGCATGGTAAGGGGCTGTTCTGCGAAGAAAGGGTAAGCGAGTGGACGTGCCTTCAGCATGTCCGTCTCGATTGGTAATACACTCCTGGAAATTGAAATAAGAACACCGTGAATTCATTGTCCCAGGAAGGGGAAACTTTATTGACACATTCCTGGGGTCAGATACATCACATGATCACACTGACAGAACCACAGGCACATAGACACAGGCAACAGAGCATGCACAATGTCGGCACTAGTACAGTGTATATCCACCTTTCGCAGCAATGCAGGCTGCTATTCTCCCATGGAGACGATCGTAGAGATGCTGGATGTAGTCCTGTGGAACGGCGTGCCCTGCCATTTCCACCTGGCGCCTCAGTTGGACCAGCGTTCGTGCTGGACGTGCAGACCGCGTGAGACGACGCTTCATCCAGTCCCAAACATGCTCAATGGGGGACAGATCCGGAGATCTTGCTGGCCAGGGTAGTTGACTTACACCTTCTAGAGCACGTTGGGTGGCACGGGATACATGCGGACGTGCATTGTCCTGTTGGAACAGCAAGTTCCCTTGCCGGTCTAGGAATTGTAGAACGATGGGTTCGATGACGGTTTGGATGTACCGTGCACTATTCAGTGTCCCCTCGACGATCACCAGTGGTGTACGGCCAGTGTAGGAGATCGCTCCCCACACCATGATGCCGGGTGTTGGCCCTGTGTGCCTCGGTCGTATGCAGTGGCGCTCACCTGATTGTGGCGCTCACCTGCACGGCGCCAAACACGCATACGACCATCATTGGCACCAAGGCAGAAGTGACTCTCATCGCTGAAGACGACACGTCTCCATTCGTCCCTCCATTCACGCCTGTCGCGACACCATTGGAGGCGGGCTGCACGATGTTGGGGCGTGAGCGGAAGACGGCCTAACGGTGTGCGGGACCGTAGCCCAGCTTCATGGAGACGGTTGCGAATGGTCCTCGCCAATACCCCAGGAGCAACAGTGTCCCTAATTTGCTGGGAAGTGGCGGTGCGGTCCCCTACGGCACTGCGTAGGATCCTACGGTCTTGGCGTGCATCCGTGCGTCGCTGCGGTCCGGTCCCAGGTCGACGGGCACGTGCACCTTCCGCCGACCACTGGCGACAACATCGATGTACTGTGGAGACCTCACGCCCCACGTGTTGAGCAATTCGGCGGTACGTCCACCCGGCCTCCCGCATGCCCACTATACGCCCTCGCTCAAAGTCCGTCAACTGCACATACGGTTCACGTCCACGCTGTCGCGGCATTCTACCAGTGTTAAAGACTGCGATGGAGATCCGTATGCCACGGCAAACTGGCTGACACTGACGGCGGCGGTGCACAAATGCTGCGCAGCTAGCGCCATTCGACGGCCAACACTGCGGTTCCTGGTGTGTCTGCTGTGCCGTGCGTGTGATCATTGCTTGTACAGCCCTCTCGCAGTGTCCGGAGCAAGTATGGTGGGTCTGACACACCGGTGTCAATGTGTTCTTTTTTCCATTTCCAGGAGTGTAGAAAAAGGTATTGGAATACTAGATATTTGTGACTAACCCACTCTTTTTCAGCCCAACGTTGAATAGGGAAACCAATGATTCCGCTCATGGTTATTTTGATTATTTTCTGTGGTATGATTTTTGCGTATTGAGAGTGATATATGTATGTCTTTGTGTTCATGCCACGTGGTAGGCAACATTAGGCTTGGATAGTGAAACTGTCCATCTATACGATAGTTAAGTAACAAACCGTGCGACTTTCAATTTATTTGTGTGTGTGTGTGTGTGTGTGTGTGTGTGTGTGTGTGTTAGGAATTTTGGAAGGGTTTATTGATTTTTAACGTGTGTTTTCTGTGTATTACAAACAGGGGCCACGTGTGACGAACTAGTAACAAGGCAGCTACATTCACCTACAGAGAAACTCAGGTAGAAGCAATAGATTATTTAAATAAACTGCTACTGCCTCAGGGTACAGGCATTTACACAGTTTCAACCGTGTGATTAAAATCTTGTAATCATGTGGAAAGCCACTTTGAACCCACGTGGCCATAGCCACCATATGCACATGTAGTATCCTTTGATACTGGCTAAATTCTAACTGAAGTTGCTATACAGTACAGAATAGGAGTATAGAAAAGAAAGCTTTGTCGTCTAATGCTTAGCCGATCTCTGTCCTCACCCCATTGCATGCTAGTATTGAACCTGTTCACTAGTTGCAAGTTTGAGCTCTTGTCTATCCAGTCCTACGTGTTTTAGTATTAAAGTAGTGGGAACATTACTAGTGGCTGATGACATGCAAATCCGTCTGTTAAGAATTCCACTTTTCCCAGAAACAGCGTGCGTATTGCATGCAGTTGTGTAAAATAAGAGGCTTCACCTCCACCTAACATTATATTAAATTAGGAGAAACATCTATGAAAGAAATAAAGCAAATTTATTCAGAATATCTTCAGTATGCTATGCTTGAACAAACCCTATACCCCTTTAACAATTATAAATATTAATGGCACACACTGCCAATAAGTATGCTGCGTTCTATGATGGAAAACTCCTCCATTGATCCCTCCAAAAGAATCCGTTGCACATTATTACCAATCAGGGCCTAAATATCGTTAGACACTGCCATAATTGTCAGCAGTCTTGTCGGTTTCTACTGGCCATGGACCACCATGTTTAATATCCACACCCATAGAGGGCTGTAATACAGATGAAGGTTTCTGAGAACCTATGACAGAAAAGCAGTGTAAACTGATTGCAAAATTCTTCCTTATCATTAAGGAAAGTAAAATATCCCTAAACATACCTATAACTAAGAATAGATAATTTCCCCACAAACAGATAACCTTTAATAAAGGCAACTTCTGTCAGAATCTGTTTGAAGTAATATACCCCCAGCGACAGTCTTTTCACTGTCAACAAGGGTACCCATATTCCAATAGGAAGCAACTGCACTACTTAACATCCTCAGAATACCATTGAAGAAAATGGACAGAGGCCGAAATCAAAACACTTGTGATTGATTCTTGACAGCACCCTAATAATTAAACATTTTAATTTCTCCTATGACATGCTACAGTTATTGGTATCTTACCCTTATGGGTAAAGCATTTTTTTCTGTTATTTAGGTTTGCATGTCTTGTACTATGAATCCTTCACTTAACTACAGGAAATGAAATCTTTTCTTGATGGGAAATGAGTGATATCTTCGAGTAGTGGATAGCCTTTTCACTGTAAACCAAAACAGCACAGGTGAAGTACATGTCTGTGGCTGCAACTGATGAGTGACATATTGTGTGTGTGTGTGTGTGTGTGTGTGTGTGTGTGTGTGTGTGTGTGTGTGTGTGCGTGCGCGTGTGTGCGTGTGATTACTGTGAAAAAAAGCCATCCAAAGATCGGCATGATAGGTAAAAACCAGCAATGGCACTCAGTGCTTTTCAAAAGTAGTTGTGGCTGGTTGGAGTCTTCACTAACAATCCTTCACAGCTGTGGAGTTAAGAAACATCCAACGTGGATAAATTAACAATAAAATTATATACTGACAAACATTTGATCGACGTTACATATTAATAAAAAAAAGTTCAGTTATCAGAGAAATTTTGAAGTATGTTTGTCTATAAAACATGGCAATCTGAACAAAGCATTGGAGTATGTGGGTGGGCCTTACTGTTATGGAGAGCCAAACTGTGTGCCCAGTAATTTAAGATTTGTAAGGCAATATATCACATGGCCCAGAATTATCTACTTACTACAAATAATAATGGTGTATGGTAATTTTTGAACATTATAAAATGTTTTCCTTATCTGTGTGTCATCTTTTGTGTTATTTTTGCTTAGAAACACTTGACTGGTTATGTATACAAATTTGCATCTTGAAGTGCTGAAGTATCTGCTATTATGTTTCTTAGATTGCATTCAAGCCTGAGAGAGGTTCTTAATTGTCAATGTTATACAAAGCTTTCATTGGCAGAAACATCTGCACCTATATACTGTAAATAACATTGCTGTTACTCAGAGGAAGTAACATTTATAATCTTCAAGTTTTTCAGATGCAGTTCCCACTCCATATACCTTCAACTGCACCACGATTTACGAGAGAAGTCCTGAAAATTGTAGGCCATGCTTTGACAACTCACAGTTTCAAAGTGTTGCAACTCAAAAGTACAAGCATTTAAACGAAGTATTTAAAGAGTGTATTCCTGAAGTCATTATGTGACTTGAAAGGGATGATAAAGAAATGAGAAATACACAGTGGATGGCTACTTCAAAACAAAGTAAATGTAGTACAGCTCCTACTATTAGTGTTGACAATTTAAATAAGTTACGAACAATACATCAAGAGACACTACTGCAGTTCAGTTCAGCTGTATGGATGGTTGTAACATTTAAGAAAAGACATGTCAATATAGTGAATTGCCGAACACTGGTGTCCATTGTGCACTGTACCGTGGCAAATTAACACGTTGCTGATGAACCGACCCATCCAGTGAACTACTGTGACCTGAAGTATGCCGGGAAAAGCTGAAGAATTACAAAAAAGTATTTGTCATGAATATGCTACACAAAACATTTCACTGCAGTTACCAGATAATACAGTGTAATTTTTTTTTTTAAAGATGACATTAGCGTGCTGAATACTACCAAACCAAGAGCGAGATATATACATGAAACAGTCATTTCTCTTCTTTTCTCTGGTCTGTCTATTAGGCGACTTCTGTAGGGAGTCAAATCTACAGATTTCAAATGCTGTTCACATTCGTTCATTCAAGGAACGTGATCTGCCCATAGCATCTGTTTACAGGGCAATTCAAAAAGATGGACACCATTTCAATTCGCTATATTTCCTAAACTATATACTGTACTTGAATTTTGTAAGTACATTTCAAAGATGGTGCTGTGCAGTTTCAAGTTCTACTTCTACCACTGCAGAGTTTGTAGCATAGACTGCACGAATTTTAAGTGAGGAGGCTATATACAATTTTTTTTTGCCTTCTTTATCCAACTAAAAGCATCAGTAAAACTGCGGCACAGCGTGCATTTCGGCATAACTTCAATGTTCAAGACAAGCTGTGATCACTGATTAGTAATAGCAAGATTTGTACTTAATACAAAATATGAAAGATTAACACTAAGTAAATGAAAAGTAATCTTAAATGCTAAAAATCTAAAAAGAACGAAAAAAGGAATTTCAAGAAATCATTCAGAGGAAATTAACAGAATGTTAAGCAGAAGTATAAAAGGTACTAATTACGACAGCTGAAGAAGTGGGTGGCATATGCAAATCTCAAAACGAACCCAAGAAACTGACCAACAGGTTTGATGGTCAAGAGAAGAATGAATGATTGAATGAATGTTGATAAAGACAAAGATAAGATAGAATATGCAGAGCTGTGTTAAGCTCTGAGAAAGAACATGAAAGATGACATCAGTGAGTATGAAGAAGACACACTAAAAGCCAGTCTTGAGAATAAATCTAGTTTAAAGAAAGTCAAGCAAATGCTTATGATTGGAAGACATTGGACACAGATCAAGGCCAAATTACAGCCAAGGAAAAAATACTTTAATATATTGGAAATTTCTATACTAACCAATATAGCAAAATCAATGACGATATCTTGATCCTAGACGAATTGAATGCTTTTGTTTCCCAAATTCCAGAAATACTACTACTAGAAGTCAAATATGCAACATACAATATGAAAAAAGACTGCTCCGGGTAGTGATGACCTGCGAGTCGATGTTCTAAAGCTGATGGATGAGGGAGCCATAAAACATTTAGCTAAAATATGTTCAGGTTATCTGCACCGTGGAACATTACCAAGCGGCTGGAATAATTCTAATACACGAGAAAGGTAGTACCAAGGATATAAAGAACTATTGCCATATCAGCTTACTCTCCATAGTGTACAAGTTTTCACTAGGATCTTTACTACCAGACTGAGCACTACACTCGACCAAGCTCAACCCACTAAGAATGCTGGTTTCCGATCAGAATTTAGCACAGTTGACCATATCTTCACACTACGGAAAATAATTAGAACAAATGAGTACCATCTACCCCTTTGCCTTGCATTTATAGACTTTGGAAAGGTCTTTGATTCGATGAGTCACCCAGCTATGTTTGCGACTCTAGAGGAACAAGCAGTAGAACAGGGCTATATCAAAACCTCCACAACCTTTGAACATTTACAAAACCTCCACAACCTTTGAGAGCACTGCCGAAGATACTGATGAATTTCTCATTGAAAAGGGTGTAAATCAAGGTGATTCTGTAACTCCCAAACTATTTTCAGCAGTCTTAGAAAAAGCCATGTCTAAATTTAATTGGGTAGAAAAGAGAATTCAAGTTCTCAGAAAAATACTGAACAACTTTAAGTTTGCGGGTGATATTGTCCTATTTGCAAATGGCATAGAAGAACTTCAAGTATTAGTTAACGAACTTGCATTAGTGTGTTCTGACATTGGACTAAAAATGAACTTTGATAAAACCAAGATAATGATCAATGAATGGGCACCTGAGGAAAGTATATCAGTTGGAAGTACACAACTCCAAAGAGTCACAGAATATCTCTATCTGGGTCAACTGATAAACATGAAAGAAGATTTAAAACCAGTAATATTACGATGAATAAATTGGGCTAGCAAGCTTATGGGAGCCACTCTTCAATTTTGAAATCTAAGATGTCAGTTGAGCTGAGAAATTAGTTTTGACCAGTGTATATTTCCAGTAATAACTTATGGCTCCGTAACATGGACATTAAATGAATTCACTGTTAGGACGCTTACAGTGGCCCAAAGAGGAATGGAAAGATCAACGTCAGGTTACACAAAAAAAGACAGGAAGAGAGCAGTTGAAATAAGACGAACAATGAAGGTCGCCGACATAATGGAAAGAGAACACACTGAAATGGCAGTGGTCTGGTCATGCTGCTCAAACAAAAGATGGTAGATGCTCAGTATCGGAAGAAATGGAAGATTTTACTGGAATGCTTTTTTACATGCTGACTCAAAGAGGCCACATTATTAAGTGATAGAACTGGCTGATGGTGGTGATCTGAAACATAGAAATAGACGAATTGTTTCTACCCCGTGTAATAATTCGTAATGAAGCTAAATTTCACCTCAATAGGAAAATCAACAGGCACAACCTTCGGATTTGGGGGCTACAAAATTCCCATGGAACACTGGAATACGAGTGGGACAATCCCAAAGTAAATGTGTTTTGTGTCGCATCACTGTTAAAGATTTATGAACCTTTTGACAATGTGGTTATTGGAGTAACTTATCTCAGAATATAGCCAACTGAATTAATCACCCTGTATTTGGGCTGATGCAGATCTTGTCCAGTTCACAATTATGCCATATCTCCTGTTTCTGAGGGTTCTCGCCTTGTACATGGCGTAGGTCTGCTCCAGACATTCCACCTGAAAATGTAAATAGTTTAATTTGGTGAATAGTGAATTAGTTACTTATATATCACCTATTTTTCATCATTTGAGTTTGCACATTTCCTAAATGTTATACATAAAAATACATTACATACACCATGTGTGCGTAAAGTTTGATTTTAATGTTTATTCATTATTTTATGACACTAAAACAAGCAAGAAAAGAGAACTGGCAACAGTAAAGAACATAAATACCTTGGCCAAGTTGGCCTGCCTTACCACACTGTCAAGTGACATCTACTTGCAGGGTGCAAACAAATGCCTTTTAGTCAAATCACTGTGGAAGACACGCTAACACATTATTAATGATACAGAGAGAAACCTGTACACTCATTCCAATGGCAAGAATATATTTATCTCCTGGAACAGATATACACGGAGAAGAACTAGATGTACACCAAGTAAGAAATGACGATTTCGGCAATCAATTTATTCTACCCATTTTGTTGACTTGTTTTCACATTGATTAAAGATTTTTTCTTCACCAAACTCAATGTTTCCCAACTCACTACTGTTTTCATCCTGTCTATAAACATATGGAAATAAAGCAAAGCAGAAAATAGCTGCTAAGTATATTATGTGAAATTACATATTCTCAAAAAGGACTGGCTGAAGAAAAAGCACTTAGCAGTGGTATAGGTCAGTACAGGTTCCTCTAAATATAGAAACAATAATGAAAAGTTTTTCCATTACTAAGATTCCATGTTTCTTGAGAATGAGAGCACGTGTTAATTGAAGGATAGAAAATAATGTGAAGGTGCTCACATCAAGAGCACTAACTTCTCTACCCTTCAAACACTCTTTAGCAGACATTAGTGTTCTTCTACACAACATAGGCTTTCAGAGCCAGTGTTTACTTCAGTTAAAACTTCCGGACTGAGGCACTGTGGTCAGTATATAAAGAACATTTCAATATTTCCTATTACCAACTGTGGGAGACATCCTCGGAAGTTGCCTTTTGCATCCAAGTCGTCTCCTACAGATGCACATTCACAGACGAAACATAACAGTATGGTCTTAAATATCGACTACGCACTCTGATCTCAGAAGAGAAACACAAATTAGTCTGGGGATTTTGAATTAGTGAACTGAGCTTGGGGAGACCTATTTGCAGCACGATTACTGAAGATACGGACAAAGCCCCCTCGACACCTGGTTTGCTGCTGCTCTGTGGAGAAGCCCCTACAGAGGATCCAAGCCCCTGGCCCCAAGCTGCGAAGCTCATTGCAACTACGTATAATTTCAGAAAGGAATCAGGTTCCAACAATTAAAACAGAGTGCACAGAAATTCGAGATTTGCTCTGTGTGAGATATATAACCATCACAAAAAGGGAAAATGTTGGACCAACAACTGTCTATCATTTTAAACATAACCTGAGAAATGTATTGTCATGTTGTCTCATGTTTAAGCAATTTTTTTTAAACAAGACAATATTTTTCAATGTTTTCTTTTGAAATAAAGCAGACTGTTTATTAACTACCAGCTGACAAACCCAGTATTACCCAGGTACTCATTTTAGCAATTTTCTATTATAAATGAAGACAATAAATGAACTATGTTCATAGTGAAATACGAAAAAAATTCATTTCCATGTGTATACAGGGTGTTACAAAAAGGTACGGCCAAACTTTCGGGAAACATTCCTCACACACAAATAAAGAAAAGATGTTATGTGGACATGTGTCCAGAAACGCTTAATTTCCATGTTGGAGCTTATTTTAGTTTCGTCAGTATGTTCTTCCACCTACGCTCAATGGAGCACGTTCTCATGATTTCATACGGGATACTCTACCTGTGTTGCTAGAACATGTGCCTTTACAAGTACGACAGAACATGTGGTTCATGCACGATGGAGCTCCTGCACATTTCAGTCGAAGTGTTCGTACGCTTCTCGACAACAGCTTCGGTGACCGATGGATTGGTAGAGGCGGACCAATTCCATGGCCCCCATGCTCTCCTGACCTCAACCCTCTTGACTTTCATTTATGGGTGCATTTGAAAGCTCTTGTCTACGCAACCCCGGTACCAAATGTAGAGACTCTTCGTGCTCGTATTGTGGACAGCTGTGATACAATACACCATTCTCCAGGGCTGCATCAGCACATCAGGGATTCCATGCGACGGAGGGTGGATGCATGTATCCTCGCTAACGGAGGACATTTTGAACATTTGCTGTAAGAAAGTGTTTGAAGTCACGCTGGTACATTCCGTTGCTGTGTGTTTCCATTCCATGATTAATGTGACTTGAAGAGAAGTAATAAAATGAGCTCTAACATGGGAAGTAAGCGTATCCGGACAAATGTCCACATAACATATTTTCTTTCTTTGTGTGTGAGGAAAGTTTCCTGAAAGTTTCGCCGTACCTTTTTGTAACACCCTGTATACATATAATGTATAAGTAAAGTACAGCCCAAATTAAGAAACATGATCCCAGACAGCTTCTACATGCTGGGCGCAGCTGCTTTGCATGTCTACAACCAGCACCTCTTGAACGTCATGGACAAGCTCAGTTATGATAAATGGAATGTAGTGCAAATGTTCATAAGCTTATGTTCAAGCTTCTGTCAACTACGCATGAAACCATGTTGTGGTTATATATGATCAGCATATTTTGCTTTCTTTCAAAGTATCATATCATATGGAATCTTATTTTGGGGCAATAGCAGTCACGTAAAGGGCATTCTACTTTTACAAAAAAAATTGGAATGAATAATAACCGATTCAGGTAAGTTAGAACACTGTAAACCCTTGTTTGTTAAATTGCAACGCCTGACGGTAATAAACTTGTACATCTATAATGTTCTATTGTATGCTAGTAACAATATCTCAAATATATCATTAAGAAGGGATGTACATATCCATAACACCAGGAACAAATCATGCTTAGATGTACCATATCAAAGACTATCCAAGTCACAGAATTCATATTTAGTTCTTGGACGTAAGTTGTACAATAAGTTAAGTATAGATTTAAAAGAGTTACCTGTCAATATCTTCAAAGCCAAGTTGTACAGAATACTAGTAAATAATCCTTTCTACACATTAGCTGAATTTTTTGAAACTGAAAATACTGTCTTTCAACACTGTATCTAGCGGATGGCATTATGTAATCCAAACTAAATTGTGTCTGTTGCTTTATGAGCCGAACGACAATAAAATTTGATTGATTGATTAATTGGGTGGGGTAGCGAGGGCCGCTCCGCCGCAGGCGGCAGTTCGAGGGTCAGCCACATTAGCACACTTGCGTCTCGCGACCCGGTGGTCGCGATACTGATTGACTGAAAGTTAAATTCATGACGTCTTATAAGTAGCCAATCAGAAGCATAGGTGAGATCTGAGCGAATGCAACATCTTTGCTACACACATTCTCGTATTCACAGTTGATGTGAGCGAATATCCTTGCACCTTGTGAGAGCGAGTTATTTCGTTGGAATGGCTGGTTCCGTTGCGTGTTATGTAATGTGATAGAGAATATTCAGCAAGGAAGCATTTGAATGCTTATTTGAGGAATGTGCATAAAATTCAGCCAGGTCAAGAAGGTACGATAAAGTGCTCAAAAAGTGGCTGCAGCTTTAAATGCAATTTTTTGGCTAAGTTGCGACTACATTTGGAGCAGGAGCACATGGTAAAAGAAATTAGTGAATTTCAAACGAAGGACAGTAAGTTAAGTGTACATTGCCTACTTAAATTAATATCGTCCATTATTATTACATACTTGCCTGACCTGTGGCCATTAGATCTTGTTTTTGTTGGTCAATAGAACATGTGCTTATTTGAAAGCCTGAAAAGACCATTTCGCATAAACTGTAAACTTACTGTCTGCTACATTAAGTATATGTTAAATTGTTGCAAATTTAAATGATTAAAATCACACCAGTAACTCCTGAGGGTATCTGACAGTGCAGTTGTACTTTGCACTTGTTGAATCTGAATGTAATTGTCTTTCACCGATGCTTTTTTTTAGACTTTATGAAGCGGAAGTCTGAGGAGGAAAGAAAAACAAAAAGTAGTTTTGTCTCTCGTTATGGCACTAAGCATTTAAATGATGGCACTGCAAAAACCAACTTTGTATGCCACAGAAGTGGCACATTTTCTTTGAAGTCAGGTGGCAAAAGGCTGTGTAAGTCCCAGAGCACTTGCAAGATGGGGAACCATTGTGTTGCTGCCATAGAGCTTCACGAAGAAGAAAGTGGAATCTGTAGTGTCATTTGGCTGCATCTCCTGACTTGACATGACCTTCATAACATTAAGAGAGACTTCGCCTTTGGTGATGATCAGCAACCTAACATTGATGAAATCAGTGTTAGTATGTGGTTGGAGAAAATGAAAGACTGCGTTCTCCTCTATAAGAAATAAGACGAGGCCAGGGAAGATTTTAATAGCACTGACTCGGTGATAGTGTTAATGACAGACTACCAGAAGCAGTTATTACAGAGATTTGGAGAAAATATGTGTAGACTACACACATTTTACAAATGTTTACAAGCTGTTGGTGACCACATTGTTAGTGGTATACAATTTTGGTTCAGGTATGCCTGTAGCATTCTGTTTTCAAATCAGGAGACTATTTCCACAATAACTCATTTCTTTAGTGCTGTGGAAGAGAGAGCTGGCAGCATAAAAACGTCTGTATTCATGTCCGACAACACTAATACTTTCTGTAGTGGATGGTCACGAGTCATGGGACCTGCAGAAAATAATCTACTGTGTGCTTGGCACATAGACCACAGCTGGCATACTGCCACCATCACAATCTGGGTATAAATACAAATATGCACCTTGAAGCAATGCATAGAGTTTTAAAATATTGTTATCTAAAGGGAAAAACAAAACAATAGACTTGACAGACTACTCGTTGTGTTGATGAAATTAGTGTGTGTGAAACTGTGTGCTCGAATGGTTAAACTGTATAGGGTGGCCATTCATATAGAATCAATGTTATTGAGGCTCGTCATAAAGCTTCATGTAGTGTTAAGGAGAATGACATTACAGTCAATACTGATGGCACAAAGTTTCATGTGAAATCCCAAACACATTGTGGTGTAACACATACTGTGATTTTAAATAACATTGAATGTAAATTGGAGTGCAAGTTGAAGTGCTCCAAATGTATACATGCTTTCAGTTGTTCTTGTGTGAACATTAATTCATTTGAACATATGCATGCACATTCATGCAGTGTCAATGACATATGCATTAGCCTACATTCAAGTGCCACATTTACACCAAGTGAATCAACGGTGGCAGAATAGGCTTCTGCAATTTTGTGTTCACTGCAAAGAAATACTAAGGATCATGAGAACGCTTCTCTGGCCCAAGAACTGGTGTCCACATACCAAATTTTGATTAACCGTGTCAGTTCAGGTAAATTGTCCACAGAAATCCTGAAGTCACTACAGAAGGATGCAGCTCATTCACTGTCACTTTTTAATCAGACTGCAGGGAAGCTCCACGATGCCCCAGCAACAAGAAGGTAAAAGTGCAACGAAGACCTGGTAAATGTAACAAACAGCCAAAGAGCAGTTTGAAAAACCCAACTCTTGCTGAAAAAGCAAATATTGTTTCGGCACTGAGGCAGCCTGAAAGTGAAATATTAAATGTTCACGTAGATTCTGACCATATTTACTGCTGGTACTAAGTTTTAGATGTGTATGCGCTTCTGTACATTCCATGGTTTGTAGGCCTACTGGGGAAACTCGCCATGTAAAACAAAGAGTAACACATTGTGCTTGGTACCCGTGTTAGTGATGTGGAAACCCAAGCGATATTAATAAAGAAAATAATAAAGAGCAAGGAAAATGGAATTTGCTTTTCAAAAAACCAAAGACATATATAACAAAAAAACATTTCGATTCAAGCTAAATTAAGACATTATAAAACTGTCATTAGACCAGAATGCCTGTATGCATCGGAGTGCCTAACTCTTAACAAAAAGGGGGAAATAGAAAACATGGAAAAGAAAGAAAGGAAAATTTTGAGAAAAATATTAGGACCGAGAAAGATTGGAGAAGAGTACAAGCTAAAGAGTAATAAGGAAATATACAAAACTATTGAGAAAGTGAGTGAGGCAATGCGTAAACGCAGACTAACGTTTTATGGTCACCTGTCGAGGATGGATGGAAACAGACTAACAAGAAAAGTGTTTGAACATAGTAACAGGAACGAAAAAACCAACAATAAATGGATACAGATGGTGAAAAAGGATTTGGCCTATTTTAATGTCACCCGTGAGTCAATCAGGGACAGGGAAAAGTTTAGACAAATAGTGAACGAAATTAAGTGTTTTCCAGAAGAAACGAAACTAAAGAATAATAACAGGAAATGGTCAGAAGAGCGGAGGAGGAACCACTCGAAAATGATGAGGAAATATTGGGAAGAGAGAAAAAAAGATCAAAAAGCCGGGCAAGTGAATTGTTGAACGTGGTCCAAAGATGGCCGAAATCGAAAGAAGAAGAAGAAGAAAGAAAATAAAAACTTTTTTTGCAGTGTTGTCTTTCAATTGATACCTTTATCCTTTTATTTGCACGTGCAATTAAAACCTTTATTTGAAATACTACTTGATTACATTAAAATGAATTGCTGTGTAACTAGTGGAGAAAATTGAAGTCTGCAGAGCAGTGTGTGTGGCATGAATTTGAAGCCCCTTATCACATGATGCACTGAAGTCTGTTGTAACAATACACTGCAAAATAAAATTGCTTGCATAACAATTAAAAAGATATTTTTCACTTCTGAATCACATTTCAATTTGGTTCATTACTAAGAGTTCAACAGAATAAAATATTTAAAGGCTCTGAATGTAGCAACTTCCTGAAAAATTTTGTACGTGCAATCCTACAGTAATTATTGACCAAGGAAATGAGTGTTAGTAAAGAATTTCACACAGTGTTAAGTCTGAGGAAACAAGGTTTCTACATCATCCAAGGTGCAATTCCTGAGCAGGGTTGTGTGGTTAGTACGATTTACAGAATACTGAGAACTGTAAAGACAAGTGGAACACTATTTTCTTTACTACAATTAATCATTTCCTTTTCAGTATCATTCCAAGCTGCTTTAGAATTATTTTTAGAGTTTGCAGTCTCATGTGCTTTAAATCTAGCAATTATATTTTTAGATTTAAAGCACATGTCTTCAGTACCTTTAGAGATTCATCTTTCAGAATAGGAGTTTTTATGTAGATTGATACTGTGCAATGCTTGGTTGGCAGAATTTACCAACCTGTAGATAGCAAAGAGGAAAACTGTAAACTATTTGAGTCATTTTCCCAATTTTTATTGGTACAGAAGATGATGTTTAACTGACAATAAATGTGTCTGAGCTGCAGTAACTGCACTTACAGTTAAGATGTTTCACCTGTTTTTTGTTCACACTTCACTGATGAGAACACCTCATTCCTGTTTTTGCAGTTTTAGAGCGTTTTTCAGAGTGAAAGTGGAATTTGCATTTGCTATGCTGGTCACTTTCTTCCTGTGTTCATTTTTTTAGCCTCACGTATTTCTAAACATGATATGCTTCAAATGTAAGAATTTTACTTCAAAATGGACACTATGCTGCAAGGATATTGAGAGCAATAAGTAATAATTGATTCTGAGACACCAGAGATAGTGTGAAAGCGGACCGGAAGAAAATGTAATCAAGATGTACAACGTTCTTCCATTTGACAGATGAAGTCTTCCACTTGTAAGGTATTTGACCATTTAGACTTTGCATGTAGTAATTCCATGGAAATGCCTTAATTGCTAAAAACTTTATGGGTTTTGAGTCGTCATCAGATAATTGCGGCAAATTTACACTGAAGACAAATTACGAAAGCTAATACATAATAATGAGGCAAAAGTAACACCAGGAATGAAAATACATACTGGGTACAAGTACCTACAATATGCTTAGGCAGGTTCTTACGAGTTAGCAATACAAGAAAAACACACAGTCTCATACGCAATTGCTGGTAGACAACATTTGGAACAGAAGATATTATCTGGGAACTTCATGTCAGACTGAAGACAGCAGACTTGAGGATTGTATTGTTTTTAACTTGCACCAGGTGGCATTGATGTCAAAAATTGAGACAAACCAAGACATAGCTTTTATAATACACAAAACAATGTAAATATTCCAGCCACATTTTTGGATACAAGAGACTTGCATGTTTCAGTGGACAGGGACATAAGGGAGGCAGAGTTGCTATATATTTAAACAGAAAGGTAAAGGATACCACTTTGCGGACAGACAGAAACATACACAAATTGTCTAGAAGCAGCAGCTATACAGAGAAAGGAAGAAGAGCTTAATACTAGGACAGTACTGATCTCCAAGTCGTCAGGCAAGACATTTTCTCAAGTAACTGCATGTACTGGCAGATCATGTCATCAGTCTATTCAAAAAGTTCATGTATTAAATATTAATTTCAGACCATTGCAAGCTGTTGACAGAAATAACTGACAAATCAAAACACAATGCATTTACATTTAGTAGGGATGTAAGACACAGTAAATAAATAAATAAATAAATAAATGTGTTATATTTAGCTCAGAAAAATGGAGTAATAATAATAAAATTATATTGTCATTCAGCTTGTTAAAGCAATAGACAAAATCAAGAGCATACATTTCCCAGTGTACTTTAGTTTGCATGAAATGGACAAAAGCAGAAACCAAATGTTACCAAGCAGCACTTTCCCCTTAAACAATTGAACAACAGCGTAAAAGGGATCAATTACTAGTAGCTTATACAATTTGGCTTTAAGAACATTTACAGGTAATTCTTTAAAATCTTTGCTTAGTCTGTTAAATGTCCTTAGTCCTAGGTAGCAGTTCTGTGATTTACATAGCCTATGACGTGGCATATCTACACGTTCTGTTTCTAGTATTATAGCTATGAATATCACTTCTCAATACAAATTTTGAAACATTGTTTCTAATGTACAACAGAACATTATAAATAAATAGGTTTACTACTGTTACACATTGCAATTTAACAAACAGAGGTTTACAGTGTTCTGATTTACTGGAATCAGTAATTTTTATTGTGCAGAGGTGGGGTAAAGTATAGTTTTGTCTTACAGTGAACGAACTTTTATTAATAGTTTCCCCTTATCATTTAACCAATATTTTTAACCAACATTCATTTTATGTATTTCATGACATGTTTGTTGCCTGTTGATCTGCGGTAAAAACTTTCTTTTGAAGGTTATTTTACTGGTGCAGTTTTCCTTGACCAATCCACTATAAAGATATCTCATTTATTACTCGTCCTACCGTGGCTATATAAGTTGGGTTAAATATTATTCAGTTTGTGTGTGTATGTTGTTGATAAGACAAATAGATACTTCAAGAATACTCCTCTCCACTTTTTCAGTTGCGAAAATACAGAGTGTACATGAAGTTCGGGAACACTTCCAATTATTTATTGCACAAGAACCAAACATTGTACAGACATCATACATGTCATTTTGAAGATAAACCCTGGCAGATTTTTTTCATGAATACCACCACAGCGTAGTTTAATAATTTGCAATAGACTGTGCTAGTCGTGGGCACCAGAATACGGAGCTACCGCATCGATGGATCGGTCGTGCTACAGAAAGGGACAGCTGTTTCATGAAATGGCCTCCCCAATACCGGATCTCACTCCGGGTGGCTTTTTTCTGTGGGGACACATTAAAGGTCTGGTGTGTATACCGCCTCTACCACGTGATGTAGCAGAGCTCCAGGAGAGGATACTGGAAGCGACTGTCAGTCTACAATGCCATGCTGGGCCAGGTAGGGCAAGAATTCGATTACTGTATTGACGTCTGCCGGGTCACTCGTGGTTCGCATATCGAATATTTGTAAAGAACACTTTTAGAGTTTCTCTTCAAAATGCAATATGTATGACATCTGTACAGTCTTTAGTTATTGTGCAATAAATAATTGAAAGTGTTCCTGGACTTTATGTACACCCTGTATCAGAGGAATCGGTAATTTTTCATTCGAACTGCTTCAGTGCAGCTTTCGACTGGGAAGAAATCCAGCTACATACAACTGGTTTCATGTTTACAACTAATTTTACAAACATATATTTACAATACACAACTGAGCGCCGGGTGGATCCCAAATGTTTCGCCAGTAGTCTATGGCCCATCTTTTTCTTCATTCACGGTCACTAGAAAATCTAAACATGCGAATACAATTTTTGCAATTGAATTAGAAATCTCCACTCGCATCGTGGCTCGTATGTAAACAAGTTTGAATATTTTATAGTTTGGCGAAAACATGCCGGACAGTTCAGCGCACGTTACAGGAGTCTTGGAGGAATCGTTAACGCCAGGATTTCACCCTAAACAAGTCCCGCCCATTCACCACCGGTTTTCCCGGTGTTTGTTCGTCGCTTGGGCATCGTTTCATTTGACACGTGGTTTGTCGCGTTCGGCTGCACGCTGCGGTTTAACGTTGTCTTTTAGCGCGTTTCCTATATTGCAGTAGGGGAGAGAGGGGCACGATGGCCATAGGGGCAAGATGGCCCACTAGAGTTACTTCATACAATAGACACTAGATCGTGCTGGGAATCAATCATCAGGTTGGTAGCACTGTCCCGCTCCCTCTACAGGAGCAATATGGCCGGCGGAGCAGTTTTAGACAAGTTGTGTTGATTAACTGTTTTTGTGCATGTGTGAGTAAAATTCTACTCGTCGGTTAAGTGAGTGTTATGTAAGGTTTGCTTACTTTAGGCGCAAGAGGTGAGTAGTATAATTAAACGTCGTAGTTTAAGTATTATTTCTATATGGCATACAATCTAAATTGCTTCAGTGGGTTTTTTGACGAATAGAATTTATTGTAAACATGGCGATGGGGCAGGTTGGCCCAGAGACGACGGGGCAAGATGGCCACCCGGGCCAACCTGCCCCGTACTATATATTTTTTTAAACTCTATGAAAGATTTCTTATTTTTAATGATAATACTTATAATTCGTCGAGTTTATGAAATTATTAACATAATTTTCGAAGTTAAACATATTTTGATACGCTTCGGAGGTCAAAAGATTGTCATATTCACGAGATAAAAAGAGTTTTCTTTTTAAAACACGAACCTGTAAATTTTGTTATATTAGCGAACTGAGTAGTCACAATCTGGTTCATTTCTTTGTTTTTCGAACATCAGAGTTATGGCCTTGGTTTAAGTTTAAACAATTTGTTATATCTATAGGAACATAAAAATGGTGTGAAATTATAAAAGTGAAACAGGAATGATTTCTTAAGTTTTAGAAGTAAAAGAAAAGGGAAGATCTGTGAGGGCTACTAACGAGGTATTTGGGATTCCAAGAAAAACTTTGGGGAGGTACTGTGTTAAGTACAAACATACCTCATGTCAGCCTACACAGTCAACTGAACTTCAGGAAACTGAAACTGAACCTCAACCTCAACCCATGCCAATGGACCAAAACCCTCAGCCTGGAGGAGTCCTACAAATACTTAATGACAAAAAATAAGCCTTGGGATAAATTTGGCTATGATAAAAGATTTCAGGTATGAAATGTTAACTAAAATTATTTTTATTTGCAAAGCTATATTTCAATTTCTAATGTTTTTCTCTATCCCTGCCATTGTTATTGTGTCTATCTCGAAAGGGTTTTCGCCAAATAGGGCGAGTGACATCAGCTGAGAGAGGGTCACTTGTTACGATCGCTTTTGCAGTTAGTGCATTGGGTTATATTGTGCCCCCAATTCTTCATCTTCCCGAGGGTCAACTTCAAGCCTCATTTTGTCCTTAACAGCCCGATTGGGTGTGATGGAGCAGCTGATGACAGAGACAAACTTTTCAAAATACATGAAACATTTTGTTCTACACGCTCGCTGCTCAAAAGAACGCCCTTGCTTGGTTTTGATTGATAATCAGAGTTCACATCTCGACTTTGAAGTTCTTGATTATTGTAAAGGTAATGGAATCACCTTTCTATCTTTTCTGGCGCACTGTAGCCACAAGCTGCAGCCTTTAAACAGAAGTGTTTATGGCCCTTTTAAAAAGTTCGTGAACTCAGCATGTGATGCATGGCCTATGACTATTTACGACATCCTGTCTATAGTGTGAATAGCACTTCAAAATGCTGCAACGCCCAATAACATAACCAGTGGATTCAAGGTAACAGATCAATCCCTTTAACAAAAATATTTTTACTGACAGTGATATTATGCCTTCCTACACTTCAGATACGCCAGACCCAAACACTGAAAACAGTCCAACTCGAGCTGAGATAAACGTAAGACCGTTTCCAGCTCCAGAAAAGGTCAGACCTTTTGACAAAGCAGAGCCCAGAAAAAGTATGGGAGCAGGGAAAAGGGAAAAAAAAATTTGTCATAGTGACAGACACTCCAGTAAAAAAAGGCCTAGAACAAAAAGGTGCAAAAGAAAAGAAGGCGGAAGCATTGGAAAGAAAACTTAAATCACAGGCTAAAAAAGCACTTTTTCAAAAAGAAAGTGGGAGCAATGGTAGAATGAAATTAACTAAATTAACTGCAGTAGGCCTAAAACGCAAGAAGAAGCCAATGCATGAAGAAGATGATGAAGATGACGAAAATGAAGATTCACTGTGCCTAAGGTGTCTCAAGCCTTTTTCAAACAGTCAACCTGGAGCACAATGGATTCAGTGCACAAACTGCAAGTGTTGGGCTCATCAGACATGCGTAAAAAATGAAATCCTGTGGACCGTTTTATGAGTGTTATAAATGTGCTGATCCTTTGGATGTGGACAGTGATTAAAGTTGATTGGTTGGTATTATGACACTATAATTCTTAATAATTTTAAGCTTTCCCATTGTCATAATAAAATGTTAAGCATTTAACTCAATATTCAACTTGATTTGATATACATTAAAGTATGTTTCTTGATACCTATTCGTTTTATTTTGTTATCCCAAAGTTATACTAGTTTAACGTATCAAAATATTACATGGGTCAACGTGCCCCAGCATCTGGGCCAACTTACCCCGCAGCAGGGGCATATTGGCCCACTAGACATATGTCCAGTAATTAATTTTTGATAAACTTTTTAACTCTTATTTTCAAGGTTAATAATTGTGATGCAGATTCAGTAAGACTGCTCCAAATATTTAGCAATATTCTCATAATTTTAAATACGTAAAAAATTAATATAATGGTATTTTAAAATGAGTGCTTTTAAAAAGCAAGTTTTTCAGAAGCGAGTACTGTTACCACAAGACTGAAGAGGCATATTTTCACAGTCCACCCACGGAAGTTGAGCGAAAAGATGCCGCCAAAATAAAGGACTTTTTAAACGTTAATTTTGTATACTGTGTGTATTGCTCATGCAAAATGTGTATGTAATATGTATATATTTTTGTTTAATAAACTGTGCCACATACTATATCTTCCTACTGAAGTTGCCTTTGTAATACTAAAAGAGATGCCTATTTTAATGAATAAATTTACTGTACAGTACTTCTTTTTGGCAAATAAACATGTACAGTTCGATTATCCAAACAAACCAGTTTTCCAAACACTCATGTCCCCCCAATTAAAATGGCTCTGAGCACTATGGGACTTAACTACTGTGGTCATCAGTCCCCTAGAACTTAGAACTACTTAAACCTAAGTAACCTAAGGACATCACACACATCCAGGCCCGAGGCAGGATTCGAACCTGGGACCGTACCGGTCTCGCGGTTCCAGACTGAAGCACCTAGAACCGCTCGTCCACTCCGGCCAGCCGTCCACCAATTACTTCGGATAATCGACGCTCTACTGTATTACTAAATTTCATCATAGTCCAACATGTGTTAGACTGTGACGATAACAGCATAGATGTAACTTCCAGTTTGCGGTACTGGCAGCTGTTCAGTATGGGGCCTTACAGTATGGTTAGGCATGGAAGGGGGGGGGGGGGGGGTGAGTGAATGAGCGGGACTTGTTCCGGGTGAAATCTTAGGGCTAATGGCACGTGCCCCTCCGCCTAACGGCGCGTTTATGCTGCCACCTCGGCATGGCACGGCGATGATGTATCAAACCCACAGAATCCTACCGCCCCATTTAGCGTGCACCATCGCAGCTCGCGCCGCTCGCTACGATCCTCGCCAGGCGATGATATCAAGCTGGTTAGTGTTTCGCGCTACGACCTTCGTCGCCCGGCCTGAAACTTTTACTGTGATTGTCTGCTTCAGGGTCACTCTAGCAGAGCGTTTGTTTATTGGATGCAGTTCTGCACAGGTGACAAGCAATGGGTGAAGATTTGAAGCAAATGATTTATTTCAGCCATTTTAGAACGGCACGCCATCTGGGGCCAGAAGCATGCAGATCATCACAACAGTTTCATACTGGATAAACTGTGGAAAGAAGTTGCAATAAAATGTGGAACATGTAAAGGCCCGTCCACACGCAACGATCTGTCTGCGCACATCACATCTGCGCAGACAGATCGTTGCATGTGGACAGAAGATTTGTACCAATCTGAGGTGTGTGCAAACCTCGAAGTTGGAGATGGAGGTTTGAGCGAAAACTCTCAAATCTGTGGGTTCAAACCACATCTGCGCATACAAGTTGGAGCGTGTGGACAGGAGATCGCCGCAAATCTGGCGCGAAACAGCTGTTTGCTCAGTCTAGTGTTTGTTTTTGTGCGCACAGGGCATTAAAATGGCTGATACTCGTCAGTGTTCTCGAGAGTTCGTAAGTGAATTCATTGAAATATATAGAAACCACCCACGTTTGTGGAAGATTAAAAGTAAAGAATATAGTGACCGAGACAAAAAGACAGCGGCATACAATGCTCTAATTGAAAAACTGCGGGCAGTTGACGCCTCGGCAAACAGAGGAACGGTAATTTAAAAAAAAATTCGTTGCGAACTAACGAAATTATTTGCGGATGGGTGTCGAAACTTATAATTATCCCTTAAAGCTTGTAACCCCTCATATTATGAGAAAAATACTTGTATGAGAAGGGCAACTTCTCCTCATGAACGGCTGGCGGTAACATTAAGATTCCTAGCAACAGGAGGGAGCTGCAAGGATTTGGAATTTTCAACTGCAATATCGAAACAAGTGTTGATTTAAATAATACCCAACGCATGTGAAGCTATTTACGCTGTCCTGAAGGATGAGTTCATGAAAGCAAGTCAAGAAACTTAAGTCTGTCAGCGAATTGTTTACCGAAAACAGTTATCCAAAGTTCAGAAATCTTGAAGGCCTGGTGTAGGAGCAGATCAAGTATACCAGCCAACGTTATGGTATTTTGATGTGCTTGACTTTCTTAGTGATCAAGAAACGCCAAGACCAAGCAGGAGTACAATTGACGATGAAATTGGAGTGTCAATGTGCGAGGAAATGGAACACGAGGTAATGTAAAACAAAACAGGTTCGCCCTGCAACTCTCGCAGTAAATTTACGTGGGAAAACTGCTTTCACTTTAGCAGCCACTGTCTACACCATTTTGACCGCTTTCTCTGTTTCCTGCGGTTGGTCTGAATGTTTTTTTTTGCAACACAAGTTGCGAACATAGACCACAACAGAACTTCCTCCATTTCTGTATTTCAAAATAACTGTAAAATTTTTGACGTTTACGGGAAGCGTATTCGCTTCCCACTGATTTCTTTTCTACACCGACGAATGGCGGGCGAGTAGTAGATTGGGGTTTGTGTCGCTTGAATACAGCACATTTGCAGCGATCTTTGCATGTACAGACATCTGCGCCGATGTCTGCGCAGACAGATCGTTGCGTGTGGACCGGGCCGGGCTTAAGTTGCATTTCAATTTAATTTCACAATACTTCCTTCATTAAATGAACACAAACAGATTACTTTATTATGTAAAACATAAGCAGCATATTGTCGGTTGCATTACACAATATTTTATTCATTAAAGAAACGCTTAAACAGATTCTTTATCTCGATAGCTTCAGCAGGAGCTGCATTGTTTCTCCTTGATGGCTGAACTCCAGGAAGTACGTCTCTGTACTCCACATTGTTCAGTACATTCTCTTTGTCCACAATCACATTATGTAAAACGCAAAAAGCTTTCACAATCAGTTCTGCAGTCTCTACTTTCGTTCCAATTGGTTTGTTTAGTAATCGCCACTTTGCAGCCGCAATTCCAAAGGCACAATCAACAGTTTCTCTAATTTGTGGAAGAACTTTGTTGAACTTTTAGTTCGAGCAATCAAGATTTCTCCTGGCAAAAGGTTTCATCAGGTGCCTGATAAGGGGGTATGCTTCATCTCCTATGGAGACGAAGGGGGCTTTAACAGCAGTACCTGGTAGAAAGTCGTCTTCAGGAATGTGAAGCATGCCTTTCACCGTTTTATCGTACAAGACAGACATCCTGAAAGTGCCTCCGTCACTTTGTTTTCCAAATGCTCCAACTTCAATAAAAGTAAATTTAGTCTGCATCACACACAGCCAGCAGAACTATTGAAAAGTATTTTTTATAATTGAAACACATAGAACTAGACCATTTAGGGCTTACAATTCGTATATGCTTCCCATCAATAGAACCTAGACAACTTGGAAACCCCAACTTCTTGTAAAACATTTCAGCTATTTCTCTGAATTCTTCTTCCGTTGGTGGCTTCATATGCAATGGTTTTAGTGTTTGCCACAACACTGATAAAACCTGTCTTACAATTTGACAAACAGTAGTTATTCCTACTCTAAACTCTGCTGCTAGGCTTGCATACGACTTCCCTATTGCCAAGAACCTGAAATTAAAAAAAAAAATGTGTGTTACTTTCCACTGTGTATTTATGTAACTACATTGTGTACTTAATGGAATTGGTTATTCTTTAAGCGTTTCTGCAAAGATATTTTTCCTCTTATTTCAGCAGTCTGCGATGTTAAGAAAAAATGGGAAAGTCTTCGAGAGCAGTTCAAAGAAAGGCTGAACACGCTTCCTAGACATGCCTCAAACGGTGCTGCTCACACGGCTCCAGTACAGTGGCCGTATTTCGAGGCTATGAAGTTCTTACGAGATAATTTTGAACCTAGAGCGACTAGTGGGAATTTGGATCCCGCGGAAACCAGTGATACAACTGAACAACAGCGAGTATAGTTCTCATTTTGATGAACCTCATAGCCAACCAACAACCTCTTTAGCATCATCAATTTCACCAGTTTCTTCTTATCGCGCTGAGACACCACCAAACTCTACACCTGCTCAACGTAGGGCCTATAGGAAGAGACCACGACCTGTCGACCCAATTGCAATTCAGTTGATAGAAATTGAAAAAGAGAAGTTGCATATGCGCAAAGAAAAAGAGTCGCTGTTATCAGAAAGAACGATGAAGATGTAACTTTCTTCATGTCTCTTCTTCCTCACGTGAGACGCATGACTCCTTTCGACGAAATGTCGTTCAGAATAGATGTGCAGGAACTAGTTATGGAAAGAGTACATGGATCTTCAGATCGAAGTTACAGAGGATACGATGAAGCTTCGCAACGGTATATACATATTCATCCATCTACTTCAAATATTAGCACTGAGAATGGATCCATAGGGTTTACAGCACTTAGTAACCAACATTGCACAGTTAATGGTGTACAAACATCAAGCCCTGGTGAGAAGGTAACTGGTGGCACACACTACGATCGCCCAGGTGAAGTGGAAATAAGTTTTGTGAATAGCATGGACCCGCATTACAACCGAGCTTAAAAAGGGGACTAAATAAACCTTGTCACATTATACAGCACTTTTGAAATGTAGTTAGAACTGGTTAAAATAAAACCATCAGAAATGTATTTATTATTGTTTTTATTTGTAGCTATCGTGTACGGCTTTCGTACCCCTGTAATTCAAAATCATGCAACAGAAAAATATTTTATAGGATCTGTCATTAGTAATTAGGTGTAATATTTTTTAATGTTATAGTTACATCTAAGTTATAAATTTCACTATTAGGACAACCCTAAGCAGATGTAGTACATGAAGTAGACATAAATAAAATCTGACAAATATTACTTCAGAGTGAGTACCAGGCGCTCCCCCACAGAAATTGCATTAACGATGTTGGGCCGAATCTTCACCTGTTTAGCTATTCTTGGTTCGATGAGATTTAGAATGCACTGGAAAGTTTCCCGCAGCATTCGTAAATGTCTGAAAAAGCGATCTGGATAGTTTTTGAGCTGTTGGTAATACTTGTGAAAGTATCCGTAGTGAGAACGTTCAGCATTCAAAGGGTGCACTCTGTAATTCCTCTTCCTTCTCCTTTCCAACAACCACATTTTTGTAGCAACTTTATAAACTTGCTACTCAAACGTGGGAACGTGGAAAGCTTTTTAACAGTTTTATTAGAGAATATAATACACATTTACGTAGTTAGTCTATTTTCATACTTCTGTAGTAGTAGGGAACTATGGAACCAGTTTTCTCGCACAATTTTATTGTTCTTTCAGTTAAAACGGCGAAATCTGAATGGAAACATCTGAGAGACAATTACAGAGAAGAACTTAAAAAAACTTGGTAACGTTAGATCAGGTGACCCAGGAAAAAGCCCACAGAAACGCAATTCCACTTGGGCTTGGTTCCAACACATGCATTTCCTAAGGAATATTTTAATTCCAAGAGCAATGCAGAGTTCGTTGTCATCAGAAACGGAACCAGCAAGTCAATCTCAAATATCTCCAGAATTTTCGTCTAACGACCACTCTAGCCCACCAGATGAACGAAATCAGTCTGATATATCATCATTAGTGGCAGTTGATGAAACGTATCACAGTAGCACAGTCTCACAAAGGGGAAAAAAGTGTGCCAAATATTGAAGAAGAATTTTTAAAGCTCGAGAAGGACAAATCAGTTGTGATGAAGGCACATCAAGACATGACCCAAAACGATGATACATACCACTTCCTGATGAGTCTCAGGAGTGCAATAAACTCCCTTCCAGTTCAGCGGCAAATGTTTGTGAAATTTAAAATACAAGAGCTTGTTTACAGTGAATTGGAGGCAGTGAGTGCAGTGCCAGGTTCTTCAAAACAATGACTGCGCTAATTCAACTTACTTCTTCATTACAGACAACTTTGCTTTTTGTATTATATTAATGTGAAACTGTATTCCGTTTTGTAATTGTTGCCTGAAATGTTCTTTGATAGTGATACATGTTATTACTCAATTTGCAATAGAAATAAAAGTTTTTTCAGGAACGTTCTCTATTATTGTAATTAAAAACCTTTACTAAATGGCAGTCGATATTCTTAGGGAGAGTCAATGTCCACCCTATTACAATGTGCTCAAAATTCGACGAGTCGTCATAATGTGAAAACATAACTAAGATAACGACGACATCGTTGTTACATAAGACGGTTCTAATTGGATAGTGGTGAATAACGTCTGGCTGCACCTTTGTTATCTTCGACCTTCAGCTGCTAATGAATTAAGATCCCTTTGCCGCTGGGGACAAGACCACCAAGGGGAAAAAATACACAGAAGCAAGCAGTGACACGCACATCTCATCCTTTACACTGCTTTGAACTAGACGAGAATCCAACACATCAATCGACAATAATTCATTTACCTGTCCTGCTGTGCTTGAGGCTATGCTGAATCCGCGCATTTTCTTTCAGTTACAGTAGAAAAATCGAAATGGCAGCACCTTACAGAAAACGATAACTTAATCATTTCGTCGTCAAATGATCCAGCAAAGCGTTGATTGAAACGCTGTCCCACTCAGCCTTGGTTTCATTGCATTCATTTCCTAAAATAGACTACTTGTAAGAGCTATCCACATATCTTTCTAACTGGAGATAGGGTCGATCTAAAGAATGTAATTATTTACAGCTTGCGGTACTACACTTACGTGAACTGCAAAAGCGATAATACAAAAAAAAATAAACTTTTTGCGCCTTAGTCAAACTTAGGCATAGAAACATCTGAAAACGTATATTTTTTAACATCTGCTGTTTATTATATGCAACTAGAAAGAAATCATGTGGAATGTTGCAAGCTTTTATTACAATGCATCAGGAGCAAGATCTCATCTTAGATTAATATACTCTTATCTTTTAGTTCGAAATACGAAATGTACATTATACCAATTGTAGGATGTTAATGACAAATAATTGTTTGTCTTTTGTGATGCAACGTGTGGCCAAGTATAAAAGCATAGCAGATGATTGTCCAGTAGCCGAGGGGAAAACTCTTATACATTTGGATTTACCTACACAATGAGACCATTAAAATAATACGAGGGACCGACACTAGGTCTGCGCTGATCACTAGTAACACTCTAAGCGCCAAGCCCGTAAAATTTACGGGCCTGGGATCGCGCGAAAATCACCAAGCCCGTAAAATTTACGGGCCGCTACATTTAATTTCATTCAAAACACTGCAACGTTATTTCTACGGGTTTGGCCAGCGCTATACGTTTTTCAGATGTTTATTAACAAAATGCGTCCATAGATGTCACGGCAGCGCTGTAATTCATGTTAAAACTTATCTTTGCGTTCTCAGTCTGTATATCATTCAGTTGTTTGTCATCATGTTTCGGCGCGGTTTATCAGACGCAGAAATTGCGGATTTGATCAATCATAGCGACACTCTGGATAATGTAGAGAGTGATTCAGACGATTCTGAATGCAATGGTGTGTTTGAAGGTACGTATTTCCGAATTTTCCACGTAATTGTGCAGTACGCACATATCTGTTGAACATGTGTAAACGATGTATGTAGTTACACATAATGTGATATTCTTTTTAGAAGACGAGATTGATGACAGTTTGTCTTCAGATGAAGACGAGAATGATGTTGAAGGTGTTGCTTCAAATCCAGCAGCTGTGCCGTATCCGAAAGACAGTGAGTGGACTGCAGTTGACACCTACCGACCTCTGCCTGTCAACACGACACCCAGGCAGATACTAGTGGATATTGATGAGTCGAGTTCTGTACTGGATTGCAGTAAAGTGTTCCTTACTGACAGTGACGTAAATGAACTCAAGAGACAGACAAATTTGTATGCATCACAGACAATACAGAAGAAAAGAAGAGGAAATAATCTGAAGCCCCATTCAGTTTTGAGTTCGTGGAAGCCAGTGACTATAAGTGAGATGAGGCGTTTCTTGGGTATTATTTTCCACATGTGTGTTTCGAAAAAGCCCAAAATTGCGGACCATTGGAGCACTAATCCTGTTCTTAGTTGTAACTTTTGTCCCCATGTCATGAGCCGTTTGCGTTTCACTCAGATATTGTCATGCTTGCATCTTGTTGACAATTCAAATCAGAAAAAACCAGGCGAAGATGGATTTCATCCACTTTACAAAGTTTTGCCATATTATAATAATTTGAAGGAGCGATGTATCCAGGCATATCGTCCCTCAGAAAAAGTGACAATTGATGAAGGAATTTGCCCATTTCGAGGTCGTGTGAGTTTCCGTGTTTACATGCAAAATAAGCCTCATAAGTATGGACTGAAAGTATATGCTGTTGCTGAAGCCAGTAGTGGCTATGTTGTAAATTTTGAAGTTTATGCTGGTAAGCATATTGTTGACAATTCTTCGTCTGCGGTTATTTTGCGATTGTTGTCTGACAGCAGCTTGCTGAACAAAGGCCACACTGTGTATTTAGATCGATTTTATTCCAGTCCAGAGCTATTTCAGCAACTGGCAGAGAAAGGCACTGGAGCTGTTGGTACTGTGAACAAATCCAGGAAAGGATTGCCTAAAGATTTAGTATCTGCTAAGCTGAAAAAGGGCGAAATGTCTTTTCGGCGTAAAGATAATGTATTGGCAATGAAGTGGAAAGATAAGAGAGATGTGTATACATTGTCTACAAGGCATCAAGCAACATTTGGTACGCATACTAAGAGAAATGGGTCTGTAGTATTGAAACCACTTCAGGTACTTGATTACAACCTCAATAAAATTGGAGTGGATATTGGAGACCAACGCCTGCAGTACAATCCGTTCCAGCACAGAACTGTGAAATGGTGGCGAAAATTATATTTCCATTTGCTGCTTATGGGAGTATCAAATGCATTTTGGCTGTACAATGCAGTGCACAGGAAGAAAATTACAATAACAGACTTTATAACAGTGCTTGCAGTTCAGCTTGTTGAAGACGACACACTTGAATTCATTCCAAGAAATGAAGGAACTGTAGGTCGGCTAACAAAGAGACATTTTTTGCAGCACATACCTGCAACTACTAAGAAGTATGCTGCTCGTGTGTGTCACGTGTGCAGTTCCAGGAGCAAGAAACAGAGTGGCAAGGCTTCTCGCAAAGAGACACGATACGAATGTGAACAGTGTGGCGTTGCACTCTGCCTGGAACCTTGCTTTAAAATTTTCCACACTAAAAAACAATATGATTCTGTGTGAAATTTATATGTAATACTGTATACTATCAGAAACATGTAATGTAGTGCCACAATTTTGGTTAAAAATAAATCACAATTGTATTCCCTTATTCGTATGACTTTTTCTAAATTCTTAAAACATCTAAGTGATTTCTATAACTGTACCTTAAAGCTGTGCATTGTAAAGTAGTTTCTTTCACTCAGAATTAAAGTAGAAATGTGCAGCTTCAAGATGGTACCAAATTTGCCACAATCCAAACAGTAGATTTGATGCAGTAATTTTTTTAATATTGGTAAAATTGCCCGGTTTCTAGGGACGGGTGCATAAAATAGGCCTGGTACAGAGAGTGTTTAATTAGTTTCTTTCGGTCCTGCGTCATATGACTACACTAAACCAAGCTGTAACCGCGCGAAGTCCGTGGCTTGCGGACGCGGCACTGACGCCACTGAATAGCTCGCATTACTTGTGACCAGAGACATATCAGTATCATTTCAAAAACCCTTTGGTACTTTTAGCTACATTTCATTCCCAACAATGTATGGTCTGAAACGGATCTAACAGTAAGCTACCCGCTACATAAGTTTTTCACTACAAGATTTGTATATCAAGTGAACAACATTGACAAATAGCATCATTTCACAATGACTGTTAATAAATATGGAAAGATAAATGGTCAATACGAAGCTAAGATGTTACACTACCTCGTGTACAAAAATCAGATTTTTTAGTCGCATACTTTCTTCAAAATCGGTTGGGAAGCGTTACGAAACTAAGAAATCACGCGAAACGAAAAGTAGACTTTCTTTTTTCACGACATAAGTAACGTTTTTGAGGAAAAAATAAGTTCATAAAACTATGTGGCGAAGTCTTATATACAGCTAAGAATTTTTAATTTTTAAAACATGAAAATCGGAGAAGTGGATTTTCCCCCATTTCGCCGTCCCGGCTCGGCGCGGCGCGCAATGTGAATGCACTACACGTCGGCATGAGCTGGCTAGGCACGAGCCGAGCCAGTACGCGTCATCCCGGCCAGGCCGGCAGTGTGAACGCAGCCTTTAGGCTAGGCGCAAATTGAGACGAGTATAGCGCGTGTGGCGCGATGCAGCGCAGCGCGCGTTTTTGTAACATCACAGTTTCAAATGAGACCGCGCAAATTGCGACGCGACGCGACTGGGACGTGACACGCGCCTGCGCCAGGTCGCGCGGCGTTGTGGTTGAGGCAGTTTCCCGCGCCGCACGTCGCACGTGCCTCGCTAGCACCGTGGGAAATTTGAGGCGGGGAGCGAGAAAGTAGCCCGACCATATGCTCACTTCGGCACGGCGCATATGAGCAGTGAGAACACTGCCCATACGATAAATATTGCCTTATACTCTGTACTGAATTTTAATGCCACAACAAGTCAACTCCTGTTAAGTCAGACACTGCTCTGATTGTTAAACGGCGATCTTGTCGAACAAGTTTACCGATTTTTTCAATGTTTGCATCAGTTTTTGCTGACAATGGTCTGCCAGTGCGAGTGTCATCACTGGTGTCTTCGCGGCCATCTTTAAATCGTTTAAACCACTCAAACACTTGTGTTCGCGATAAACAATCATCGCCGTACACTTGTTGTAACATTACAAACGTTTCACTTACAGATTTTCCTAGTTTGAAACAAAATTTGATGTTAACACGCTGTTCTTTCTGTACACTCAACATTTTCCGACGCACAGACAAAACGTCAACTACTTAAAACAGACGCCACGGGCAGACTGAGTGCAGGAGGCAGATGAAACTCGAGCAGTAGGCGGAGCGAGAGTCACGTGACAGGCCACGCGACTTTCAGCCTTATTGCATTCGTTTTATTGTTTCACCAGTACTAATCCGGTTTTTTTCTAGCCACACTTCGTATGTTCAAACCGTGAAGCGACTGATTTCCATGTCTGTGTTGTAGGTTCCGCTAAATACTTTGGTTGCATTTCTTTCCATACAGCGGTAGCTACTTCTTTTACAATATTAGATACAGTTCGATCTCCCAAGAGATAGTTATACGCAATACTTTTGTAGCTGTCACCGGAGGCTAAATATCTGAAACAAAACGAAAGTATATTGTTAATGTGGAACGATAAAAGTAGATTGCAAATATGTCTTTATCCAAACACTATAAGTTAATATTGCTTATCTTTAGTTTATCCATATGGGACAACATTAATGCCTTATTAGATGTTAATTATTGCAGGGAAGAGAGAAAAAATTCGTGGCTGAAGCGAGATGCACGACGACGACGACAGGTGAAATATATGAAAAGCGGAGCTGCTGCTGAGAATATCAAGCCGTGGAGATATCAAAACCAGGTGTCATTTCTTGAACCTTTATGACAGCTGGTCCATGTGATAGTAATCTAGGTGATGACAGTGATCACAGCTCACAAGCTACAACTAAAACATCAGCAAGAAGTGATACACTGGAAACCGAGGAATTAGAAGATAACAACTCACTCGACAATGAGGCGAATGAGCAAAGTCAAGATATTAATAACTACGACAGCAACGAAGTATCTAGTAGGAGCATAGGAACGGAGTGCATAGCACATCACACCGCTACTTCAACTCCAGTTATTCAAAGAAATCAATCAAGGAAAAGAAAACAGGAAGACGTTGTAATTCTGCTAAAACAATCAATGCAACAGCGTGAGGACAGAGCAAGACAAAGAGCAGAAGAAAGAAGAGCGTTGGAGTCACACTGTATCAAAGATGACCCTCTTTACAATTTTTTTTATCTCTATGTATCAGCTGACTAAAAACATGCCTCAAAGTTACCAACACAGAATCAGAGGTCAACTTTTCCAGGCTGTCACTTGCAGAAGAAGAAATAATGAACGTAAGGAGCCAGACACCTTCGATGTCATCTTCTTCAAATAATTCAGCGCCATACAGTACAGCACCTTTTTCTCACTCTTCATCGCCATATATATCGACTGATTCAGACCAACAGACAGCGTCTCACTATTCAGAACAGCAGCAGATGGAAGATTTGAAGGTCGACACAACTGAATCCGGTTTGTCTAATATCACCGATTTTGTTCACCGTTTTCAAGAAATCTGAAGGGACCATCACAATTATGTTTGCTTAAGACTTTAATTCTTTTTTGTATCAGCATTTTGTGTATTTTTCGTTTTCTTTTCTGAGTAGTTTTCGCTGCACCGATCCACATTTTCATTAATGATAAATTAACATTCTTTGTTTATGAACATGTATTATTGCAATAAAACACTAACAAGAGAAATTTGGTAAAACAATTTTAAAAACCCACTCCAGCTAGCAGAACGGTTTTTTTGTCAAGGTGAAATACGCTTAAGACCTAGCTTGTATTACACTAAGTTGCGTGAAAAGTGTACAGGGTGTTGCAATTCGTTGACAAAATTAAGTTATTTCCTGTTGCCCTCGACGAATCTGCTTTGGCAGAATTGCAAAGAAAAAAGGATTTTTAATGCTTCAATATTTAAGAACCACTTATTAGGTTTACATTTTTCTTATTCTGATCCGTAGATATATTCTGTGGCTTCTAGTACATAGTTTGTTGATTTAGATATCACACTGAGTAAGCAGTTGCGAGGAAAGTGCAAGTCCGAAAGAAATTCTCCCATCAATGCGCTCTTTTGCAGTACGCCGACTAAACCATATGAGCAACAGAACTTGATTCAGTACTGATTTGTAGACCTCAAAAAGACTACTAAATAATATACAAAAGCATATGTTTACCTTTTACAACAGTCACACTCGACATTTTTGTGTTACATAATATTGTGCGAGGCACCTTCCTAATACAAAAATGGCCATTGCATTTCAACCGTGAAAGATAAACGTATGCTCTCGACGACTTTTATTTAGACTGTTTGAGTTCTGGTACTATGTACCTTGATGTAGATCATATGCTTTAGGCATAGTATAACTAGAGAGCCTACTGATAGCAAACATTTTTAGTTTATGTGGCCGGTTAAAGGACGGCTGAGCGTAAGCATAGCTAAGATAACTCCCGATTAAACCAAATTTCAAACCAAAAGCACCATTAAAATCAATCCGTTAGTTTCGGCGCTACGATGCCCTCCCTCCTCCCCGCTCTCTCTCTCTCTCTCTCTCTCTCTCTCTCTCTCTCTCTCTCTCTCTCTCACACACACACACACACACACACACACACACACACACACACACACACACACACACACACACACGTAGGAGTCAAACTTATGTAACACCCATCGATTCTGTGTAAGGGAGCTGAAAATAAAATGCCTAGACACAAGGGTGCAACATTTTATAATTCCTTAGATAAAAAATTAATATCAGCGTTCATCACTTACCTCAAAAATACTGCCAGTTTTTGTTCAGTAGCAATCGGCTCCTGTGCATTACACCCATTTGAATCAATAGCGTGCTTTACTATTCCATGTACTTCAGAAAACTGCTTTCTGGTCATTCTGAAGTAATTCGTGAAATCAGTGTCACTCATCTTGGTCGTAGTTTGAAATTGCCCACATGTTTTTCTTTCATACAAAATATATTTATTTGTGGATTTGAATTTTTTATTTATTAATGAATAAAGCAACACTTCCTCTTCAGCGTTAGTATCCGAATCTGATTCGGAACTCAAGTCTAACAATAACATCTCTCTTACTCGCGAAACACACACCGTCAGTCTGACAAGCAGTAGGCCGGTATTCGGAGTCTGGCACGCGCGTGTCACACCGACTAGGGCACACTAGTCACATACGCGTCTCAATATGCGTAGGACCACGCGACACGTGACGAACGCGCGAGCCGCGCGGCAAAATCGTGTCACGTCACACGTGCTATATTCGTCTCAATTTGCACCTAGCCTTAAGGCTAGGCGCGCACTAGCCATTTTCCGTCGCGCGATTTATTTGTCGCAAGAATGAAACACAGTGGCTCGAATAGGAGCGCGCGCACGTGCGACAAAAAAGTAGCGGCGATTTAAAAGACGCAACCGGTCCTATTTCACGCGCAACGCGATTGTCGCAGGTGTGGAATGATTCACAGGCACTGGCATGGGCCCGTGCGCACTAGCGACGCGATTTCTGTCAGTCGCTCTCGCTCAGTGTTGCATACACACAAGTTCAGTGCGCCAGCAGCTAGTCTGATAACGGGAGTTGCGCTACGGATGACACTGTAAGTTGTGTTGTCGATTCAGAAAGACTAGTAGAAAAGCGATCAGCTCTCTACAACAGGAAATTAAAAGAATACAGTGATCGCAATTTGATAGAGAAACTATGGGGAGAATTATGCTGCAGCCTAATTCGGAACTGGACTGAAATGCCTGGACCAGACTAACAAAGGTATTTCATGGTTCACTTATTTCATTCATTCATTCATGTGTACATCACATTTACAACAATTTAACTTTTTTCATATTGCCAAGATACTGATCCTTGTGGAGTCACAAAGTAGTTTGCAAAATAATCCCTGATCTGCATGCCACACGCATCAGCTCGTATTCCTACAGGGTCACAGCCTTGCAGAAGGCATTCCTACGACTCGTCCTCAGTTTGTACACCGTCATTTCGTCTTGCGAAATTATGCAGAATACAACATGCTTTTATGATTATGTCTGAAAAACCAACATCCACAGGTCGATGAAATATTCTCCATTTGTTAGTCAAAATCTCCAAAGTACATTCCACCATTCTACAAGCACGACAATGTCTATAATTAAAAACACGCTGTTTCATTGTCAGGTTTTTCTTCAAGTACGGCCGCAGAATATGTCTGGACAGTGCAAATGCTTAATCTCCTAAAAATTGAAAGGTTGAGGCACTCCTTCCTCGTCGAGTGGTAATTTTTGAGGATTTGGAATGTTTAAGTGATTAGATTTCAGTTTTTGATAGAAGTTGGATTTCTTGAACACATTAGAATCCCCATTGGCTCCGTACGAGTCCACGTCTATCACAGTGAAACAATAGTCAGCATCCACCAAGCCCGAAAGTACTGTCGAAAAATAATTCTTGTAATTATACAACTCTGAGCCACTGTCAGCATGCTTCTTCAGTCTCATGTTTCCCGTCCACAGCACCAATGTAATTTGGAAAGTCAGTTCTGTCTAACAACTGTTTGGCAATAATCTTCCAATGATCTTCAGTTTTTTCCGCCATATGAATAGGCTGTAGACACTGCCACAACTGCTCGCATGTATCCTTCACAATTTCTCTGATTGTAATGGCTCCTAGTGGATATTCGTAGTGTAATGAGCTAAAGCTATTTCCAGTTGCAAGATATCTGGAAGAAATGATATTCAGTAACAGCATTAACATTTATTCTTAGAAGTATTAAGGTAAATACTTACAATAAATTACATACAGTGATAATTTCATTTATGACAGGTAAAGAAATTCAAAGGAAGTGGAAAAATCTGAAGGACAGCTTAGCGAGAGAACAGAAAAAATCTTCGTCTGGCGAGGCTGCAAGAAAACGGAGGAAATACCAATACTTCGATGCAACGTTATTTCTGCTCCCTCAAATGGAAGACAGACCGACCACCAGCAACATCGAAATTATGCCCAGTAGCACAGGAAACAAGGAAGCAGGCCCCCCCCCCCCCCAGTTTGTCTTCACAAAACAACAACGATATACTGCACAGAGCACAAAAGTACGACATCCTACGAAAAGAGAAGCCAAGAAGGTTACGTCCTACGAGGAATCTCTATTACATATATTATAAGACAGACAAAAAGAAGTTAGCGAGGATAAGAACATTACGCGAAAATAGAAACACTGAATGTGATGAGGAATGCCAGATATTATCAGCTTTCACGGATTTTTCCACAGCATCCGAACATTTGTTATAACACCACTCAAGCAACTTATTCCCCAGCATCTTCATTCGTTCAACCGTATTCTTCAAATGTCCTAAATGAAACGGAACCTCCACAAAATTTGTTCGTGTACCACTCTGCTGACAACCGCAACAAGACCACAGAAACCTCTATGCGCAACATGGTTTTGCAGTTTTCTCATTAAACAAGTTCGCCAGTTTCGACTTGCAGTAGTGATTTTCTTGATGCATCTGATCAGTAACGTAAAATGGCAACAACAATTGTTGAATGAAATTATTCTCTTCATGCATCTAATCAATAATGTAAAAGGTCGATAAAAACTGTTGAATGAAATAATGTGTGCTCAACTTAAAGTCACTGATAAGTGCTCCTTAGGTGGTATACACTTCCTCCATGTCTTATCTTCTTTTGTTATATTCGGTCCTACTGTCTGACGCAGTGTGTCAAAACTATTCTTACTCATTCGATAGTATTGAAAGAATTTATTTGGGTGATTTTGTAACTCTTCGTGTAATTTGTAAAACTGCCCTTTCACTGGTCTTTTGACTTACAATCGGATGCAGCCAGTAACGACATTTGCGCTGTTTTCTCACTCTTCTTCGTAGTAAAAGTGCCACCAAACAAGCTGTTTCGATTAAATACACGCTGGTACTGAGAGTAGTTGCGATTTTCCTGCCGCTTTGTGCGCACCACAATGTAGTTCCGCGACAGCGATTGATAAGTCGCGCCGACTGAAAAATCGCCTGTGCGCGCCTTGCCTAAGACCCGCCCTCAGGTCCATCGCACAGCCGGGAAGCCCCGCCTTCAGTACCTATGCAGAAACGGGCACCCCATCCGGCAGCGGCACAGCGCGGTCGCGCAGACCAATCAGCGCAAGCCGCCCCGACCACGCAGGCCCACGCCGCGGACCACTGACTGCAATTGGCGCTGGACGAGACCGGCCGCTGGGCTAGAAAATGGCGAATCACTCTTAACGAAGGGAAAACTCAAGCCATCACGATTACCCACAGATTAGGTAAATGGGCTCCCGCCCGACAGCCGCTCCTACTCAAGCGGAACGGTCAAGAACACCTGTGGCGACGAACAGCCAAATATCTTGGTGTTACCTTGAACACCAGGCACACCTGGAGGGCACACATCGAAGACCTGCACCGTAAAGCCAGTCGTAGGATGCAAATGCTGTATCCTATCCTCAATACCCACAGCACCCTATCAGCCGATATACGAGGGCTGCTTTTTTTCAACCTCCGATCGCCCATCTAAGCAAGTAAGAGGTAGGGAGGGGCCGGACCTCCCCCACAACCTCTGCCGTCTTCAGCTACAGTGTGTCTGTCGTAGCCGAGCTACGTCCCTGTAAACATAGCTGCTACGCTCGATGCTCCCGCCAAATGTGAGTTACGAAGTCTAATCCGTTTTCTGCTAGCAGAAGGATGTAGTGCTGTTGAAATCCATCGCAGAATGAGCAAAGTGTATGGTAACAACGTTATGAGTGATGGTAGTGTTCGGGAATGGTGTCGAAAATTTAAAGGAGGAGGAACAGACGTCCCTGATGAAGGTGGAAAAGGTCGCAACTCTGTCGCCACTGTAGGACGCGTTTAGCGTGTTGATCAGGCAGTGAGATGCAAACGAAGGTTTACAATTAGTGGACTGTCTGATGAATTTCCAGACATTTCAGGGTCTGCTTTGTACACAATTGTGACTCAAGACCTAGGCTATCGGAAATTGTGTGCTCGTTGGATCCCAAAAATGCTGAGTACCGACCGCAAAACGCAAAGGATGGCATCAGCATTATCGCTTCTCACACGTTATGTGAATCAGGGAAACGTTTTTTTGAAGTCGATTGTTACTGGCGATGAAACGTGGGTCCTCTATGACAATCCTCAAACATAGGAACAATCAAAGCAGTGGATACACACAGCTTCCCCAAGCAAGCCAAAAAAGTTTAAACATTCACTGACGAAAAGAAAAACAATGTCTGAAGATGGCCTTGTAAGCCGAAAACCAGTAAACAATAAAAGTAATATTGTAGAACAAAAGCAAAGTGGTGCTTTTCATTTATTAATGGCCACTGTGTTTTGGGACCATAAAGGAGTGCTGCTGGTGGACTTATGGAGCAAGCTACGACGATAACCAAGGAAGTTCATTGTGAAACTTTACATCGTCTCTGCACAGCCATTCAAAACAAACGCGGAGGAATGCTTTCGTCTGGAGGAATGCTTTCGTCTGGCGTTGTTTTGATCCATGACAACGCCCGACCACACAGTGCCAACATGACAAAAGACCTCCTCAAAAAGTTTAAATGGGAAGTTTTTGAACATCCACCGTACAGCCCGGACCTAGCACCAAGTGATTATCACCTGTTCCGAGAACTGAAGTCATGGTTAGGTGGGCAGCACTTCGCTACTAACAAAGAACTTCAGGATGCCGTCAAGACTTATAGTCTGTCTGTAAACTGAAGAGCGAGCAGCGCCTTTGGTGGGGGAAGTGGCCTTTCCCGGAAGAACGCTGCCACTGGCCTACAGGGCCACCCAAAATCAGTTGCCCTGTTACCCGTCTAGCGGTGTAGTTCAGCGTGCAGTGATATACTGATATACGTCGTTTCTGTTTGTGGAATCTTTGTTGCCAGCGTCAGTCAGTTGACTTTGTGTACTCACTGATATACTTCAGTATCCCGAAGTGATGGATAATCGCCCTGCATTGCAAGAAAATGTGCGGAATACAAAGAAGAGGAGGTATTTGCGGAGTAACGAGCGTTCGATCGTCTCTAACGTTATTACAGCGTGTGTTAAGGAGGCAACACAAAAAGAACTGTTGGTTAACATTAACAGCCCCAATCAAAGGGCTGCAGTTTATGCAAACGTCAGCCTCGCCACTATAGGACGCATAAGGAAGGAACGTGAAAACAAGCCGCATGGTTTACTGGAATCGCCGCGAAGGAAAACTGATAATTTAGGGAGGAAACCCATCGTAATAGACAGTTTCACAAAATCAGTCATTCGACAAACGATGGAGGACTTTTACATAAACCAAAAAATAGTGCCGACATTACGGAAATTGCTTAATGCCGTGAAACAAAAAATACATTTTCCTTGGCAGAAAGATGTTTTACACAAGACATTGCGTGAAATGGGATTTACCTGGAAAAGATCTGTAAGTAAACGAAAGATTCTCGTAGAAAGAACGGATATAATTGACTGGCGATGTAAGTATCTGATCCAAGTGAGGAAATTAAGGGAGCTAGGCAGAAAATTCTTTTATATTGATGAAACTTGGGTGGACAATAACATTACTTACAGAAAATGTTGGCAGGGCCCTGGCGTTGAGGGCATTATGGACAATGTTAGCGGAAGCAATAGGATTATAGTGGTGAATATTGGATCAAAAGATGGGTTCTTACCCAACGCACAGTTGGTTTATAAAGCGGGTTGTGCAACAGGAGACTACCATGGGCAAATGAACTACGAAAATTTTTCTAATTGGATATCGAATAAAGTGATTCCGAATCTGCCACCGAACTGTGTTATTGTTATGGACAACGCTTCATATCACAACAAGGAACACAACAAAGCTCCAACTAGGTCCTCGAATAAAAGCGAAATGATTGAATGGTTATTAAAAAATAAGGTGGAAGCTGAGTTGACAATGAGAAAAACAAAATTATTTGATTTAATTAAACAACATAAGCCGGAAGACAAAGTATTTGAAATTAATAAAATACTTGAAGCCCATGGACACACTGTGCTGCGACTTCCACCATACAACTGTGACTTAAATCCAATTGAAATGGCGTGGGCAAAGCTCAAGAATTTCGTCAGAGGAAGAAATATTCTTGGAGATATTTGCATGACGAAGTTGCTGCAGTTGGTGAAAGAAGGTATGTAGACATTTTCTGAGCTTCCATGTTTTATTCCGAACTAAATTTTGCCGTAACCGAAAGAGAGCGTATACAAAAACTTGTCCCAATTGTTACAGGTTTTGAAACGATAAGTCAAGATGACTGGAGTGCATACTGCCTCCATGTGGAGAAACTTGAAAGAGAATATTGGGTTAAGGATGGGGTTATGGAAGACATAATAGACGCTATAGTTATTAATTTAGAAAGTGATGACGACGAGGACGACGACGACAGTAATGATAGTGACAATGTTGATGATGACCTCTAAAATACGATGTATGTAAACAGGCAATGAATATTTTTTTGAAAAATATGTTGTGTGTTCTTTCAAGCCTGACTCTGCTCATACACTATGAAATTTCTTTTGGTAGAAATGTAGTACATGGTAGTAAAAGATTTTCCAAGATAAATACAGTCAAATGTTGTCCAAAGCAATAAATACCATTATCACTTGTTGTACAAAACCAGGAATAACTTGAGAGCTTCATGGTAAAATCAATTAACGTTTCGCTAGCAGAACGTGATTCAATCACGTAATACATTTAATGCCTAGAGAACAGCAGCATTTGAATATACTCTGTCACTAAAACTCTATCTCGGTTACTATTCACATGATTCTAAGGAATATTGCTTAAAACATGTGTGCAATAGCTAATCTAAACACTACTGAAATTTCTTTCGAGACACGTATACCGATTCTGGACTTCTATGTAAAAAGCTTGACATACAAGGTGCGTTCACATATTAATTTTTATTTTTTGGTAAGAACTTTACTTGTTAATCTACAACAATGTTATCCTATTCAAAATATTCCCCAGTACATGCTATACACTTATGCCAGTGCTTTTTCCAATTCCCAAAACACTTTAGGAATTATTTCCTCGGGATAGTTCATAGGCCTTTTGACTGCATTTTTAATCTCACCCATTCTTGTAAAACTGCTGTCCTTTAAGGCCTGCTTTGAAATGTTTATACCACTTGTGTGTTCTGGGTTTACTCATAAGAGACTCACCAAAAGCAATATTTAACATTCCTAAAAATTTGATACACTTTATTCCATTCTTATAACAAAATTTAGTACAGAAGAAGTTATATTGCAATCTTTGGCTTGTTTATAATGTGTAAATCCTGTATTCGTATCTGTGGCTAAGTGTGTTCAGCGATGTTTACGAAAAACAAGATATATGTTTCCAACAGTGCCTCATAAAAGTAATATACATCTAGTGAAAGTTTTAACTTGTGAAATTGTGAAAAACAAGACACAATGGTTTCAAAAATACGTCCTAAAAGAGATATATATACCTGCAGAAAGATTTATCTCCACAGATACTCAACCACCCACACAATGGGTACAAAAAAGCACTAAATGTATATACCATCTGATGATGAGTTGCTAGGCAGCTCGAAACCGGTCATGGTTAAATAAAATACATCTACATAAAAGGCGACTGGTTGCAGTAATTTCTGAAAACCTCTAAAATTTAGTACAGATTCTCTAATCTATTTTTATACAAAACAAATAATAGTTGATGCTACCAAAACACATATAACTTTTTTGACAACTGAGAGCCGGCCGCGGTGGTCTAGCGGTTCTGGCGCTGCAGTTCGGAACCGCGGGACTGCTACGGTCGCAGATTCGAATCCTGCCTCGGGCATGGGTGTGTGTGATGTCCTTAGGTTAGTTAGGTTTAAGTGGTTCTAAGTTCTAGGGGACTTATGACCTAAGATGTTGAGTCCCATAGTGCTCAGAGCCATTTGAACCATTTGACAACTGAGAACTGGGTAAATACCCAATATGCAAAACATTGCACAGATACTTTTCAGACATGTTTACGAAGAGAGTGGCAAAAAAAGCAGTGCAAACCGAACTAATACAAAACACGGAATTATAAATTTCTGCTTACTTTTTAAACACTCTTCGTGTTGCAAGAATTGTTAAGTTCCAATGCAGACCCTTTAAAGAAAACTTCTACATTTTAGTAAGAACAAGCCTTAAATTCTACAGGTTGATTGCACTATATCTGGTTCGTCTTACGAATAGAGGAACATACATTCACATGAAGAGGCATTCGGTTCTATGTTTGTAGTAGAATACTGACTTCCGTTCTTATGTTAATATTATTTACTCTATAATGTTTTGTTTCGAAGAAGCTATCGTCTTTTGTTTTCCTTATACTCTTAATGCATTTGTCTAAAAATAAACACAGCCGGGACGTATCTGTACGCGGCGTCGCCACAGATATGAAGCGCGCACCGCCGCAGGGCCGGTACTACGTTGTGAAACAGCCTGTAGAAGCGCCCTGTGACGTAGCAGGGTAGGCAGAGTGGGGACTCGCTTGCTCGCTCTTCAGTTTACAGACAGACTATACCTGTCCTCACTGGCGGCAACATTCTTCGAGGAAGGCATCGGAAAAATTGTGTCACGGTATGACAAGTGCCTCAATCTTTTTGGCGATTATGTAGAAAAATAAGACTTTAATGTACTTTGGTAATAAAATTATTATTTTCTGTACATTTCTCTTTTATTTACAGCCAATCGGAGGTTGAAAAAAAACAGCCCTCGTAGGAGTAAGAACTTACTGCTCCCTAATTCGATCTCTTATGGAGTATGCTTCTCCTGTCTGGGGCTATGCGGCACACTGGCACATCCGTAAACTCCAGTCAGTTCAGAATCGAGCGCTAAAAAGGGTACTACACCTACCCTTCCACTTCCCAACTGCTGACTTACACGACGCAGCCAGCATACTGACGCTCCACGAGCGTTTCAAACATCTGGCCGAAAGTTTTTATGCGAACACGGCCAGATCAGACAACCAACTTATTAAAAAACCTAGGACAATATGACACCACACGTGACAGACACAAAAGAGCAAAAAGCATCCTTGCAAACTAAGACAGCCAACATGGCCGCACAGCAATAACAAACTCACTGCACCACGTAAGCAAGACATACCACAAAGCGAAGACTGAACACACTGACAAAGAGGAGGAAATGTCTTGAAGGACAACACCCTCCACCACATATGCTCTCCTCGACAGTGAGGAGCAGTAGTCGACTTCCCAGAGCACTCGCTGAGCGGCAGTCGGGCGTTGAGCTTAAGCTGGTATTACACGACTATCCGCCGCGACCGGGAGTAACTATGACTCTCTTAAGGTCGTAGTTACTGGGCAAGTGAAGCGCAATACATGGGCCAAGCCCTCTTCTGCCTCTCCTTGCCTGCGGCTTCCCCCCTTCCCGTGGGCCCGCCGATACGCCAGTCCTTGATAGGACTGGTAAGCAGAGTGGAAGTCCGCACTTGGGGCTTTGGGGGGTTACCAGCCCTCCATCGCATAACCCTTAAAGTTGGGACAACGAGACAAGAAAACACGGGTACCGGGCCTTCCGCTGAAGGTCCCGTCCCAACAGTCCCGACTGCTAGCCTACCAACCGTCTCTGAAGTAGAAGAGGCCGTGGAGCTATGGTTCCACTGCAGCATCTGCAGCCGTGATTTCCGCAGTAAGATCGGGCTCGGGCAACACCGCCGCCGCGCCCATCGGGAAGCGGCGAATGTGGAGATTACAACTGATAGGAAGCGAGCTCGGTGGGCGGAAGAGGAGATGCGGGAGCTCGCCCTGGCGGAGGCTAGGCTTCTCTGTGCCAGTGACACCAAATTCCTTTTTGCAAATCAGGAGCTTCTACCATTGTTTCCGCACCGTACCCTGGATGCCATTAAGTGCAGGAGGAGGACGGCGGCACACAGGGCGATGGTGCGGGAGTACGTGGAGGAGCTGATGCGGGAACAACAGGCGCAGCATGGTCTGCGCCATCCACCCGCCTCGGAGTCGCTGCCGGAGGGGCCACCCTCTCCGCCGCAGCTTGAGCGCCCGCCACCTATATCTGCAGTCGACGAAGCTATATGGAGGCACCTCGCCGGCCTGCCGCGGTCAGCCGCGCGTTTCTCGGCCCTGGACGACCTTGCGTGTTTGGAGCCGGGTACGCCGTCGGCAGTGGTTGCGGCTGGGCTGCCCGAGGCCCTCCGTGCTGTCGGCTCTGAGGAAGCAGGAGTAAGGAAGAAGAAGACGCCGCGCCCGCCATCCAAGCAGCGGCCTGATGGTGGCCCTCCGCTCTCCAAGCGGAAGCGCCGCCGATGGGAGTATGGCAGATGCCAGGACGCCTTCAGGAAGAACCGCGCACGCTGCGTGCGCGGCCTCCTGGACGGCACCCTGCTCCAGCCGCCGTCGAACATCCCTGGGCTGGTGGACTTCTGGCGCAGCCTCTTCACGACGGAGCCACCCTCCACCGCAGGCTCCATTCCCGACCGGCTTCTCCCGCGCTCGGAGTCTGTTGACTTTGAGCGCCTGTGGAGGCCGATCACTGCAGAAGGGGTTGCGGCTGCCTTGCCGCCCAGAGGCTCCGTTGCCGGCCCTGACGGCCTCTCGCCGGTGCAGCTGCGCCGCCTTCCGGCGGAGGTCACCACCAAACTCTTAAACCTTTTCCTGCTTACCCGCAAGCTTCCCCCTTCCCTCCTCCGAGCCAGGACCTCCCTGCTCCCTAAGACAGCCGCCCCAGCATTCCCCGCTGGCTTTCGGCCCATCACCGTCTGCTCGGTGTTAGCCAGAACCTTCCATAAGGTTCTGGCGACTCGCCTTATGCGGATGTGTGCTGTGGACGAACGTCAGCGGGCTTTCATCCCAAGGGATGGGATGCTGGAGAATACTTTCCTCCTCGACCGGGTGCTCGTCGGCGCCGTCCGCCGCTGTCGTTCTGTGTTCATGGCATCTCTCGATGTGTCTAAGGCGTTCGATTCGTTGGACCATGCGCGGCCCTCCGCCCTGTGCTTAAAGCCCATGGTCTGCCGGACGAATTCATCGACTACGTCGAGGGCTGCTATGCGGACAGCACGACGGTAACTGCGGGGGGCGGCGACGAGTCCCCGGCCGTGCGGCCAGCGAGAGGTGTTCGGCAAGGAGATCCTTTGTCCCCTCTCCTTTTTAATTTCGCTGTCGACTGTGTTTTAGAACAGCTGCCCTCACACATTGGTGTCAAGGTGTTGGGCCGCCAGATCAACGCGGCGGCCTTCGCGGACGACATCCTGCTCTTCGCCTCCACGAGGGGGGGCCTGCAGTCCCTCATCAACGCAGCGGTGGCAGCCCTCGACCAACTAGGGCTGCGGGTCAACCCGCGGAAGTGTCTCACCCTCGCACTCGTGGCGTCCGGCCGCGAGAAGAAAATGAAGGTGGATGCTAGCGTCACCTTCACTGCCGGCGACACCACCATGCCGGCGTTGGGAGTGGGTGAGACCTTCCGCTACCTTGGACTGCAGTTCTCCTCCTCGGGGCGGTGTCTCTTCCATCCGAGGCACCACATTGAAGAGCAGCTGTCGATCATCACGCGGGCGCCGCTGAAGCCGCAGCAGCGGCTTTTTGCACTTCGTGAGGTTCTTCTCCCGGGCCTGTACCATGGCCTAGCCCTGAGTCCCACCCGCTTCGGTGCGCTCAAGGCCATGGACAACTGCGTTCGGGCTGCGGTGAGGAGATGGTTCCGCCTCCCAGCAGATACCCCCTTGGGCTACTTTCACGCTCCAATAGCCCATGGGGGCCTCGGAATTCCATCAGCCCGCTGGATGGGGCCAACCCTGAGGCGGGGCAGGCTCCTCACCCTGCTACAGCTCGAGACCTCCACCACCGACGCAGACCTGGGGGAGGCACGACACGAAGTGGCGGCGCTGGAACGACACCTCACGTGGGAGGGCCATCTGCTGCAATCGGCTGCAAAAGTTGGTGACGGGGCAGCCCTTTCGTCGTCAGCCAGAACATCGGGCCAACACAGCTGGGCCGAGGACACCAGTCGCTTCCTGTCTGGCCGTGACTACGTGGCGTGCATCCGCACGCGCATCAACGCATTACCATCCAAAGCGCGCAGGAGTCGCGGCCGGGACAGGGAGAAGATGTGTCGCGCAAGGTGCAACGCCGTCGAGACCGCGAACCACGTCGTCCAGGGCTGCGGGCTCACCAGCCGAGCCCGGGTGCGGCGTCACGACGCGGCAGTGAAATACGTCGCGCGCGGGCTGGCTCAACGAGGGTTCGACTGTCTGTCGAGCCACACCTCCGGACGCCAGAGGGAGTCCGCAAGCCAGACGTCGTAGCGTCAAAGGACGGCGTGGCGCATGCCATCGATGCGCAAATCGTCGGCGACCACCTCGACACAGACTGGTGTCACCGGCAGAAGGCGGCGAAATACGATGTCCCGTCGGTGCGGCGTGCCGTCGGCGCTCTCCGACCCGCAGCCAGCAGCATACAGTTTGAAACAGTGACCCTGAATTGGAGGGGGACTTTGGCACCTACACCAGCCCGCCAGCTCCTACAACTTGGCTTCCGCAGGCGGGAGTTAAGCACCATTAGCACGCGGGTGCTCGGTGGAACATCGTGGATCTTCGGCCTGTTTGAAAACATGACGTCGACAAGGCCGAAGTACAGGGAGGGCGTAGGCTAGTTAGTCGGTAATGCTTAGGTTAGTTTGCCCCGACTCCCGGGGCTTCAATATCGGGAGCAATTCCGCCATTTATTCTAATTCTTGTAATTTTATTGTTTATACTGTGTAATAATATTAAGGTGATAGCGGTTACACAAACATCGGTAACCGGCGCCCCTGTGAGCTCCTCTCGGGGAGCAAGGCGCAATAGCGTAAGAGTGTTTATAACCTGTATTATTCACTGTATTCCTGTGAATAAAGACGGCTTTATGGTCTAGCGCGACTACCATCTAGCGGTAGAACGGGCGAAACTACGGAAAGTAGCAGACACATTATCTGCGCCGGAATAAAGAGCAGTTCTGAATTGCCGTCAATTCGCGCACTAGGCTGCGAAACTTGCGCATGCGCAGACGCGGGTACCGCAGTGCTTTCTGTTTGTTATTTGTTTATGGTTGGGTCTCTAGAGGCAAATTACACTTTTTCGTGTTGCAGATTTTCCGCTTTTTTTTCAGAAAGTAGGTTTTCATAAATGCAGTAAAAAATAGTCAATATTTTTACCAGTATACTTTTATTCTAGCTGTTTGTGATAGCTTATTGTTCTATTTATTGCTTCATATTCTAGATATGAAATGGAACAAACAGGCTTTAAGCATCCTCATTCAGGCGTACAGTGAAGAAAAAGTATGTACAACCCGCAGGACCCGCTATATCATAATAAGGTACGCCGGCATCGTTTATTTCTGCGTGAACAGCCCAAAATAGCAGGAACTGTCAAAGCCGAACGAATGCAGTGGGCCGGCCATGTGGCCCGGATGGAGGATCACAGATGGCCTCGGAAGCTCCTGGATTTCACACCTACAGGAGAGAGACCGCCAGGGAAACCCAAGAAGCGTTGGAGGGATGGACTCCATGAAGATTTAAACCAAGTCTCAACAGATGTGAACGGATGGTGGATAGCAGCAATGGACAGAATACAGTGGAGGAAGAAACTTGTAGATGCGCGCGGTCCACTGGGCCTGATCACGTAGTAGTAGTAATATGCATATTATGTTACACGACGATTCTCGATTCGTATGTCAATGCCTTAGCTTACGAAAGTTCATGTTTGATTTTATTGCATCTCTTGCTTTAATTCAGCATGCCAGGAAAGAGAAACTGGCAGTGATAGCCACTAAAGTTCGCGCAGTTTTGCCCAACGCAATAGATGAGGACTGCAAAACTCGCTTCATGTCAACTGCGGTCGCACTTTTGTGGAGAGCTAACAAAAAAATTAGAGCCAGTGAGCATAGTGGTGCAGGGGCAAGCGAAGTTTACGAGCCTGCTGTGTGGTGGTTCAATGCTTTAAAGTTTTTAAAGGACTATGTGACACCGAGGAAAACAGTGACAAATGTCCCGAGCCGTATGGTAAGTACGAACATTTTGTAGTTTCCAACTCAAATAGTATATATGCTTATATTAGTGAACGGTATTTTGGAAAACAAATCACGCTTTAATACTACCACGTGTATTCGTATTTTTTTAGTGTCATGAGCGGTTCACAATTTGCTATAGACTAATATGGGCCTTTAATATTTCAGATACCACAGTCACTCTCATCAAATCCATGTAGCACGACCACTATCAATCACCCTTGTGTAAGTATTTACCTACATTTAAATAAAAGTTGTAAACAGTAATTGCAACAAGTGAATAACACATCAACTATTTCAGAATACTGAGGTGACCACAGTTACTGAAGAGACCATAGTAAATGAGGGATACAGTGAAGATGGCAACAGCAATGTAAATGCATAAACGGTATTCCATGTATGTCAATGACAGTTCATTAGCCATGAAGCTCTCTTGACCAAAAGAATGTAACATTTTGATTATATTGTTTATATTTGCTCGAACAAAATAGTACTTTCATACAAGTTACTTACATTAATTCTATTTTACACAGAGAACTTTAAACAGGCCACTGTAGTTTGCATAACTACTTTCATGTTAGATGTTGTAATATGTATGTAGCACCATACTGTATGTTTTCTATTTCCAGTACTCCCAAGACATATTTACTGTGGAATGGTCAGAGGGAAGTACACCTGTATCAACACCATCACCACTAAGTGAGCAGCCTTATGCTTCAGCAAGAAAGAGGCGTAGGAGGGACACTGAGGATGAATTAGCCACGTCAACGGTGTCAGTCTTAAAAGAGATTAAAGTTTCAATCAGTGGCAGCAATGAAGATGACAAATTTGGGTAGTATGTTGCTGCTGAACTGAAGAAATTGAAAAAACCAGCAATTAAGGCTGACGTGAAATTGAATGTCATGAAATTTATCATGGATGGCATACGTAAAGAAATCTGTAAATGATTTTAAAGTTAAGACATTGCACTTCATTGATGAGTTATTTTTAAATAAAAGATTGCCTGTTGTACATTATTACTGTTAAAAGTTTTACTTCTTAACAGCTTCCCACTGCCATGAAACATAACCTGTTGTACCAAAGAATTCACAAAATTTTTCGCGCACTTCCCTGGCACACAGCGACGTGCTATTTCCACTCTGCTGGGGTATGCTAGAGAGAGATCTCTCTCCTCGCCAGAAACCATTGTTTATGGTGCACAAGTCTGTTTTCTGTATCAGCAGCTGTCAGATATGGGGTGTCTGCCTCTTCAATCAAGTAGTTGTGCAGTATGCATATAGTCTGAACAATTAATTCCACTTTCTCAACAGGCAGTCGAATTGTACTGAGAAGAACTCTGAAGCGGTTGGCCAGAATTCCGAAAGTGTTTTCCACTACTCGTCTCCCTCTTGACAGTTTTAGTTAAAAACCTGTTTGGACTTCTGGTTCTGGCAGTCTCTATAGGGTTTCATGATATATGGCTCCAGGTGAAAGGCATTATCAGCAAGAATCACATATGGCACTTCAATGTTTGTGCCAGGAAGCGATTTTTACTGTGGTACTTTCAACCAGTTTTCCCGAAGTGCACTGCTGATCAGGCTGTTGGTATACACCCCACCATCACTCACTCTTATATAGCAGTACATAGACTTGCAGTGTGGGAGATAAAAAAACTGCCTACAGATGAGTCTGATGTACTTCATTAACAGAATTTTAAATACATTTCAGATAACATTTCTGATAACTGCCATGTCAAAGATCCTTCAGGTGTCATAAAGTAGTAAGTCATGATTTTTCGTGCATTATTGGCAGAAATTCCCCACGTGCATGTTCACTTCTTGTTATACTTTCTAGTCCAGTTATGGACAGAGTATCCTCTAAGTTGTAGCCTTCGTTTTTAAGAACAAAATTGTGCAAAACACATGCCTTAATGCCAAGAGCAAAATCTGGTTTTAAATTTATAGCACTGTGGAAAATCCTCCATTTATTAGTCAGTATCCCAAATGAACACAACGTACCTCTGGGCTCTTGACAGGCGATAATTGAAGACTCTTTTAGCAACTGTTAATTGGTGTCCAGAGAACGGGCGTAGAAGTTGATGCAGTCAAAACGCTTAATCAACAAAAAAATAAGGTACCTTTGGAGTTACTGTACTACGAAGGCATCTGTCTTCAGGAATTACAAGCTTATTTTCCACCAGTGATTTCAACAAAGAACATTCTTATCTGTAGAATCACCCTCTTTGCCATAACTGCCGATATGTGGGTAGATAAAATTATAGTCTGAGTCTGCCACAGCCATCAGCACTATTGATGAATATCCTCTGTAATTGTAATACATTTAGTTAGATGGATGGACGATACGAACATGCTTTCCATCTACAGCCGCCATGGACTGAGGAAAATTTGCTCTTTGCTCAAATTTTGCAGCAATGTTTTCGAAGTCTTCTTTGGTGGGTAGAGGCATATATTCACAACTTAGACACCAGATAGCTTGACACACACACATCTGACTATTTTACTGATAGTGGAAATGCCAACTCTGTAACTATAGTGAAGATTTGTGAACGTACAGCCACTGGCCAGATAGCTGAAAAGAAAGTTTCAGTATTGTAGAATGTCTGTGTAGCTTTCTGGAAAAGTAAATTGAATGTATCATGTGATGTAACGTAACCAATAAGCAATAAAATGAACTATCCTACATTAGGCCCAATCCATGCACAGTGATCTAAAATCGGAAAGTATTCCTGCATGAACATCACGGATTTTGATTAAATTTTGTATGAACACTGACACATATCCCCAATGATCAATGGCAATGTTTAACGTTAACCAATTAAATACTTCTGGAAATATTTGACCCTATCGTGCACCTTTCAACAGGCCCCTAGTTTTTGACAACGTTGAGATATATCTCTAGCTATATATTTGTGAAAGAAACAAATCTACGACAAATTGTACAGCGTTTTGGCCTTCTCACGTGAAATAACAAAAAAATTGCATGACCAATTTTCATAAAGGCGATTTGAAAAGAAGACTGACGAAAAACTAGTCATTTGAAAGAAGTGTGAGGTCAGGCTTTTCGTATGCCGAGAAGAAATTGCACGATAAACCTTAAACTTCGTGTTTAATAACTGACCACCATACGGTTTTACAATGCAAAATTTCATTCGCCTCCTGCTTTTCAATACTTTTATATTGTGGGCAACACTGGTTTCTAAAAACGTTAATTTCTAGACCACTAGACACTTAAATTTTTCCGGCTTTCATGACGCTTTTATATCAGACAGGTTGAAAACCTTTAAACTTCTTTTTGTAAGGATAGTAGTGTGATGTACCTCTTCAGCTAGCATTTTTGTTTCAGGCAAATTGGTTATGAGGAAGTGGGCGAATATTCACGATTCTTTCCAAAGAAGCGAGAGGGTGTGTAAGTCATCTCTGAAATCTGGGAGTGACAGGCAATCACCCAGAACGTACATATACAGCCAACAGCTTCAATTTTTTGAAGAAAACAACAGAAGCACATCCGACTGCCGACAGTTTCTAGCTGACTGAAAATGCGACCACGGAGAGACCAGTTTCTGATGACACTTTTTCCTTCACTTACGATACTCAGGATCCACAAACTGATTGTAATGAGACCTTCACAGAGTAAGTTAATTAATTCTGACATACCGAAATCACGCAGTAACAAGAGGAGGAAGCTTGACCCTGTAGAGGTATAGCTGATCAATGCACTGAACAGGAAATCCAATCGCCATAAGCCTTTTCTCTGCGGGATAGTTCCAATGCTGGAAACATTTGACGACGATGAGGTAGTAGAGTTTCAATTAAGAGTTATGCAGATTGTTTCTGAAATTAAACAGCGTAAAAAGTCGTTGGATAAAAATAATACTGCCACTCATCCTAGTACATCACGTGAATACACATGTTTACCCCTTTATGGGGTACAACCAATTACAAATGCAGAAGTGAGCAGGCAACGTCCCACAACCGAAACAAGCAGTGGAGCAATTTTCAGGGACATGTTCCAGATCCTCTACGCCATCACAAGCCTCTGAAAATTCATGTGCTGGGTCGTTCAATTTTTAAGCTCTGATTCAATTTTTTGATATGATTACAAAATTGTACATCCTTCAGAATAATAAACTTTTTAAAAATTTAGCTATTGTTCATCCCACTAACCTGATTGTAATTGCCAACATTTTTATAGGCTGGATACATTCTCGGAAGGACGTGTTGCGGCGCTGAATGGAACTCTTCATTCCATCATGTAGACCGTCGAAAGTTCGTAAACTTATCCGAAAATAATTAAAAATCTTATCTTCATCTCCCCTTAATTTCTCAGAAAGAACAAAGAATGCACCCACTTCGTCTCTTCTCACACTGAGTGCATGAACCAAATGCAGCCTCGTCCCCTTCAAACGTCTGTACAAGACAAGCCACGCTAATAACTGGTCGGGCTCCATTTGTCGTCTAAAAGCAACTGCTGGCGGAAGCACGGCGCGGCACGGCATGTCATGCCGTGCTACTCTCGGGTGAGTGTGAAGAGCCGCGGCGGCTCTTGTGTCGGCCCGGCAAGAATGCCGGCTTGTCGGCTGCCGGGTAGAGGTGAAGTAAGCCTTAGGGCGAATACAGACTACTCTGACGTGACGTGGAAACACGTGGGCTCACGTCATAACGCGCGTGATATAAAAACCCAACACAGGGTTTTCTGCGCCTATGTTTATATTGAGCTGACGTGACGTGGGAATGCGTGGGAAGAATGCATTCCTGCTGAAACATTGCACTCAACGTTTGCGTATGAAGTTGGCAGCGTAACAGAGTAACAAGTGAAGAACGATAGGCGCTAGGCGTACAGCGTGGGCGCCAGCCAATCACAGCGCAGTGAGCACTGCTGTTACTCACGCGCTGTGACGTCAAAGTTTCCGCGTTGCCGGCTTTGTTTAGCGAATGTGTGTACAACATGAATTGTATGTTGTTTACCGCGTGTTTTCGTTGTACTGTGGGCACTTATGCAGTTTAGCAGGTACGGAAAAAAATTTATCAATTTTTTCAAAATTTGATCGATTATAGTCAAATTTGATACGCTGATTACGAATACGATATTTATTTTCGCCCCAGTCAATTATTTACATCAAAAAAATTGTTTTAAATTTTTTAAAATTTTTTTATTTTTCAATATTTTGTCGATATAGTGGATTCTGATGGGCTGATTTCGAATATAACATCCATTTTCATTTTGCCTTGACCGTCGGCGATATCTTCTGCCCGATAAGCGCGGCGCTGCCGATGACGCAACATTGCGTAATACACTAACTAATCAGTATTTTCAAATCATAGGCGGCCGCTGCCGCGGCCGCATTCCAAAAAAAAAACTCCCAACCTAACCTCAAGTGGGCGACGCTACAGATCACTTTATTTATGAAAATACAAAGTACAATCACCAACAAGCTTTACATATTCACCCACAAAGCTCTCCAAGCCAGATACATTTGGAATGAAAAATTTTTTCCGTACCTGCTAAACTGCATAAATTGATCTGTAGCGTAGCCCACTTGAGGTTAGGTTGGGAGTTTTTTTTTTTTTGGAATGCGGCCGCGGCAGCGGCCGCCTATGATTTGAAAATACTGATTAGTTAGTGTATTACGCAATGTTGCGTCATCGGCAGCGCCGCGCTTATCGGGCAGAAGATATCGCCGACGGTCAAGGCAAAATGAAAATGGATGTTATATTCGAAATCAGTGCATCAGAATTCACTATATCGACAAAATATTGAAAATAAAAAAATTTAAAAAAAATTTAAAACAATTTTTTTGATGTAAATAATTGACTGGGGCGAAAATAAGTATCGTATTCGTAATCAGCGTATCAAATTTGACTATAATCGATCAAATTTTGAAAAAAATTGATAAATTTTTTAAAAATTTTTTTATTTTTCAATATTTTGTCGATATAGTGAATTCTGATGCGCTGATTTCGAATATAACATCCATTTTCATTTAATGAGTTGATGATGAGAATATGCTGCTCATAATTTTAAACGAAAATAAGTAGAAATAAAAACAAAACGGATTAGTTTACAGCTTCGGGATACGCTAGGCAAAGGTTTAAACTAAAAAAAGGTTTAAACTGAAACAAATACTCTGGTAGTCTGTCGTGTCGAATTCGTTGCTTTGAACACGATTTGCTAGTCGACAATATTCTGAAAGGTTCATCTGAATATGGCAAACAGATTTCCAAATCTTACGGAATTTCGCCTCAAAAATTTATTCGAAATATCGGCCACTAATGGGAAGGCGATTAACTGGGCTCAACAACACGGGTTGTTGAAAAGTGTGATGACTTGTGATGGCAACTGCGTGGGATACAACGAAATGCGATTAGAAAACAATAATTCTATGGATGATGTCATCTGGCGTTGTTCAGCAGGTCGAGTTTGTAGGAAACAAGCATCAATTCGAAAATTTTCATTCTTTTCGGGAAGCCATATTGAAGTTTCCAAGATCTTGCAACTGATGTATCTGTGGGCTTATGATGTACATAAGCAGAACTTTTTACAGAGGGAGTTGGAAACCGGAAGTGCCCATACGATTGTTGATTGGAAACAATTTTGTAGGGACATTTGTCACGAATATTTTTTGCTCAATCCGATCGTTCTGGGAGGCAGAGGTCATATTGTGGAGATCGACGAAAGTTGTTTTGTTCGTCGAAAGTACGAACGTGGTCATCGCGTTAGAGAACAATGGGTTTTTGGTGGTTTCGATGTGGAAACAAAGGAAAGTTTCATGGTGACTGTAGACAGACGCGATGCTGGCACTTTGTTGCCTATTTTGCAACAGTTCGTGCTCCCTGGTACTACTGTTGTCTCGGATTTGTGGGCAGCATACAAGACAGTGGGTAATCTGGGATATCAGCATTTGACTGTAAACCATTCGATTAATTTCGTTGACCCCCTTACTCACGCTACAACCAATCACGTAGAATCTGTTTGGCAGAAAGCCAAGGAAGAAAACAAACGCAGGTTCGGTACCCATCGTACTATGCTAGATAACTATGTGGCAGAATTTTTGTGGCGTCAGCGTTTTCATAACTTGGTTGAGCACGTTCGTTTAGTGTATCCCGAAGCAGCACAGTGATTACGTTTTATTTTTATTTTGCTAAATTTAGTTAAAAGTTTGTTAATTTTGCACTGGCGTTTGATGAGCAAGAGTATTGATTGTGGTTAATTAGTACAAATACGTACCTACCGTTCCGTTAAAATGAACGTATACTGTAATCGACAAAATATTGAAAAATAAAAAAAAATAAAAAATTTTTAAAAAATTTAAAACAATTTTTTTGATGTAAATAATTGACTGGGGCGAAAATAAATATCGTATTCGTAATCAGCGTATCAAATTTGACTATAATCGATCAAATTTTGAGAAAAAAATGAAAAATTTTTTCCGTACCTGCTAAACTGCATAAGTGCCGTACTGTGTGCTATATCGTTGTGACTTTTGTTACGTTGTGAGTTTACATACTCGGAAAATGCCACCGAAAAGACTTCGTTCACCTAGTGAGAATCCTTTGCGTCTAGGGGTGCAGCTAAACAGCCAGGCACTGGAGTTACTACGCAGAACTCTTGAGTTTTACGAGCAGGAGAAAAACTACGTAAGCATTCATGGACAGCCATCAATTCCTGCCGATAAAGTGGTGGAACGTACGCCGAAAACTCTTGGAATTAGTGCAAGAACCGTAGTAAGTGAGTATTACTACAAAACTTGGAAGATACTGAAGTTACCCGTAATGATTCCAAGCTGTCTGGATCAAATAATACATTTTTAACAACCCTAGGAAAGAAGAAAAAGCAGCCTAGTCCTATCACAGATTTAGATTCTTTCCAGACTGATGCAATTCGTAGGCATGTTAATGCTTACTACAGAAGAAAAGAGTATCCGACTGTAGCTAAGTTATTAGTCTCTTTAAAAGAAAGTGAACGCTTCAGGGGTGGTAAAACATCACTAAAAATTGTGCTAAAAAATATGGGTTTCCGTTACATAACACTAGACGGACGCAAAGCACTGTTAGAGAGGGCACATATTGTTACCGCTCGTAGCATTTTCTTGCACAAAATTGTGGGCAGAGACATTCATTCCATAATTTGGCTAGACGAAACGTGGGTTAATGCCGGTGAAGCTGTCAGTAAATACTTGACAGAGAACACATCCAGCAGTAGCGGCCATCAGCCGACGGAAAGAGGAGCTAGATTAATTGTGGTCCATGCAGGCTCCTCCAGTGGTTTTGTCCCTGATGCACTTTTAATTTTTAGATCAAAAAAGACTGGTGATTACCATGAAGATATGGATCACACACGATTTGTTGAGTGGTTCAGGAACCTTTTAAAACAATTTCCTGTCCCTACAACAATTGTAATGAACAATGCTCCATATCATTCGGTGATACAGAACAAAGCCCCAACCACAAATGATCAGAAAGACGTTATGGTGCAGTGGTTACAGGATCGAAATATTGCAGCGGAAGTATGACAAAGGTTTTATTATATTCTCTTGTTAAAGAAAATAAACCTACGACACCTACATATGTAGTAGACAAAATTGCCAAGGAGCAGGGTCATACTGTAATAAGGCTGCCACCACATCAGTGCCATTTCAACCCTATTGAGTTAATATGGAGTGATGTAAAAATGTATGTAAGGAACAACAAGTCCTTTACAATAACAGAGGTGGAAAAGCAGTTGCGGTGAATCTCTTGTGACTGTGGATGCAGCCTCATGGAGAAAGAAATTAGAGCATGTCGAGAAGCTTATACGAGCAGCACAGACAATAGAAGGCATTATCAGTGGCCATGAACAATTAATGATTTGTCTTGCTGATGACGACGATGAAGATGGTTTTGGCGATGAATCAGACAACAGTGACAATGGCGAGCTGGATGGAATTGCGCCATTATCGCTGTAAATTGGTGAGCGAAAAATTACTAATATTGGTTATTTATTGCAATCTCAGTTATTTATTTTGTAAACTACGTACATTATTGATTTTAAAGTATCAGTCGTCAGATGCTTGTTTTTTATATTTCTTTGCTCCGTTATAGAAACGGTGTGCATAGTAATACATGCATTATTATACGGTTGTTTACTTCCTGTCATTGTAGTACAACTAAAAACGATTTTTATATACACTGTAATTGCCCCCAGGGGGTCCACAACTCTTTTGTGGATACGTGCGTAGCGAGCACGGGACCCCGAGCTAATGTGGCCCTCCTTCCTTTCCGGGCTGCATACCTTCCTTTTCCGCATCCTTCCCCATCCCCCATCTTCGTCCCCCCCTCCCCTCACCGCTGGCTCTTTCCTTCCCTTTCTTCCCCTCTGGGCGTACGGTTTGTGCCTACGTCCGGAGACGGACGCTCGTAAATGTTACGTATTCTTCGCCTTCTCTGCTTGTATGTCTTCATCCTTCCTTTGTCCTCTTTTCCTTACCTCTTCTCTTTACCCTTTTCTCCGCTGCGGCGTTTGAGACCTCTCTTCTTTCCTTTCCCTTTCTGTTTTTCCCTTTCTCTTTCTTCTTCCCTGTGTGTGTCTGAAGGCCGAGACAGGTAGGACACGTACGTACCCTCAGGTAACGGCCAGCGCTAGGATTTCACCCGGAACAAGTCCCGCCCACTCACCCCCACCGGAGCAATTTCCGCCCATTCACCACCGGTTCACCCCCGGTTTTCCCAGTCTTTGTTCGTGGACTGGGCATCGTTTCAGTTGACCCATGTGGTTTCCGCGTTCGGCTGCACGTTGCGGTAGAGCATTGTTCTTTTAGCCGATTTTAACACATTTCGCGTGTGAAGTGTTTTGCTGGTTAAAAGTGTTGTATCGTGTATTGCGTGTGAAAAGTGTTAAAAGTGTTTTAATAGTGTTAAAAGTGTTTTGGGTGTGTTTTATTGTCTACCATCTGTGTGTGAACTATTCACGTGTGAAAAGCGTTTCATGTGTTGTAATAGTGTTTAATAATGAGTTCTTTTAAGTGTGAAGTTTGCGGCAACGAGTATAGTTACCGCAAGACTCTGAAGAGGCATATGTCCACAGTCCATCCACAGAAGCTGAGCGAAATGATGCCTCCTGTTACAGATAAGGAACCTTCGTGTACATACCAATGCTACATATGCGACAAGGATTTTACTTGTAAAGGAAGGTGGCCAAGTGGCGGCGGTGTGGCTGCATCCGGACTCGCCTTTTCGAAGCGCGGTCTTGATGTAGTCGTGATGCTGTTGCGAGGTGCCCTCCTTGGGTTGTAGTTACAGGGAGAGTGATGCGCAATACATGGGCCCAGCCCTCTTAGCCTCTCCTCTCCTGCGGTCTTCTCCCCTTCACGTGGGCCCACTGATTTTCGCAGAGTGGAAGAAGGCACCAGGGGCTTGGGGGGGCGGGGCGGGTTACAAGCCCCCCCTCGCATTATCCCTTTTAAGTTGGGGGCAGCACTAAAGATAACACAAGTGGTGGCCCTTCCGCTGAAGGTGCCACCCCAGCTTCCCCAGCACCTAGCCGGCCTACCGGCCGTGCCATAGATTCTGTAACTGTTGCAGCTGTTTACGCCTGCAGTGAGTGTCACCGCAGCTTCACGACCAAGAACGGTCTCGGGGTCCATCGCCGCCGCCAACATCTAGCGGCCGCCAACGCGGAGATCGTCACGGAGAGGCATCGCGCGAGGTGGACGGAGGAAGAAGTCCTGTCACTCACCAAGGCGGAGGCCGAACTGTTCCTCGAGAGGGACGCACGGTTCTTCTTTGTCAACCAAGAGCTGATCAGGATGTTCCCCGACCGAACGCTCGAGGCAATCAAGTGCCAAAGGCGGAAAGCTGCCCACAAGCAGCTTGTCTGCCAATTCATGGAGGCACTTGAGATCGGTCGGGGGGAAGAGCCGGCATCCCGCCGGGGAGCGGCGAGCTCGCTGCCTGATGCGGGCGATGACGCTGTGCCGTCCGCCGACGCAGCTGAGGACTTCGCGGCCGACACTACCGGGCCGCCGCCGCACGGGCCGACTGACGGCGCCATCTGGGAGCATCTGGCGGGGCTACCTGCTTCCGCCCAGCATTTCTCTGCTCTAGATCGAGTCATTGGTCTGGGGCGGGGCACGCCGCCCGATGTCATCCTGGGCATGCTCCCGGATGCCCTTGCGTCGGTCGGGTCCAGAGGGGAGAGAACGAACACCAGGACACAGCGGCCGCGCCAACCATCTAAGCGGCCACCTGCTGCGCCGCCGTTGCAGAAGCGCAAGCGGCGCCGCTGGGAATACGCGAGAACGCAGAATGGCTTCCGAAGATCGCGTGCACGTTGCGTGCGCGGCCTCTTGGATGGCACCCTGCTCCTGCCGCCACCTGCCATCCCTGGTCTGCTGGACTTCTGGGCGGACCTCTTCACCAAGAAGCTTCATTTATGACCGCTTCCTCCCGCACTCTGAGCCTGTCACTCTTGAGTGCCTATGGGGGCCGGTCACACATGAGGAAGTCGCCGCCGCCTTGCCGCCCAGAGGATCAGCAGCCGGGCCAGACGGCCTTACTCCAGCGGAGCTGCGGCGCCTGCCGCACGAAGTCCTTGTGAAAGTGATGAATCGCTTCCTTCTGGCCCGCGCCCTTCCGGAACGCCTGCTTCGCACGCGGACGTCCCTTCTCCCGAAAACGGCTGCACCAACATCCCCCGCTGACTTTCACCCCATTACAGTTTGCTCGGTGCTGGCGCGAACCTTTCACAAGGTTCTCGCGTCGCGCCTGATGCGTGCATGCGCTGTGGACGAACATCAGCGGGCATTCATCCCCCGGGATGGGACGTTGGAAAACACTTTCATCTTAGACACTGCTCTCACCGACGCAGTTCGCTCCTGCCGCTCTGTCTTTGTGGCATCGATCGACGTATCTAAAGCATTCGACTCGGTGGATCATGCTGCCCTTCGCCCCGTGCTGAGGGCGCATGGCCTGCCGGATTGCTTTATCGAATATGTCGAGCGGTGCTACGAGGGCAGCTCGACAGTGATAGTGGACGGCGCCGGCGTGGGCCTGTCTGTGCAGCCATCACGGGGCGTTCGCCAGGGCGATCCCCTCTCCCCCCTCCTGTTCAGCTTTGCGGTGGACTACGTTTTAGGCCAACTGCCCTCCCACATCGGAGCTCGGATACTTGGACGCAGAGTCAACGCTGCGGCCTTTGCAGATGACGTCTTGCTGTTTGCATCGACCCCGAGGGGCTTGCAGTCCCTCATCGATGCAGCTACCGCAGCCCTCGCACATCTGGGGCTGCAGATCAACGCCCGGAAGTGTTTCACCCTCGCCTTAGTCGTGTCAGGGCGCGAGAAGACGGTGAAGGTGGACGGCGATGTCACCTTCAAGGCAGGCAACACCACAATGCCTACCCTGCGTGTGGGTGAAACCTTCCGGTACCTGGGGCTGCAATTCTCCACAGCGGGTCACTGTGTCTTCAATCCACGACGCCACCTGGTGGAGCAGCTTGACGTCATCTCCCGAGCTCCGCTGAAGCCGCAACAGCGCCTCCACGCCCTCACCAACGTACTTCTCCCTGGCCTGTACCATGGGCTGGCCCTCAGCCTCACCCGGGTGGGTGCCTTGAAGTCGGCGGACATCACAGTCAGAGCCGCCGTCAGGAGATGGTTCCGCCTTCCGGCGGACACCCCCCTGGGATACTTCCACGCTCCTGTTGCCCAGGGGGGCCTCGGCATCCCATCTTGCCGTTGGATGGGCCCAACGCTCCGTCGGTCCCGTCTCCTGGCGTTGAAGAAGATAGGGCCAGCCTGCGACGGTGTAGGCCTGGTTGAGGTGCAGCGTGAGATCGAGGTGCTGGAGCGACACTTGACGTGGGAGGGCCACCTCCTCAAGTCGTCAACGCAGGTTGGGGAAATGTGGGCGGCGCGCCTACACATCGCCATTGACGGTGCGGCACTCATCTTCTGCCGCCGTCAAGGGCCAACATCAGTGGGTCGCCGACACCAGTTGCCTGCTATCTGGGCGTGAATACATCGACGCCCTCCGTGCCCGCATTAACGCCTTCCCCACGAAGGCACGGCGCAGTCGCGGGCGGGAGGCGGACATCAGATGCCACGCGGGCTGCCAGGCCGTGGAGACCGCCAACCACGTACTTCAGGCTTGCTTCAGGACGCACGGGTCCCAGGTCAAGCGCCATGACGCGATCGTGCGGTATGTCGCCCGTGGACTCGCGCAGAGGGGCTTCAACATCTCCGTAGAGCCCCACCTCCGAACACCTGAGGGCATTCGCAAGCCTGACGTGGTGGCGGTCAAAGACGGCATCGCCCACGTGATCGACGCCCAGATAGTCGGAGACCATCTCCGGCTCAACTGGTGTCACTCCCAGAAGGCAGCCTACTACGACACGCCGTCCATCCGGCGTGCCATCTCCAACCTGCACCGTGACGTTGAGGAGGTGACTGTGTCCACTGTGACGTTGAGCTGGAGGTGTGTATGGTCTCCAGTGTCGGCGAGGGACCTCGCCGCCATAGGCTTCCGACCCCGAGAACTGGCGGTACTGAGCACCCGTGTACTGCAGAGCTGCTGCAAGAGTTACAGAATCTACGAGCGTATGACGGCTCCTAGGCTGATGGAACGAGTCGGCGTCGGCTACGTTGCTGGATATTCTCTTCGCCTTGACTCCTGGGGCCTATCCACAGGAGGAATAATCCGTCTTTGTTCCTTTGTTCTTTCTTTATTTGTGTTCTTTTCTATGATATGCATAAGTTTGTGTCCGCCCTGTAAGTCCCCACCTCGGTGGTGGACATTGGCGGTGTAACACACCATCTTTACTGTACTAGTATACTTATGTATATTGTATGTTTATTCTCCGGAATAAAGATGGCTAGTAATAGTTTAAAACGCCACCAACAAAATATTCATGGCCAACCGCAACAGCTATCGTTTAAGTGTACGATGTATGCATTTGAAACTGATTCAAAAAAGTGCTGGATGGATCATTTCCGGTCTGCACACGGATTATGTGTGAAACCAGAAGCCCTGGAATTCTCCAGTGAAGAAGAATTTTTAAAATGGAAAGAAGAAATGGAATGTGCTACACATTCCAAATTCATTAAAAGCTGTGGCACTAAATTTTACAACGATGGCCCCACATGTTATTACGTTTGCCATCGCTCGTGTCAGTTTACCTCCAAAGGTGATGGGAGACGACATCTGAAATTGACAGGAAGCAACAAAATTAATGGCAAGTGCCCTGCAGAGATTAAAGTCCAATACAAAGAAGGAAAACGCCACGTTACTTTTGTGTCCACTCACGTTGGTCACGATCTGGACCTAAGTCATCTCAACCTGACGGAAAAAGAACAGATGAAGATAGCTGAAAACATTGCTGCAGGAATCCCATTTCCTACTGTCCTCCAAAAAATTCAAGAAACAGTTCTAATTAGGAGAGAGTGCATCTTACAACGATGCAGGATTTGTATAATATTGCAGCTGCGTATAATCTGTCTTCAAAGTCAGTCAGACATTAAAATGATGCGATCAGCGTTGAAGCTTGGGTGCAAGAAGTGCAGCAAAGTGACAATCCATGTGTACTGTTGTATAAGCCTCAAGAAACAATTAATGATCTGTACCCTGAAATGCAAAGTGAAGACTTTGCATTAATTATAATGAACAACGCACAAGGCGAAATATTAACTAAATATGGAAGTGACTGTATTTGTGTCGGTGTGGAACTCATGGCCTAAATGGCTATGATTTTGAAGTTACAACATTACTTGTACTGGATGATATGAGGCAAGGATTTCCATGTGCTTTCCTCATATCTAACACGAATGACTCCGATGTTTTGAGTATATTTTTCAATTGTGTCAAGTCTCAGGTTGGACAGATTTCCCCAAAAGTATTCATGACGGACCTGGCAGAATCGTATAGTATCACTTGGAACAAAACAATGGGACATCCTGAAATGAGACTTTTCTGTACCTGGCATGTCGATAGAGCCTGGAGGGCCAATATTAAGAGCAAAATTAGAAGTTTGGACAAGAGAAACGAGGTGTACAAACTTGTTAAATCGTTAATGCAGGTAAGAGAAGTTGCTGTGTTTCAAGAATCGTTGGTAAAAGCATTGCAGAAACTCAACAGCGATTCTGAGACTTCAGAATTTGGTCACTATTTCAAGACGTATTATGAAAAAAAAAAGTGAAGTGTTGGGCATATTGTCATAGGATGCGATCCGGACTCAGCACAAACATGCACCTGGAGAGCATGCATAAGACATTGAAATATATACATGCTAATGCAAAGCAGGTAAAACCTTTAGACAAAGGTATATCCGCTTTGATGACGCTTGTAACAGCAAAGCTGTTTGACAGGCTCATTGTCAACGTGAAAGGGAAGCTAACAAGTAAAATGAAAAACATTCGCCGTAAACACAAATTTAGCATTCTGATGAATAAGGACTCAATTAGGAAGGTAGGCAGAGGTTGGGAAGTACCAGCCACAAAATCACGTTTAGTTTACCTTGTAGAAGAAAATAATATCTTCTGTAACTGTAAATTAGTGTGCACTGACTGTAAAGTGTGCATTCATAGGTATTCCTGCACGTGTATTGATTATAGCATTAAGTTAAATATGTGCAAGCATATACATAATGTTTGCGAACGAGACAGTACAGAACAAAATCCTTTTGAAATTTCTGAATTACAAGATGCAGTAGCTACAAATGTTGGAGATATGTCTTGCATTAATGAGAAAGAAGTGATTCTGAAGCAAGTAAGTGGAAATGCTAATTCCTGCACCCCAGAAGCATTGGCAGAAGAGAAGAGAAAAATTATTCCTAGGTTTTTCAGAAATTGTTTCTGGTATGTCAGCTACTGAAGTTCAGCTGGCTAACAAAATGGTGACTTCATTGAAGGTTAATGTAGGTGCTGTTCCCACCAGTAGTGGTATCTCTTTCATTAGCCCACAAAGAAGTCTCAAGAGGAAACTTGTGCCCCAGAGGAGGCTGTTTTCAACAAAGAAGACAAGTTCCTCAAAACGCATATCCATGGCAGTTCCTAATGCAGAAGAAACCAACAACATCCTGAGAACACTTCTGGATGAAGGTCTGTACCATTAATTTGCAACTAGTTGCATTTAATATTAAAATATTTTAAATGTTCATGTGCCCAAATCTGTTGTGATTAGTTCTACATTGGGATGTAGTATGAACATTCTGACATGAAAATCACTTCAAAATTTTATCATTACATAACATGCCTCATACAAATTAAGATAGTGACATAAGTGCCCTATCAATTCCACCTCTTTATACAAACTGATAACCATAATCTAGGTTGTAATACATATGTAGTTACTTCTTCAGGTAGACAATACATGGGTATCACCGAAGGCAATAATCTATTGTGGTAGTGCATATGGTGTTACTTCTTTAGACAGATACGGCTGCTACTTGACATTATTATCATTCGGTACATTTTCTACAGTATGATATAGTATCAATATCTTTCAGATATCTTACCATGTGTGCTTCAGTATTATTATTACTATTTTGTCATACTTCCTCTTTCAGATTTTATTTATAAATTTCATGTTCATGTGATGTGGAGTTTTTTCATGTGTTTTAGTCTGTGACTGAATCACTCTCCCTGAAAAACCTGTGGGTTATGTTTCAGCTCCCACTATGGCTCAGATAGTATTTTTTGTAGTCTAAAAGCATTGAGGAAATTAGTTTTCTGACAACCCCAAAAAATAACACATTAGGTGATGACTGAAATAAAATATGCACAAGATATATTTTTTTTTTTAAATTTAATCAGTGATATTATTTATGGTGTTCATGATTTTGTTTTGGTACTTAGTATCCTGCATTGTTAACTCCACGATGTCGTTTTAATTACTGGTACACATCTTTTTGACACAATTTTTTTTGATCAAATAGTTTATTTCACAAACATTCCACAGCCTTTTTTTGTGGTGAAGTGAACAATTCCTGGGTTAGCACAGTTAAATTATTTTTTATTTGCTGTGGTGTGCTGCTGTATTTCCACTCAGTCATTCTATCAGTATTGCTGGAACCTGCAAATAAGTTTGAACTTAGAGTACACAATGATATGTCATGCTTTGTTCCGTCTGATACCATCCTCTACACAGATGACTCACAAGTAATAGGCTGCTATAACACTGATGAAAATTTAATATGCTGCATTGAGTAAACGCTTGGAGAATAACGTGCTTTCTCTGTATGGCAGATTAAGTATACCATTAGAATTACTGAGTGAAAATACAGTGGCACACACAGCAGTGAGACATGCAACAAGCATCATCTGGTATGTGATGGTAATTCCATGAAGTGGACCACACTGCATGTGATATATCTCCTATTTCACACATCTCCAGTGCAATTTTTCTGTTCTATGTATGGAACATGATTTAAAATCCTGTACCTGTCAGTTCGTATGTGCAACAAACTTTGAGTCAACCAATGCAGCAACAGGTCCAAAATAGCACACCAGGTATTAGATTAATTCTGTGTTACACACAATACTGAAATGCCTTGTGAGACATCTCTATATTCATGTATGCCCAATGTTACTTCCCTGTTCCAATATACAACGCCTGCATTGTGATTTAATGTTTGATTGTTTACTTACAGAGCCTGACACTGAGTGTGATCAGCAAGGTTTTGGTATGCCATGGCAGCAAGAGCTTCCTCACACCACACCACGTATGAGATTAATTCTGCGTTATGCACAATACTGAAATGCCTTGTGAGACATCTCTATTTATGTATGCCCAATGTTACTTCCCTGTTCCAATATACAACACCTGCATTGTGATTTAATGTTTGATTGTATACTTACAGAGCCTGACACTGAGTGTGATCAGCAAGGTTTTGGTATGCCATGGCAGCAAGAGCTTCCTCACACCACACCACGTATGAGATTAATTCTGCGTTATGCACAATACTGAAATGCCTTGTGAGACATCTCTATATTCATGTATGCCCAATGTTACTTCCCTGTTCCAATATACAATGCCTGCATTGTGATTTAATGTTTAATTGTTTACTTACAGAGCCTGACACTGAGTGTGATCAGCAAGGTTTTGGTATGCCATGGCAGCAAGAGCTTCCTCACACCACACCACGTATGAGATTAATTCTGCGTTATGCGCAATACTGAAATGCCTTGTGAGACATCTCTATATTCATGTATGCCCAATGTTACTTCCCTGTTACAATATACAATGCCTGCATTGTGACTTAATGTTGTTTGGAAATGGCACAGACTTCCAGTTCATACCTAACAGCAACCAGTGTGGTCAAGAAGAAACATTCCTAAATTCTTTCATTGCCTGTTACATTAGTGAAACATTGTCATTGTTTAATGTGCAGTGGGTTATTATTAAACCAGATTCTGAACGAGGGCATTAGCACTAATTTGTTGGACAACATGCCAGGGAACAACGTGAAAAAAATGTAGTTAAATCGCTTGACAGAAAGGGGAAATAATTTGTATGGCCAAAAGAGGATGATACAAGTTGACAAGAACCTATCACAGAATATAGGGAAAGATTAAATTTTTCAGTAGCGAAATTATATCTTTCATATTAAATCTGTTATTTTAATGCTCTTCATTTGGTCATAAACATTAAACTGCACAATTATTTTAACATTTCAAGTATATAATCCAGTCTTTCACAATAAGTTATACTAAACATGTTACATCTGCAACATTTCATATACCGAGTTCCACGAGCCCAACACAGAGCCAGTAGTATTATTAAATTCCCTCATTCTATATTAACACTAACTTTTATTTTTTTTTAGGAGAAGATGTGTGTGGAGTGCTTGATAAGATCTTGGTTGTATGTTGTTCATATTGAGGTATCTCCATACAAAACTAAGTAGCATATGGATTTTATTTTCATGTTATTCCTTCACTTTCAATTGTACAAATGTTATGTCTGTAAGGATGGAACTGTCCACAGAGGTTTTAAAAAGTATATAGTATACAACCTATCTCTCCCTCACACCCTATTATCAGCACTTTGCCAGTGAAATTAATTTAAGTTGTAGAATATACAATGATGCAGGTACTCGTTAACATATAACAACAAACAATTAAAAAACAGAAGTGCTTCTTAATTCATATTGTGGCGAAGTATATATGTACAGTTCAAAAGTTTTTGCAGCACATTAAAAACTGATTTCAAGGCACAATTGTGAAATTACAATAGATTTACAATAGATTATGCAAACAGACATAATGTTCAGACTTTTTGGAGTGAATGTTAAATTAATATCTTCTTAGGTGTTAAATTTTGCCAGATAGATAGAAGGCATTTTACAAAAAACGTCCACAAATGGTCTCAGCTGTGCCAGCTACTTCCACAGCAAACATAAGAGAAAACAAGTTAGCAATGAATTCTTTAAATACGAGAACTCAGTATTCACATGAACAGCCTATGAACAAACATGCTTCTATGCGAAAAAAAAGCATCCAAAACTAAAACTGGAAAAACCTACCCTAAAAGAATAAATTGCTTGGAGAAAGTGGAACCACAGTATACTTGACACTTCTGTTTCAGAACTCAGACAATATATGTGAAACAAGCACCAATGTTCACTATACTTCCAAAGGGCATCAAAATTACTTTGCACCGCATGAAGGACGTTTTACATATGTGAAACACTGCAGCATGTATTTCCTCCATAGTTACTCCATGACAAACATATCATCATCATTATTATTATATGTAAAAAAGGTTTGAATGATATTTACGAAATTAAAAAATCTGTTGGTTAAAAACAGACAGGGCAGAGAATAACGACAGATTATTTTCCTGAAACGTTTTCAACTGCATATAGGACACTAATCACACAGAAACAGCCACAATTCTTTATAACCTCGTTTATAATGCGCAGGGATGGCATTGAAAGAATTTACAAGTTAAAATTCACCCATTACCCATACAAATACTAACGAAATATGTCATTTAAGCAAATATCTTACTGCTTTCATTAAGTATATCTACCTTACGGTATTCTTATATTCTTTAATGTTCGTGAGCTACTATGAGGGCCTACATAAACAAAACGACTTTAACTTATATCTGTATAAGTTATTCGACTGCTTCCGTGGTTTTACTACCGACATAACAGATTCAAGACCATTGTTTTCGCATCGTATGTTTGCTCTGCTGTATCCCTCAAATGAACGTATTATAATAAGTGAGTTAATGAAAATTTGTCATATTGCCCTTAAATAACATCACGTTATTTTTTGTTTTCTCTTGCTGGCGATGCTTTCAATTCTCTATAAATATTTTTATTTCTTTATTAATACACATTCATATTATATTACTATCCAGAAAAACTTAAATTTCTTATCATTACTGAATTTCATCGCAGTTAGACTGAGACAATAGCAACTTCGCTGTAGCTTCCAGTTCGCGGAACTGGCGGCTGTTTAGGTGAGGGCCTTACACTACGGATAGGCATGGAGGGGGGTGAATGGGCGGGACTTGTTCCGGGTGAAATCCTAGCGCTAAGGGCACGTCCCAGGGAGGGGTGATTACCCGAGCTGATACCTTCCAAAAGTGCCGATTGGTCCCTCCGTCCATTTGTCGGGAGGTGTGACCTGAGGTGTGAACAATCATCTAAGGCGGGAGTGCCCTCAGAGAGGGCCCCCACAAGGGAGGAGCGCGCCATCGGAGACGCTGGTAATCATGGGGGATTCTTCCGCAATGGTTTCCTCATCTTCCACTATGTCTGCTCACAAGCGTAAGTTCACTGAGTCTCAGCCACAGACAGTTCTTCCATCGTTGCCACAGTTCCTTGTTGTTTCTTGGTCTGACGAAGGTCACGACTTCTCCACGGTCAACCCTTTCATTATTCAGAAAGGTGTTGACAAAATTGCAGGTCCTGTAAAGTCTTGTTCCAGATTACGGAATGGCACCTTGTTGTTAGAAACAGTCAGTGCCCTCCAGGCACAAAAATTGCTGCGTACTTCACTGCTCCACACCTTCCCTGTCCGGGTTGAAGTGCACCGCACTTTAAATTCCTCACGTGGAGTCGTTTATACAATCGCTTGCATTTACGAGACGGGACGGAAAACTGTATCGTCTGTTGTGTGTATAGAGGCTGCTGTTGCAACATCGCTATTACAGTATAGCCAACCTAACCAGACAAAAAGCGTACTGTCAAGTGCAATGTTTTGCCGGCGCGGGTATAAAGTTCTAGATTTTCGTCAGCCGTGGGAAGGCGTCAGAAGTGTGAAGTGGTTTCTCCTCTACAGTTTGCAGTTATTACGAGGGTTGCCCAGTAAATAATGCCCCATATTTTTTTTCTCCGAAATAAAAAATATTAGAAATGTGACACTTTAGGTGTGAGTTATTTGAAGTTTCCTCCGACAGAGAGCGGTGGTGTAGGAATGTTCTAAAATGGCGTCTGCAGGTGACATCCGTCATAAACAACGTGCAGTGATTGAATTTCTCGTAGCAGAGGAAGAAACCGTGGGCAATATTCATAAACGCTTGTGCAAAGTCTACGGAACATCTGCAGTCGATAGGAGTACTGTTGGTCGCTGGGCACAGAGGGTGAAAGCATCAGAGGGCGGTGCTGCGGAGCTCCGAGATTTGCCGCGGTCGGGAAGGCCTCCCACGGCTGTCACGCCTGACATGTTGCAGCGGGCTGATGTTCTCATTCGACGGGATCGACACATTACGACTCGACAATTGGCACTGGAGTTGTCAGTAAGCAAAGGAAGTGTGGATGTGATTATCAATCAGCTTGGATACTCAAAAGTGTGTGCAAGATGGGTTCCTCGGTGTCTTACTGTCGATCACAAATCCCAAAGAAAAGACATTTCTTTCGATTTGTTGCGACGCTTTCACGTTGACGGGGAGGCCTTTTTGTCACGGATTGTGACAGGTGATGAAACTTGGGTGCATCATTTTGAGCCCGAAACAAAAAGACAATCGATGGAATGGCGTCATGCTTATTCTCCACAGAAGAAAAAAATTCAAAACAGTTCCTTCAGCCGGTTTGCGAGGGCGTAATTCTCATTGATGTGATGCCAAAAGGCAGTACCATTAATTCAGAGGCTTATGTCAAAACATTAGACAAACTTAAGCAGCGCTTCCGGCGCCTTGGGCGTCATGTTAACCCACAGGATGTTTTGATTCAGCATGATAACGCTCGTCCTCACACAAGTTTGAGGACTTGTGAACACATCGCGAAACTGGGTTGGATAGTGTTACCCCATCCACCCTACAGCCCCGATTTGGCTCCTTCAGACTTTCACTTGTTTGGGCCAATGAAGAATTTCATTCGTGGAAGACGTTTTGCCGATGACGAAGAAGTGATTCACGAAGTGACAACCTGGCTCCGTAGGCAGAGTACAGATTTTTACCGGCAGGGAATACACGTTCTTGTGTCTCGCTGGAAAAAGGCCGTCGAACTTGAAGGAGATTAAGTGGAAAAATAAAGCAAGTAGACAAAACATCAGTCTTTCACATATGTAAATTTGATTGTTGTGGAATAAATACTTCTGGAGAAAAAAAATATGGGGCATTATTTACTGGGCAACCCTCGTATTTGAAGATTGAGACGTTCGGTCAAATCCGATGCCGTATGACCCTACAAACCGGGAATATTGTAACCAGCATTCAAGGAAAGAGGCTTGGGACGAAATAGGAGAAAAACTCGGCAGTACAGGCTAGTGAAAACAGTTACTTTTCCATATTTTTATTAGTTTTTCTTTTTTACAATTTATAATAGTTCAATAGGTGTTATATTTTATATTGATAGGAAAAAGTATCAATCCATAACACGTAAAACCAGATATGAATATAACATATCTATTATATAAATTGGATTATATGAAATGTAATTAAAAATAACACCCAATTGAACTTAAAACGGTCGGTTATAACGAATGCGTGTATTAACACATTCCGGTCGTTGCCCGTAGAAACTACGAGCGCGCATTTATTGCCGTAACAGTCTGCGCTCGGAGATTCTCCGAGCGCCGCCTTCTCGATTATTATTTCAGGTTGCGGCGCATTATACAGGGTGGCGCAGATGGATCGGGTGGTTTTGAAGTGGACTGTACGTCTGGAGGGGGGGAGCCAGGTGTTCGGCGACTTCGTCTTGTGGTGGGGGGGGACGGGAAGTTTCAGTTGCAGGCTGGCAGTCAGTCGCGATGGCTACGTGGTCCGTTGAGCATCGTGTTTTCGCAGTGGAAGAGTTCATACGCAATAACGAGTCAATTGTTGCTGTGACGCGTGCCTTTCGCCGGCGTTTCAACATCCCACCTCGCGGTAGTGTTCCTAAGCGAGATACGATATTGAGTTGGGTGCATAATTTCCGCACTACTGGTTCATGTGCTCCAAAATGGACGCCTAGACCGCCAACAATAACAACGCCTGAGAACGTGGAGCGTGTGAGACGCGATGTCACTGCGAGCCCACGTCGATCAACGAGACGTCGTGCTCAAGCTCTTGGAATGTCACGTCGGAGCCTTCAAAGGATTCTTAACGAAGAACTGAAATTCCACCCCTATAAAATCCTGTTGGTACAGAAAATTCTCCCAACAGACCATCTTCAAAAGCTTCAGTTTAGCCAACAGATGTTGGAGTTATTGGAAGATGTAAACCTGATTATCATGATGTCTGACGAGGCTCACTTTCACATTAACGGATACGTAAACAAGCAAAATTGCCGTTACTGGGCCGACACTAACCCAAGAGATCTACACCAACGGCCTCTCCATAGTGACAAAGTGACGGTTTGGTGTGGGGTTTCTAAGGTAGGGATAATTGGTCCTTACTTTTTTGAAAATGAAAGGGAGCAGGCGGTTACTGTTAATTCGCAGCGTTATGTGAACATGATTGAAGATTTTCTTCTCCCACAACTTGAAGAGAACAATTACGACATGGGCAATATGTGGTTCCAACAAGACGGGGCAACTGCACATACCGCTAGGATATCAATGCAAGCTGTACGCGCTCTGTTCCCTGGCCGTTTGATTTCCCGTAATGGAGATGTCCATTGGCCCCCTCGCTCGCCGGACCTCACGGTATGTGACTTTTTCTTATGGGGCTATTTAAAAGCAAGGGTCTACATGAACAAACCCCGGACCATTCAGGAGTTGAAGGCAGCAATTCACACCGAAATCACATCAATTCCTGGTGATGTGCTTGAGCGGGCAATGCGGAACGTTAAGGACCGACTCCAAGAATGCGTCGCTCGAGAAGGAGGGCATTTGATGGATGTAATTTTTAAAAACTAGCATTACTATTTTTTTGTTAATAAACTTCCATTGTAACTACATGTTTTGCACTTTATTTCAATCCAATACCTTTACAATTGACAGTTTGACAAGTATTTTAAAACCACCCGATCCATCTGCGCCACCCTGTATCCGTGCAGTGACATCTGGAGTTGAGTGTTTCGGTCTTGTAGTACATCGGACGACCGCTAGATGGTGTTCCTGCATCCTCTAAGCGCTATGTCACTCAAAAAAGGCGCCAAAACAATTCCCGCGCATTCACTCTTGCAGTGTGCTTATGTAGTTGTCTTTATCGCAAACGTTTGTCGTAAAATGGGGGACAGTTTGACTGAAGAGGAAATTCTGAGGCTGCTGGAAGAATCTGGATCTGAAATTGACGATGATGGATTTCAAACTGAAAATAGTTCTTCTGAAATAGATGGTAATTATAATGGTCAGTCATTGTGTTTACGAATCACAATTATAATCTCGGCAGTTTCACTGACTTGTGTCATTTATTTCTAAGGTAACAACGAGTGGTCCGAAAATGAAAATGAGCCATCAGACGTATTAGAGGAGTGTGAAGCTCCCATTCAAAAAGGCAGAGGCAGAATACAACAACAGCAGTCCCAAAACAACGTTGTTGAATGGGTAAATGACGATGTCCTACAACAATTACCGCTCTTTGAAGGCGTAAGTAATGTCTTGGCACCTTTGAGCGCCGAAAGCACTGAATTTGACTGTTGGAGCGTCTTTATTGACGCAAATGTCATCAAAAATATAAAGACAGAAACAAACCGCTACGCTGCAGCAACAATTTACAAATTGCGGATGCAAAATAAAATAACTTCCAGGTCGCTTTGGGCCAATTGGTCTGCTGTGAAGCTACATGAGATGTATCAGTTTTTTGCTATAATTATTCACATGTGTCTTGTACACAAACCAAATATTACGGACTATTGGAGCAATGACCTAATGCTAGATTCCTCCTTACCTGCAAAAATCATGAAAAGAGACAGATTTAGGTCAATTTACTTTATGCTTCATGTAAATAACAACGACAATTATGTACGAAGGGGTCAACCAAACCATGATCCTATACACAAAATCCGACCTTTTTTTGATAACTTTGTACTGAAAAAGCAAGAACAGTTTTTCTCCTGGCGAGAATCTCACAGTTGATGAAGGTTTATGTCCATTCAGAGGGAGAATTCGATTTCGAGTATATATCAAGAACAAACCGAGCAGGTATGGTATAAAATTTTTCATTCTAAGTTATTCAGCAACAGGATATGTTTTGAACTGTGAAGTGTACACTGGTGCAGGTGAAAAAGACAACAGTGCAGATTCAGTGGTGCTACGTTTGTGCAACAGTTATCTACGTAAGGGTCATACATTGTACATGGACCGCTTTTATACTTCTGTAAAATTATTTGAAAAGTTGTTTGATGAGGGCACATCTGCTGCTGGCACAGTAATGAGAAACAGAAGAGGCCTACCATAGGAATTCAAACAGAATAAACTAAGAAGAGGTGAAATCGTATTCAAGAGAAAAAATTCCGTGCTAGCACTTCACTGGAAAGATACTAGGGATGTGTTTGCCCTTTCTACCAAACATAGAATGACAAGTAGTGTTACTAAGACAAAATCCAAGGCTGGAATGGTAGAAAAACTGAAGCCTGATCTCATACTTGATTATAATAAAAATGAAACTGGTGTTGATCATGGAGATCAGCTGGTGACCTATTATTTTCAACGACGAACAATGAAATGGTGGAAAAAGGTATTTTTTCATGTATTTATGATGTGCGTGGTCAATTCTTACATTCTGTACAAGAAACTTCGGCCTGTCTCTCACAAACGAACCAGCTTGTTTACTTTTATGGTGAACCTGGGAAAACAAATACTGGAGAAATCCGGCGAAGTTTTCAACGAAAATGAAAAGCAGGGTTCAGCAGCAAACAGGCTAACAGCAAGGCATTTCCCCACTCACGTCCCATCGACAACAAGCAAGAAATATGCATCAAGATATTGCATTGTTTGCTCTGAGAAGGGCGCACGTAGTACTGGCAAACGAGTGAGAAGGGAGACGAGATGGTGGTGTGAAGAATGTAATGTAGGATTGTCTCTACCTGACTGTTTCAAGCAATATCACACAAAGACAAATTTTACTCAATGAAAAGAGTTGTAAAAATTCAATGAAATAATTTTGTACATTTATTTTATAATAAATTCTGATTTCTTGCAATTTCAAACTTTTTTTCTACCTCTGAATCATCTAATTTTCAAAATATAATAATTCTGTAAATATATGATATCTTACAAAAAACTTTAAACAAATGTTTAAATATAGGATGATAACACACACATCAGTTAAAAGGTTTTGCTTTCCTTCATTACCTTTTGGTCAGGAGCCATGTAAAAAAGGCGCAAAAGTCTACGACTTCTGAGGGATTGCAGTAGTATCTGTGGCCCGACTGCAATGTGTTAAGTAAATAATACTGGACGTGCCATTGAGCAACTCTACCGTTTCGAATGGATTGCCGTTGCCAAGGACAACTTGCTGAACCATAATCAGAAACGAAGTACTTTTTGAACTTATCTCTGGTGATGGCCGCTTCTCTCACGAAATTTCTACGAACGAGTTCGAGGTTGGCTACACCATGAATGTGTTCACTTTCCATTCTGATTTGTTCCTCGAAAGGGGAAATATTTGTTGATGTATTCCGAAGCATGTCGTGTAGACAGGTGGAAGCTAAAACTATTAGATCGGCAGTTTCTGGTTTAGTTTCAATAGGCTTTAGAAACATTCTCCAGCGCCCGGCTAGAATTCCGAACGCATTTTCTACAGTCCGTCGAGCTCTTCAATGACGGTAGTTGTATACCTTCTCTTCGTCACTTGTAGTGACTGCTTTGCTGTATGGACGCATCAAATAGGTTTTAAGAGGGAAGGCTTCATCTTCAATAATTACATAAGGAATCTCCATTGCTGGTAGTAGCTCTTTGTCTTTCGAAACGGCGTATTTGTTGCTTTCAAATCTTTTTCCCATCTCAGATCGCTCAAAAGTTCCTCCATCGCTACTTTTGCCGTAAGCGTCAACGTCAACAAGCGTGAAGGTGTAATTTGCATCTACCAAAGCCAATAAAACAATGGACTGTATTCCTTTGTAGTTATAGTACAATGAACCAGCACCAGCTGGACATCGTGCTTGCCGTCCAAAGCTCCTATGCAGTGTGGATAATTCCACTTATCATAATACTTGGCTATCTGTTCATCTTTGTTTGGTTCTGGCATGTAAATCGGTCGTAGAGTTTTCCAAATTACCTCACAACACTCTTTAATTATTTGTCCAGTAGTTGAAAATCCAATCCGAAACGAAAAAAAAATGTTCTGTAAGAATTGCCAGATGCCAAGTACCCGTGAACGGTGAAAAAAAGCCCACTTATTGAATTATTAATCTTCACGTTGTCCTTTGACAACTAAGCGACCTTTGTCTTTGAGCGCCAAAGGAGAATAAATGAATAACTAATAGATAACTATGGTGCGTTTAAAATTACTTGTGACTTTTGACAGTTCGGTACGGAGCGAGTGGAGTATTGTTGCCACGCGTTGTGCCAGCAGGCAGCGATATCGCCACGCCTGAAAGGAACCGGCCGCCAGGTAAACATTCTTTAGCGGTAGAGAAACGACAATAATGAACAGAGAACGTTCTTGGGCGGCAAAGAAACAATTGTGGTAGTGTTTACCTACGGCCAAGCGACAGGAATGCCTTACAGGTCGACACCGGTGGCGGCTCGGAGGGAAAGCCTGGCTCGCCATTGGTGCTGCCTGGATAAAGGAGTCACGTCACGTCACCTCCGGCAAGCCAAACGTCAAAATTCGCAACTAATTTTAAACGCGCTATAAAGACTAGCCTAGAATTCTAAACTAATTTCTCTGTTCTAGGTAATGGATGTAATGACAACTGGAATAAACTGCGGGATGCGTACATCCAGGCTAAACACCGTAGAGCCACAAAATCAGGTCAGGCAGCAAAGAGTTTGAGCAAATGGAAATTTGAAGATGAAATGGCTTTTATGAATCCAACTCTCGTAACAAGGAAAACGCGAGCAAATGCGGAAGACAGCTCCAATAATGAAGATTATGATGGAACACTAGAAGAAACTGGCTTATGTCCGATTGATGAAACAGGCTCACAAGTGGCCTCGTCAGAAAGCTCCCAAGTCCAGTCCACCAAGAAACGATCTACTAAAAAGTGTAGTCCCTACAATGGCGGAGGCCATCGACAATCCCACTGCTAATGTATCAGATTCTCCAACAACTTTTACTCAACCTACAGCGAAGCCCGTAAGGCCTTTTGTTGGAAAAAAACTTCTGTCGTCATCCGTACAAGAAACGGTTAAAATAATGAAAGACAACCAACGCTTGCGCTCCCAAGTACTTCTTCAAAGTGCACACGCTACACCAAGTGACAACGTGGACGACGAATGCGAACTTTTTTTCCTCAGCATGGCGAAAAATGTGAAAAAATTGCGTCCTGATGGGCAAATTAGAGTGAAGATGGACGTGAGCAACATTGTTTTGGGGGCAGCGTCGCAAGCAGCACGTGGGAGCTCATTTCAGGTGAACCCTGGTTACCACAATACTCTTAATACAAATCCATCATCATTCTATCCAGCGCCGGCTTTAGGGTGGGGCGACTCGGGCGGTCGCCCAGGGCGCCGGGGCCGAAGGGGCGCCACGTACTAAACGCATGTAAAAAAAAAATTACAATTTACAATCACCCATTTCGCGAAACTAAAATATTATCAGTCTCATTAAACATACGTCGCTAATCTCACGAATGCGCGATGAATTCGGGGTAGCAGAAGAGAAATCATGCTGAATGCAATCTTCGTATTGTCTGCAACCATCCATGTTTGACGCGGGCTAGCACGGGCTCTACCAAAGCGCCTCTCTTATTTGTTTCAAGAACTGCAACAAGGAAGAGCCCATGCAGCCGCACCATCTCTCGTTTACAACAGAAACTACCGGTCGCTCCAAATAAAAGAAAATACAGACTGTGAAATATATATTACATTATGATTTAATTAATACGAATTTATTTATATCGAATATCTGTGACTTAATGACTCATGTACATTAATTAATAGATCATGCAATGCGTGCACTGCATTCATAGAGAATTTTCCCCTAACTTACTGAAATAATACAGCGCCACACAATGTTTGTTAGACTGCATATGATGGCAGCGCTACGATTTGCACCCGCATGTCAGTAATTCTCAGTAAGAGTCGGGGGCAGCTGTCATGTTTTCGTGGCTGAATAATTGTGAGTGAAACGAGTGTCGTGACTGTGTCAACACTTTAATTTTCTGGTAGGTGCGAAAAACATTTTTATCTTTCAGTTCAGGTTTTTTTCTAGTTACGTCTACTGATAGGTGAATTTCTTTATTTGTTATAGATCGAATATTCTGGTCGCGAAATAGAGCAGTGTCCAAGCAATAATTTGTCAAATTATTAAATCATGCCAGAAGAGAAGGAAATGATTTTAAAAAAGCTTTCTGGATCAGAAAATCGGAAAAGAAACGCTGAAAAAGAAAAAGTTCCTGAAGAAACTAAAAAGCACATTAATATTCATAAGTACCTTAAAGGAAATTCTAATGCAAATACTTCAGATATTGAATCAAAAGTCCATGTATCAGCAAATATTTCTTCAGACTGAACAATTATACACAAAAAATATACAATCACCTATTGAAGGTGATCAAATTGACCAGCGCAGTACATCTTTGCATGAATCCTCTGATATTTCTCCAAGTCAAAATCAACACGACATCTGTGGTCGATGAAAGTATCAACGTTCTTGCAATAAAAGAATACAATGTTTCTGATGTAGGTACGTGGCCAAAAGTACTTAATGCTAGAGATATAGATCGCATTATAATATGTGCACCCTCACAAGTATGTCTAAATAACTTTCCAAAAGATGAAAATGGGCGTCATTTCTCTTCAACTCATTACACAAGAAAACTATCAAACGAAGAAACTATCAGACGACGGTGGCTAGTTTATTCTGTATCAAACGACAGTGTCTTTTGCTTTTGTTGTCGACTGTTTGATTTCAAGTCAACTACTAATTTGACCACCACTGTGGGTTTCAGAAATTGGAAACATTTAAGTGAAGCTCTGAAACTACATGAAAATAGTCCTAACCACAAAAAAGCATTTACTCAATGGACTGAAGCTGAAATCAGGTTTAAAGCTGGATTAACTATTGACAAGGAAGAACAAAAGGTAATTTCTGAAGAAAGTTTACGATGGAGCAATGTGCTTCAAAGATTGATGCACATTACTTTGTATTTGGCTGAAAATAGTATGGCATTCAGAGGGTTATCAGATAAATTATTTACCCCAAATAATGGAAAATTCTTAGGTCTTGTACAGTTATTGGCAAAGTTTGATCCAATCATGGAAGAGCACGTCAGACTGGCATTGAATGGTGATTTGGCTGACCATTATTGCGGCAAAAATATACAAAATGAATTAATAGAACTCATGGCATCACACGTTATGTCTACAATCGTATCCCGCATAAAGGGTTCAAAGTATTATGCAATCATAGCTGACTGTACTCCAGATATAAGCCACAACGAACAACTTTCGATAACTTTAAGATGCACCGACATAACAGAGGATGGCGTAAGTGTAAAAGAACATTTCATCTCATTTCTACGAATAGATGATACAACCGGTGAAGGCCTCACAGAAAGCATTTTAAAAACATTGAGTGATCTTGACCTTAACATTAATGACTGCATAGGACAGTGCTACGATAACGGCGCGAACATGTAGGGGAAATAAAGGCGTCCAGAACAGAATTAAGAAATTAAATCCACTAGCTTTTTTTTGTGCCATGTGGATGCCATAGTTATAATTTGGTATTGTGTGATGCGGCAAAATCATCAGTAAAATCCGTGACACTGTTCGGAATGTTACAAAAAATGTTTAATCTATTTGCTGGATCGGTAAATAGATGGAAAATTTTGACCGACCATTTGAAGATATACACCCTGAAAAATGTAAGTGACACACGCTGGGAAGCTCGAATTGATAGCGCCAAAGCGGTTCGTTATCAATTATGCGAAATGCATGACGCTTTGGTTTCCTTGGCCGATGCTACTGAACAAAGCGATGCTGCGGTGTCACACGAAGCGACAACACTAGGACAATTAAAAGACTTCAGCTTCATTGTTTCTCTCGTGACATGGTATGACGTTCTGTTTCAAATTAACGTTGTGAGTAAAGCAAGTCAGTCACCCACAATCAACTTTGTCGAGTTTATGGGAATCCTTGACAAATGTTGCTCTTATTTGGAAACATATAGACAAACAGGTTTCGAACAAGCTATTGTAACAGCAACTGAACTGGCTTCGGATCTTGATACGCAGCCATTATTTAAACCACAAATGCGATTAAGACGTATTAAACGCAGGCCGGGTGAAGAGGCTGTTGATGATCAAATAACTGACCCAAAAAAGAAGTTTAAAGCAGAGTTTTTCAATGCACTGTTGGACACCGTGCACATATCCATGAAAGAAAGATTTGAGCAGATGCAAGAATTTTCTGCGACGTGGAGTTTCTTGTTTGACATTAAAAAAATCAAAATAAAGAAGAACTAATACAATGCTGTTCTAAATTACAAGAAAAGTTAACTGTCAATATGAAGTCAGATATTGATGGAAATTTGCTGTGCGACGAAATTTTAGGCCTGCAACACTATCTCGAAGACAGCCAGGCAACGCCTATTGAAGCCTTAAACTTCATAAAAAAGCATAATCTTCAAGAGTTATATCCCAACATCTGGATAACGTTACGTATTTTGCTAACAATACCAGTGACTGTCGCAAGCGGCGAACGCAGTTTTTCCAAACTGAAGTTGATAAAAACGTACTTGCGGTCTACAATGTCTCAAACAAGACTAACCAGTTTGGCCTCACTGTCCATTGAAAATGAAGTTGCAGAAAACCTGGACTTTTTTAATCTGATCAGAGACTTTGCCGACAGAAAAGCGAGAAAAGTAAAATTTTAGTCGTTTATAATTGTTTTTCATTAGGCGTAATATGTTTTGTGTTCAGATGACTGACAGAAAATATAGGTTTATGGCTTACAGTTATATTAAATTCAATAAAAATATGGTACCCAATTTAAAATTAGTGTTTTTTCGTTATACATATTACCTCCTATATATAAAAATCAATTGTTGTGTGTTAGTGTCACCAAAACAAAGAAATGGCTTGACCAATTTGAATAATTTTTGTTTTGTTTTGTTCGCTTTAGTACAGGGGTGCTTCAGAAAAGAAAAGAAATATTTGGGATATACGAGCCTGTTTCAACCACATTTTACGCATCTTTTCTTTGTTTGGAACACGCAAAAACAATTTTCTGGAGTTGTTGTAGATGTACAGTGCAGTACTACGCAATATTTTTAGACAATTTCCCAAAACGTGAATGCCCAAACAATATATGAGGCACTGAGAGCACAAGCGGACTAACCCACACTTTTTGTGAATTTGAGGTATTGACATGTTGTGATAACAGTATACGAGTATTATGCAATGCATGTTGATCTGTTTGTTTATCTGAAGGTTTGTCTAATGTAGCAACGTAAACATTGCTGTTGCACTCAACCGCCGATAGATACCGTTGAGAGCAGGAGTGGACTATGCGTCATAGTCCATTTGTGCTCTATGCTCTCCGTCCACTGCCATTGCGCGTGACGCCGGCGAACGAAAGACTTGTGTATTTAGTGTGGAACAACGTATTGGACCAGTGACCACGTGGACGTGTATTTCAGTTGATCAGCATGGCAGCCCCTGCGAAAAGCGTGGAGGAGCAATTGGAAGGTTAGTTTGTATTGTGTTCCATTCCTTTTTTGCGGATAACATTGTCGATTGTACACTAACGCGTTCATATGCAAACACGTCTAGATGTACCGTATCTCGAATGGTGACTTTGTTCAGAAAATGCAGGTTGTTTTCCATACGAAAACAGAATGACATACAAACAATACTTTATGTATTGCTATTTTGTGTAATCAAGTAACGATCACATGTAATGTTATGTGTACAACAATGTTTTACCGCCCGCCGAGTTGTGTTGAGCAATTGCTTCGCCTGTGGATACCAATGCACACGTTGACCATTACTGTAGTGTAGTTAATATTACATTGAGGGATGGATATTGTTATTACAGAGATGTTTGCGTCCGATGGGGAAGTGCCGGGAGACGCGAGAGCGAGCACGGCTGCAGCAACAACTGTTCCAGAGGACGTGCCAGAGACGAACGACGATGCCGTGGTACGGAGCCGAGGAAAGAAGCGCCTTAGAAACGAAGATAAATGGCTTCGTAACGTTAGGAAAGAACGGAGAGCTCTAGGTCAAGAGTATGTAAACCGTAAGGGTAACCTTGTACCTCGAAAGGAATTGCGGAAAATCAGCGAGTGTACGTGCCGGTATGAGTGCCACAAACACATCAACGAAGAACAGCAGGAACAAGTGTTCAATGAGTTTTATAATTTAGGCAGCCACGATCTGCAGTCGGCTTTCCTGTTTACCATGATTAAAGTCGTTGATAAAGCACGGTCTTACGTAGGTCAGCAACATTCACGTAGGGAGAAGACGAGATTGTATTACTTGCTCAATTCAAATGGGTCTGAAACGAGGGTGTGCAAAAGATTCTTTCAGAATACTTTAGCCGTATCTGCTGGAAGAATCGATAGGGTACTCAAGAATAAAGGGGAAAAAGCCACCCCTCCTCGTGATGGTAGAGGTAAAGGTGAACCTGGTAATAAAACACCTCGCCACAAAGTTGATGTAGTAAAACGTTTCATAGAAAAATTCCCGGCGTATGAAAGCCATTATGCGTATCATAAAAATAACGGTAGAAAGTATTTAGGACCAGATTTAAATTTATCAGTCATGTATTCACTGTACTGTGCAGAGGAGCAAATGCCCGTTTCTCATTTTATTTTCCGCAAAATTTTTTACGAAAACTTCAATTTGTCATTTCATCCACCAGTGTCCGATTCTTGTCGAACATGTGATGCTTTGCAGGTAAAAATAACAGCTGCCGATAATGATAAGGAGAGGACGGAGTTAATTGCAGAACGTGAATTCCATCAGCAAAAAGCCGAGTATGCACGGGCAGGTTTACATAGTGATACATTGCTTAGCAAATCAGATGGTAACGTTACAGTGATAACATTTGATTTGATGAAAACTTTGCCTACACCGATCATCTCAACTGGAGTTTGCTATTACAAACGTCAGTTGTGGACATATTGCTTTGGCATCCACAATATGCACAATGATGATGTATACATGTTTCTGTGGCATGAATCCATTGCGTCGAGAGGGCCACAAGAAATTGGTTCTTGTTTGCTGTACTTCATACGCAATTTTGCCAGGACTGAAAAACTAATTATGTACTCTGATCAGTGCGGAGGCCAGAATAGAAACATAAAGGTTGCTGTACTGTGCCAATACATTGTCAACAGCTCAGAGTTCTCTGTGAAGGAAATAGACCATAAATTTTTAGTTAGCGGACACTCGTACCTGCCCTGTGATCAGGATTTTGGCTTAGTTCAGAAACGAAAAAAGTATTTTCCTAATATTTACCGTCCTAAACACTGGAATGATGTGGTAGTGAGTGCCAGAAAAAGGAATCCATTCAAGGTAATTAATATGAATGCGGAATGTTTCTTTTCAACAAAACAACTCGAAAGAAACATCACGAATCGAAAAATGTCTTCTGGCAATTGTAAAGTACAATGGTTGAACATACAGTGGCTGCGGTATGAAGCAACCAACAGATTCAAAATATTGTATAAATACTCGAACCAAAACCAAGAGCCATTTCAGGAAATTGATGTGGCCAAACGAACATCCACATGCATCAGCAATCTCGAACTGCTTTATCCTAATGGAAATGTAATTACAGAGGCAAAAAAGAAGGATCTGCTAAGTTTGCTTCCGTATGTACCTCCACTTCATCATGATTTCTACAAAACTTTACAAACGTCATCAAATGCTGTAGAAACATTGCCTGTGGATGATTTTGAAATGTAACACAATGCGTAACATTACAGAAACCAATGTAAAATGGTACATGTAATGTGTACAATGTATACTAGTAATGAATACTATTGTCACATGCATCAGCGTACTAACGGACCTGTCATTGAGAATGTTCAACTACTTGGAGCGAAAATGGACTAAGCCACAACAAAACTGCTAATATTCTACTATATAGTACTTTTGTAATTTATCTATGTCAAAATATTGTTCAATAAAACCACAGTTACATCATATGCATGTTACAAGGCTGCAATGTATCACAAACATACATTATTTGTGGGCCCGTATTATGAGACCTGTTTCCTCCATATTGACTTCTCCGGGGTTAGTCCGCTTGTGCTCTCAGTGCCTCATATCACTGCTATACTGACTGTTACGGCAGCGACAGCAGCATGCTGGACTGACGCCACAGGCTACACAAGACTCACATGGAGCGTCTTAGCGGGCTTTCAGATTATTTGGATTTCATTTCCATTTAAAAAAATAAAATACTCAAATTTACGATGGAAAAAACCATGTTATGATCATAAGATGACGCCATTAACCACTTAAGACGATTTCTAGAAAACAGTCAAATACCGTGTTGCAAAGCACTGCCAGGTTCGCTATTTATACAATAAAGGGCGCCAACTGGACGACTCGCCCGGGGCACCTGGATGGCTAAGGCCGGCCCTGATTCTATCAATCCTCCTCAACACCATCTCCTCAACGATCTGAACACAGCTTGGACTGCTCAACGGACTCAACGTTGTCCTACACTTGGCAGGAGAAACAGCAAGACAGCTTTTCTAATTTGTAATTACCTTTCTGATGTATAATAAAACGCACTTTGGAAAAGAAAATCAATAAAAATTCCAAAATGTCTGATTTTTTTCCCTCCCAGATATACAAGGTGATTCAAAAATGCATGTAAATATTTTAAGGGTGTATTTGTGAGGTAAATATAAGACAAAAATGTTCTATAAATGTTTTTCCATAAACGTTTAATTCCAGAGTTATCGTTAAATACGAAAGTCATGTCCGTATCAAAACGACGGCAGTGCAAGCAGCAGGATGCCATATTCTGGTACGTAATTCACATACGTATCTCCCAACAGTTGATTCGAAACTGCATGAATAGTGTTTGTTTTTGTTTGCACGTGATGTTTACTCCTACTGTACGGAAGATGGCGCTGATGTTGTTGGTAACGGAAAAGTACGTCCTGTCGTTCATTCATCGTCGGAAGGCTAAAGGTTTCGTGCACATGATGTACTCAAACAGTGAGTATGCTGATATGCACCTTGTGTATGGTGCAGCAGATGGAAATGCACTTGCAGCAAGACGAAGGTACAGTGAGCTGTTTCCAGGAAGACGGTTACCAAGTCATCAGACGTTTGTATCTGTGGACAGACGTATGCGGGAGTACGGCATTCGTCCTGGGCCACATTCAGGTCGACCACTTGAGCATGCAGTGAACGTCGAGGAACATGTTTTGGACCTGGTAGACCAAGATCCATCTATCAGTACGAGACAAATTAGTGCAGCTGTACGACTTCCACAATCTACTGTATGGCGGCTGCTTCGGAGACAACAGTTGCATCCATTTCACCTGCAAAAAGTGCACGAATTGACACCTGAAGACTATCCTCGCCGTCAGCAATTCTGCCAGTGGTTACAAGAGCGTCATTTGAATGATCCAATGTTCATTCGGCGGATATTATTCACAGATGAGGCCATGTTTACTCGTGCGGGTGTAATCAATTCGTATAATATGCACCAGTGGGCTGTCGAGAATCCTGGCGCGAGAATTGTGCGTGGATATCAACATCAATTCTCCATAAACATTTGGTGTGGTATTGTGGGGAATTACTTACTCGGACCTCATGTTCTGCCTCCAAGGCTGAATGGGCACGCGTACTGCGAATTTTTGGAGGGAGAATTGCCTGGATTGTTACAGGATGTCCCTCTTGCAACACGAGCCACCATGTGGTTTATGCACGATGGTGCTCCCGCCCATTACAGCCGCAACGTAAGGGCGTACCTCAATTCTGCGTATCCACATCGATGGATAGGTCGCGGAGGACCAATTGCTTGGCCAGCCAGATCACCTGACCTGAACCCTTTAGACTTTTATTTATGGGGCCGACTAAAGACATTGGTGTATTCTTCTGCAGTACCGAACAGAGAAGTGCTACAACAAAGAATTGAAGGTGGTTGTGAAATTATTCGTGGAGAGTTGAACGGACTGTGTAATGTGCAGAGATCATTGATGCGACGAGCACGGGTCTGTCTGCAAGTTCAGGGACAGCATTTTGAACATGCATTGCATTAAGATTTGTGCAAATACAGTACAGTACAGTACAGTCTGTAAAATGCTTCAATTTTCCTTAGTTATTGTGCATTGCTGTAGTTCAATCAACAGGACCTAAATTAATACAGTGTTCGCGAGGAATTGTTTCAGTTTGTTACGTCACGTTTATTTATCAGTTTGCGTTGTTAGTCCAAATGCACTGTAATTAAACTGTGAACTCTGGGAATTAAATACCTTACGTTGTATTGAATGTATTATCCTGTTTTGTTCATAACTCTGTAATAAGCCAAGTATGGAAAAAATTGTATAGAACATTTTTGTCTTATATTTACCTCACAAATACACCCTTGAAATATTTACATGCATTTTTGAATCACCCTGTATAATACAATAAAGTATTAGCACTTACCTCAAGCAAACTGCAAGTTGTATCTCCGCCGGAATGCTTTCCCTGAGTTGAGTGCAGCATTTTTCTATTATCGGACCAACCAAGCTCAGGAGGTGGTAGAATTCAGTTTTTGTCATTCTGTAATACCACTTAAACCGCTCTTCATCTTCTATTAGTAGAGGCATTAAATTTTGGAACTTCCCGAATTCGTCTCGCCCCATATTGATAGGATGCACCCATTCTCTAGACGAGCAAATGGATGCAATACACAGAGCAGCCATTTCTTCTTCTTCCAGCATGTCAAAAACACGCAGTACATTCATGGTTGCAGGTTCAAAACAAACTGCCGGAAAATACAATGCAGACGAAGTAGTAGTTTCATGCAGCTATACGTCAGGCCAATGTGAACACAGTTTCATGTATGACGTGATCCCACGCTGCCTGACGTGACATGAGAACACGTCACGTCACGTCACAGTAGTCTGTGTTCACCTTTAGTCTCCATCAGTCTGTGACGCGAAGCCATAGGCCCCGCTTGTACGGGAGAAAAACCAGGGGTGTTTTTCGGATGCGCCTTTATTAACCGCTTAACATAAAATCCCGAATATACTCTTTTTTTTAATTCTGACGAAATAATAAAACGCCAAGTATACTCGGGCTTATCATTTCAGACTCTCACACGTTTTAAAAGGCCGAATTTACTCGTTCTATCTCGTGTTTTGGCAGTTCCTTGATATTTTCGGTAGATGTCACTGTGGTGTGTTACTGTGAAGTGTATATTTCTGGTAAGAGATGTCTGAATCAGGCAGTTGTACTAGCGGTCATTCTACAATCTGTTCTTGCAGTTTGCCTGTTATTTCCTCACGTTTTATGAAAATGGAGAGTGAAGATGAGTTTGATATTGAATTTAGTGGGTCAGAGTTCTGAAGATAGCTATGAAGAGAGTTTGCAAGGAGGAAGTGATGAATCAGTTTCTTCTGAGTGTGACATCGCGAGTGCCAGAGTGTGGTACGAGATAGATCCATCTAAGCCACTGCCACCTGCTCCACCACGTTTCCTTCTACAGGTAAACCTCTAACTGTGAACCCTGTATTGAAGATGTCTTGCATTATTTTAGACAGTTCATTGATGACGGATACATGCCAATTTTGGTTACCGAGACCAACAAATATGCAACACAAACGTCCCGACATGGAAGCCAACAACAATTGATGAGATGAACATATTTGTTGCTGTAATATTGTTACAAAGCATTGTGAAAAACCCACATATCAAATGTACTGGACAAAAAGAGCTACATTAGCCACACCAATTTTTAAGAGAGGTTCTACCATTCAAGAGGTTTGTCAGTTAGAAGAAGAACTTACATTTCTCAGACAATGCAACCTATAATGCAGGAAGCCATCCACAACCCAAACTGAATAAAGGATGGCCTACTGTGAGCTACCTGTTGGCTAAATTTAGAAACAGCTGTGTTCCAGAAAGAGATGTCACCGTAGATGAAAGCCTGTTGTTATATAAAGGGCGACTGGGGTGGATCCAGTATTTGCCGCTCAAGAGAGCTAGGTTTGGCATAAAAACATTCATGTTGTGAGAGTCACAGACTGGATATGTTTTGTCCCTAATTATTTACCTTGGCAAGGGCACTACATTTGAGGAAGATTACAAGGACCTACCAACGTCATCACAAATTGCAATGACACTAATGCAACCATTGCTAAATATGGGATACAGCTTGACTCTAGATAATTATTATAGTTCTCCCCAGCTTGCTGACCTGCTAACAAAAAGAACAGATATGTATGGCACCGTGCGTCCTACAAGAAAAGAAATGCCGTTTTCTTTCCGGGTCAAGAAACTGAAGAACGGGGAGGTTGTAGAATTCCAGCGAGGTAAACTGACTGCACTGAAATGGAAAGGTAAGAGACGTCTGCATGCTGTGCACTATCCACAATGCAGAAATACAAACACGGAAAGTTAAGAAACAAATATATTGCCAAATCAGTGGCTGCATTTGCTTATAATGACAATGGGGGTGTGGATAAAGTTGATCAGCACATCACAAACAATCCATTGCCACGCAAGAAGGCTAAAAAGTATTACAAGAAGATATTTTTTCATCTATTGGAATTAGCAGAATGGAATGCCTTTGTCCTATATAAAAAAACATGGGGGAAAGCTCACTTCGCGTGGCTGTCGCTGAACAGCTCATTGCTAAACATCAGGGGGAGGAATGTTCACCCAAAGCAGTGGGCTGTCCATCAGCAAAATCAACCACAACGCGACTTGTTGGACGTCATTTTCCATCTACGATTCCTCCGACCGAGAAGAAGCAGAATCCAACAAGAACGTGTAGGATGTGCAGTAGTGTGCTTGATGCCAGAGGGAAGAAGGCATGGAGGGAATCAAGATACATGTGTGAAGACTGTGGTGTAGCTTTGTGTATTGATCCTTGCTTCAGGGAATTTCACACAACCACAAACATATAAACAATGGGTCTAAGTTTTAATGGTTAGTGTTGCAGTTCACTTTTAGTGCTTCGATGCACAGAATTACTGTAATTTAAAAAAAAAAAAAAAAAAAAAAAAAAAAAAAAAAAAAAAAAAAAAAAAAAAAAAAAAAAAAAAAGGTTAAGCCTATCACGAGTATACTCGTGATTTTAAGCCAGGGGCTATCTAGAGATGAAAATGTCCATTTTAAGCACCTAAAAAATAATTTCACTGTTACTGTCATTGTGCTTCATTGAATATTTCATTTTGGCAATAAAAAATTACTTGAAAAAAGAACCATCATATTGTAAATAATACATATGTTAAGAGGTTAAGGCGTAGACAAGTACTCGCAGCAAGTTGCCGCTGCTCAGCGAATTTTGGGCTGCGATGTCTAGGGACGCCTTGGGGCCCCAGCAGCCCACTGCTGGCGGCAACGACGGCGCTTCTTAGTTACCACAGGCCGCTTTTCCAGTCGGCTCGAGTGCCTCAGCTGCCGCAGGGAACAGCTCTGCTCCTCCGGTAATAGGGCAATTGTAGGTCAGGGTCTGGTCACTGGCCAGTGTTCTGCCCCTGATAGTCAGGACCAAGTTCTGCCGCCAGAAACCTAACGGCGACGGCAACGAAGGCGGCGACTGGTAGTTCCATAGCAGCCCTAGACCTTGCCTCTTTCACCTGCGTATGACATCCATCATGGGGAACACACATTGGAAGCATGTATTCATCATCACTATACTGGCGTGTCTGATGGTATGGGGTGCGTCTCCGTCACCTCTTGTTCGCATTGACGGCACTTTGAACAGTGGACATTACATTTAAGATCTGTTACGAGTCGTGGCTCTACCCTTCATTCGATTCCTGCGAAACCCTACATTTCAGCAGGATAATGCACTACCGCATGTTGCAGGTCCTGTACGGGCCTTTCTGGATACAGAAAATGTTCGACTGCTGTCCTGGTCAGCATATTCTCCAGATCTCTCACCAACTGAAAATGTCTGGTCGATGGTGGCCGAGCAACTGGCTCGTCACAATACGCCAGTCACTACTCTTGATGAACAGTGGTATCGTGTTAAAGCTGCATGGGCAGCTGTACCTGTACATGCCATCCAAGCTCTGACTCAATGCCCAGGCGTATCAAGGCCGTTATTACGGACGGAGGTGGTTGTTCTGGGTACTGATTTCTCAGAATCTATGCACCCAAATTCCGTGAAAATGTAATCACATGTCAGTTGTAGTATAATATATTTGTCCAATGAATACCCATTTATCATCTGCATTTATTCTTGGTGCATGTACTGTGTGATCAAGAAATGTAAATGGCTTTTAAATGTATACCAAGTGTTTTTTCCAAGGTAATGACCAATAAAACTTCTATGAAACAAAATACTAAGAATGATTCATATATGCATCAAATGTCCCAATACACATTGATTCATTTACGAATCAAACCAATAAAACATCTAAAAATTTATAAAAATCAACAGTAGAATTTTTAAAATATTTATCCATTACGAAGTTTGCACCGGCCTATCTGTGAGATTTTCTTCTTTAAGAACAAAAAACATGCACTAGAGGGTTAACAACAACTACTGCATTTGTGTTCTAAAATGTACTGTATTTAACGATACAACTGTTTCATAAATGGCAATATTGTCTTGTACCACAGATGGTCTTCATCATTGCTATCTTCTTGGACTTTAATCATTATTTTAATATTCTCTCTCTCTCTCTCTCTCTCTCTCCCCAATTGGAGAAATGCATATATCCCATCTTTTTGCTTGCGTTTATCTCTCGCTGCAACCAGTAGATTTATGGAGCCTTCAGGGAAGCTATCATCACGGGTAGCTTCCTTGCTTGGGAAATCAGAAGCATGGCCTGCTCTGGCTGCTCTACTACAGGAACCTGAAGTTCACGCTCATCGTGGTCGTCAACATTACTGTCATTGTGAGTATCATAATTGATGCTGATAGCAGCACTTTCAAAGGCATTTTCTGTGTCCCTCACATCCATTTAGTCTTCCACAGTAGTAGCACATGCAGAGTCCAAAAAATCTAAAGACGTGGTCGCTTTTAAGTGTTCTGACTAAATGTTTCCTTGTTTTTCGTTGTCAAAATATATTAAATATAGCATGGGCTCAAAATATGGCAAAGTACCTCTATGTACCAATTCACTGTCTGCGTCAGCTCCAGAACAAGGCTTAGGTATTATTTAAATTCTTTTGCAAACGTGTCCCTTATATTTTTCCCCTTTTTCTTTGCCGCATAAACTGAAGTAAAAATTTAAAAAGAAGAAGACTTCAAAGCGTAACAGCACTAAAAGGTTGTTACCCAGTCTCTAACAATTTGTTTCAGTGGGGAACGCTACGAATTGTTGACTTGATTGTTTAGAAGTAATGGGAAGCAGTATATTCGCACTCAGTGAAAATGGAACTTTCCATAAGCTATATGAGCTGAGCAAACACGAGACAAATTTAGTATCAAACTCTCCATTCTACTGATTTATCCTTGTACATAGAAGCATAGGAAATTAATGTGATTGTTTAATGGCATAATAACTGATGAGATGCTGCAGACATTTACTCCACATTGTTCCAGCAAATTTGACCTATGTTATTTGTAATTGCTTTTCCACTGAATCACTCTGTATCATAACTGACTGCTTGTTGTTGATCTATTTCTAAAGATGTTAAAGGCACATAATGTTAGGATATCACTATGAATCTATATCTACATCCATACTCCGCAAGCCACCTGACGGTGTGTGGCGGAATACTATAGTGACTATAATCTCAAGCTCATTAGCGTGTAAACAAAGGCAAGCTCACCATTCTGTTAAGAATTGTGAAAGGGACAGGTTAAACAAATAATTACGTTATTTGTTAACGTTCGATATATCGCATTACATTCGTAAAAAGGAAAAAATACTATTGTCCAATTTAGAACCTAATCCATTTTTAAACAAATTTAAAAAATAAGAAATATAGATTTTTCATCATTTCAGAAACATAATTTCTAAAACAGCTATTTCCACAATTATTGCAGAAGGTTGTAAAGCTTTCTGGACAACACTCTTAATGAAGCACATGTCTGAGCCAACAGAAGATGACGAAGAAAGTAGCACAATGTTTTTCGGGCTGATGGCAATTTCCTAACTGTCTTGGAAATATAGACGTAAAACACATTCGTATATTAAAAAAAAAAAATAAATAATAATAATAATAAAAACAGTAAACCTGGTTCCATGTATTACTGCTACAAATCCTCCTTTTCCATTGGATTATTAGCCGTCACCAACACAAATTATAGGTTTGCACGGTGAATGTAAGCCCCTAAGGCAAAGACAATGATACAGGTGTGTTTGATGAATGCTCCTTCCGACATGCAATAGAAAAGGGAAGACTAAAATTACCTGAAAAAGAATTTTTGCAAGGATCCAGTATCAAGTGTCAATATGTTTTTCTAGGTGGTGCAGCATTTCCACTAAAAGGAATATTTAGTGAGGCCTTTTCCAGAATGACAACTGCAGGTGACAGTAAAGAGATATACAACTATCAGTTACCTCTGGCAAGAACTGGATTATAGCACTGACTCAAATATTCCATTGCTTATAGATGAGAATTTGACTCTACGTAGATTGTTTCTAATCTCATATATATGGATTGATTATCCAGTTTTATCCTAATCATGCTTATCTATTACGGATATTTTAGAACCGTGACTGTATACCGAATGTAAATGCCAGAGTGTAAATTAATATCGTTTGGGTGGGAAGTGGTGTGTACTGATGTAACTACTGGACATCAAAATGGAGGCAGACACATGGACACTAACCGAAAAAAGCTGTCTATACTGTCGCAGTAAGTAGAAAACTAAATTTACATCCATATCGACAGATAAGCTACAGTCATGGCGATACATTAAAGTTGGATCCATCTTTTTGTCATAGAGCCAAACCATCTGAAGATGAACCTGAAAAGGTTCGAAAACCGGTTCATGGAATAAGGCATAATTATTCAAAAAAGTGACTGGTATAAGTTCTGTATAACTTATTTACATTTATCCTAATCATTTGATGGGCGTTTTATTCAGAATAGTTTTACCCCCACTCTCATGGTCGTTCTCGTAAATGAGTGGATAGTCAATATATTTAAACTAGTAATTTTATACAAGAACTGTTAGTAAGGATAGGAGAAATGAAGTGAGTACTTACGGTGTAGTGATGATATATTTGTTAGACTTTAGTCATCCAAGTACATGGGTGATTAGGCGTTTCAATGATTGTTGTTGACTTATATCAGCCCTTGACTACATTATGTATAACAACACGAGAGTTATACTTTGTATATCTTACTGTGTACTCTTCTTTAGTAATTAGTTATTAAAGGAACAACAAGTATTTTACATATGTGACAAACTGTTTTGACTGACAACACCCTGTTGACTTCTATTTGGAGCACTGTTATGTACTTTATCTTTCTTTTACTAATGCAGGCCTATTCGAATTAGATTATTTTAGGCCTGAGTTATTGCCATAAATGAAGCACCGACATTGAAATGTCGCATTGTGGTGGCATGTTAGCTTACATTGCCCTTGTTGGAATGACTAGATTCATGAATTAACTCTTGTGTAATTATTTTACATCATTGACTACTTTTTAATATACTAACTGGGTTCCATACCATTCTTCCAGTTCCTCCTCACTCGTGTTTCGTATCATTATAAATGATGATTAAGTAACCTATTTCACTTTGCTACTTTATACTGATGACAATACAGTGTTATGCAAACTCAACTCCTTTCCACCATACCCACCTTTCACTATTTACAAACAATGGAATCCTACCTTACATATGTGCGATTGGCAATGCATATTTTCCTTCCTGTTAGTTGAACTATGCACACAAAGAACAGTTTAGGGTATTCACTTTTAACACAATTTTAGTATTGTTTCATGCCTATATTACGGTTTGTCACCTTGACTTATATGTACCCCCATTTTATTCAAATGTCTGGTATATCTGTAATGGAAATAACCATGTATACGTAACCTCAAATTGTACTTGTTTGTACCATACAAATTCCTAATGTCGAGGTAAACTGCATCTTAATGAAAATGGAGAAATGTATCTACTTTTTATGGAGTCATCCTTTATATAATATGTGTATAATATATTTATTTTGTACAATAGCTCACAGACCAGTGATGTCTCACATTGTTTTTATGTATGGTGTGTTATATAGGACCTGAAGATGGCGTTGACACAACGTCGAAATTAGTAGCCAAATAAATATGAAATCTTACGTACAGCTGGAGGAGTTTCATTTTTAATAAAAACTACCAGCTGGTGTCCCACCATCATCGGATTTAAATATGGATGTACGAAGATTAAAACAGGAGAAGGTCCCAGTCAAGAAATACGGGGGGGGGGGGGGGGGGGGGGGGGGGGGGGGGGGGACAATGGGACAAACATGGCTGGAAAGTACAAAGGGGTCTAAGTCAAGAATACTTGAGAAGAATGACCTGGCCTATTTCATACCATGTGCTGCTCAATCTTTAAATTTAGTAGTAGTAGTAGTAGTAGTAGTAGTAGTACATGCAGCCAACACATCTGCTGAAGCCCAAACATTTTTTGAGCTGTCCGTTTATATCTATTCTTCGTGGGTTCCAAATCAAGATAGGAAATCTTACAAAAATTATGTACCCACAACATTAAAACCCCAGAGCAAGACTAGGTGGTCTGCAGGAGGCAGTTGAAGCAGTTTATAAGCATTTTCAAGAAGTTGTAAAGGCTCTCGAAGAAATTGAAATTTAAGTTCTCAACACCAGAAACAAAAACAAAGGCAAGGTCTATTTTAAAAAATATGAGAAAACTCAAATTTATTGCCTTAACTTGTTTCTGGTATGCAATATTCAAAAAAATAGATCATGTTGATCAGTTTCTGCAAAGAGAAGACCTTACAATTACTGAAGTTGTTTGAAAGATTCAAGGCCTTTGAACTTTCTGAAAACTTCCAGAGACTCTTGTACCTCTCAAGTTATTTCTGAGACCAATGTGCTAGCAGAAGATAATGAGGTATCAACAGTATTCTCAGAAAAAAAGGGTCACAAGAAAGAAAAAATGACCGACGAGTTTTGAGAGGACGAAGTATCCAAACACTCACAGGAAGATTTGTTCAGGATGTCCCTGTTAGAAATGATTGACAGAGTGATAATTGAGCTGAGTACCCCATTTACTGCAGTGGAGAACATTAGTGCAAAATTTAGTTTTCTGTGTGGTGTCCAAATTCAAGAAATGGAAGTGGAGGACCTCAAGGCCAAAGCAGCAGAACTGTCTGATACCTATGCAGAAGATCTAAACAAGAAATAATTTATTTTTGAAATTTAAAGTTCCAAACACAATGCCCTGGTAACAGAGAGAGACTTGCAAAATGCCACTGCATCATCCACATTAAGTTCGATTTATAAAAATAAATTGGTAGAGGGGCATCTTAACATTACTTCGGCCTTAAGAATATTCCTTACCATACCAATTGCTGTTTCCTCTGGAGAAAGACGTTTCAGCAAGCTGAAACTAATTAAAAATCATTTGAGGAACATGACTGCTCAACAAAGATTAACAAATCTCAGTATAATCTCCACAGAACACAAACGAGCTGCTTCCATAAATTATGATGATATCGAATGTTTTTGCAGCCAAAAAAGCTCGGAAAGCAAAGTTTTAAATTGATTGTTGTACGAGATTTACGGTATATGCTTGTATATTTTAAAACTGTTTATGTTTGTTTTCTTTGACCTTAATTAATTTAATAAAATAAGTTAATGTTGTCAGATACTGACATAGAACTCCTGGATCCAGTCCTGGGGGGCCCCCACTGAAAGGCGTTTAAACTTCACCTAGCAGACTGGTTCGTTCGCCAACATGGCTCTTAACAGTGACTTGGAATGTGCAGTTGCAGCGCTTTTTAATGTGTCCACACAGTCTTAAAATGAGATGAAATCTGCTGCAAAATGGCAATGCAAGTGATTAACCAAACTCAAATTGTTCGTAAGAAGGACAAAAAGGAAATGTGACAGAGTGCCATAATCTGCGGTATGGTGTGCACAGCAAAACTGTGGCCCTTACCTCGCATGTGTCTTTTACAACAACTGTGACTTAACTTGCACCCGCTGTTGGCACGCAAAATACAAGAAGAATGAAACACAGTGTGGTGCATCTACATTCTATGCAAAGCACTGGAAGCATACCACAGTGACAAGTCCCGGCACAGATTCTGGATATGCCCACTACTCCTTAGTAGAGGTGAAGCGGAGTGTCACGCCCTCGTATAGGATACGAGGGAAAAGGACATACACCGCAGAGGTAAAAATATGTTACAATTGATATTCGTGATTGAATTGTTAAGCTGTAGATGACAAAGATGCAAGAGACAACAATATTTTTAAACAATAAAGGGCAAGTCTGTATAACAGCTAAAGAGGCATGCTACTCATTTCTAAAAGACACATTGTATTTTATTATGTGAAAGACGTAGCTAGGTGGAGACAAACCAATTTTAAAGCTATTTAGTTATTGTTTTAGTTACATAATATTCTTTCGCGTATTTCACGACTTGTTTTGTCTTGTATTAATAGATAGATATGATGACTTGCTGTCAATGAATGCTCCACACATCGTGAAATAGACGAAAAAATTTGGTCACTAGTGAAGACACACATCGCTGCTTCACGGTCGCTACTGCCCCCTCCCTGCCCCGACATGCAGCCATTTCTGTGGATTCTGAAATGTAAATTATCATACCTGTCAGCCTTAGCTACATGTTCCAGAAAGCAAAATTGTCCACACTGACACAAATATACAAGTAGGCGAGACATTTGGACAGCCAGACTCGGGGATGGATAGATAGGGAATCTGGCAAGCCGGGTCCTGACTGCAGTCAGACAAGCCCGCGTTCATCGAGGCAAAGGCGTAGAACAGGGCAAGAGGCCTATTCTCTACTATTAGGCACAGCACAGAAAGATAACTCCACCTCAAAGTAAAGCACATGTCCCTACATTGAAGGCATGTCCTCCAAGCCCAAAAGGACTCCAAAATTTGAGAGCGCCAAACCTAAGCTATTGGCAATCCAAACGTCTCCACGAAAGAAAGAAGGGCGTCACAAACCCCAAGCATCGCAAGACATGTCTCCACTGTCTCCAGTGACAAACCCCACAGTGTGAGAAAACTGATCCCAAAGCGAACAAAAAAACAATCATTCCAACCAACGGACAGCCACAGCCCAAAACTCCAACCACAGCCCAAAACTCCAACCACAGCCCAAAACTCCAACCACAGCCCAAAACTCCAACCACAGCCCAAAACTCCAACCACAGCCCAAAACTCCAACCACAGCCCAAAACTCCAACCACAGCCCAAAACTCCAACCACAGCCCAAAACTCCAACCACAGCCCAAAACTCCAACCACAGCCCAAAACTCCAACCACAGCCCAAAACTCCAACCACAGCCCAAAACTCCAACCACAGCCCAAAACTCCAACCACAGCCCAAAACTCCAACCACAGCCCAAAACTCCAACCACAGCCCAAAACTCCAACCACAGCCCAAAACTCCAACCACAGCCCAAAACTCCAACCACAGCCCAAAACTCCAACCACAGCCCAAAACTCCAACCACAGCCCAAAACTCCAACCACAGCCCAAAACTCCAACCACAGCCCAAAACTCCAACCACAGCCCAAAACTCCAACCACAGCCCAAAACTCCAACCACAGCCCAAAACTCCAACCACAGCCCAAAACTCCAAACATCCCACAAGGATATTGCTCGATGACATCTACAAAGATACAACCAGAACCAAAATAGCCTCGGGGGGCGGGGGGCACTCTGGCCAGAGATATAACTGGTGCCATCACCATGCGAAAGGGCAATGCAATTATAAGAGGCAGTCGTGCCCACTTTGATGACACCTTCATCATAAATAGCTTTCCAGGGAGCCACGTAGGGGTGCTGCTACCACGAAGACTCAACCTGCCAAGGTCATATACGGAACCAATATCTGCAATCCTAACTATCATCACCAAAAATATCAAAGATGATGTTACAGGTCCCGAGGTATCTGAAGAAGTAAAACTCACTACTTCTCGTCATGCCCTGAAATGAGCAATGTCCTACCCACTATCTTTCCCACCCCTCCCAAGATTTTTAAAGTAATGACAATGTAGCCACATATGTTACTAGAGGTAATATTACCTTTGTGTAACGCTATGTCTGACAAATCACAACTAATTATATGATTTTTTTTGCTGTGCCATACTGCTACATTTTCAGGCATGCTTGAGGAAGGACAATGTCCAAAACCAGTAGTGTGAAAAATAAAATTACACACATTTTGATGGAAAAATCTCTTCTGTTACTGCTGTATTTTTTTTAGCTTGTCCTAATCCTCAGACAATTAAGTGTCCCAGCCCAACATGTGGTGATGGAGTTGAGAATTTAAGTTCTCCAGCAGTGTACTTAGTACTGAATTTGCATCACTCCTCTTCTTCCCACTTTTTGTCATAGCAGAATAGGTGTTAGAAGCTCCTGGAGTGTTAAGCCGCGTACACACAGCCTGAAACATGTTATCAAAACATGTTTCCGGCAGTTTGATGTGGACACCATTTGGAAAGATGTTCCGAAACACAGAAATATCTATCCGCAGCTGTGTCGGTACAGATCAAAGGAAACAATGTTTCAGGCTAGCTACCACTTGTCACCACTGCACGGCGCTAGTGTGTGTGTGTGTGTGTGTGTGTGTGTGTGTGTGTGTGTGTGGGTGGTCAACTATTAAGTGGTGTTGTGTTTACTGTAGTGTCATTTTCGCTTTATTTTTCTAAAATAATGGAGTGGTCATGGCAACAAATTGTTGATTTAATTGCCATGTGCCAGGGGGAGGATTGCTTATGGAACATCCGGAGCAAGGAATATAAAAACACTGTTAAAAAACACGATGCACTTGCGAAAATTTGCAGCAGTTTTTGGCACCGACAAGGGAAGTGTAGAGAAAAAAATATGATCGCTCGTGGTTCCTTATAGGCGCGAGAAAAGAAAAATTATTTCCAGCAGACCATCTGGTAGTGGTGCGGACACTGCATATGGTTCCAACTGGTTCGGCTATCAGCTGCTGCAGTTCTTGGACGATGTACATGAGCCGAAGGAGACAACAGATACTGTGAAAAATGAGGTACGAAAATTATGCTTGTTTGTCTTTCTTTGTATTTTATACTACACAGTCACATTCACCCATAGTTGTTTTGCCACGGTACACTTCCTTGTGGGCTTAAAAAATGATTAGCAAATTTGTCTCGAATTTGTTTATTCGTGGTAGCAGCTTTCCTTTGTATATTCTGTGCTGAAATGAAAACTGATGCAGTGTCATCTTGTCTCCATGTGCCTGGAATCATCTCACCGGTTTGTAAATCGTAGGAATCTAAGCTTCCATGTGGGGTGTACTGGTTCCTTGCCTCAGCATTTCGCCTTAAAAATTGTGGAGACATACAGCTGTAAATGTGACACATTTTGCCTTTTCCGGTTGTAGCAACAAAGGTTTTCTAAACACACGAAAAACTGAAGCCATAATGCCGAAAGTGTTCTCAACAACCATTCTTTCCCTTGAAAGTCTGTAATTAAAAACTCTTTTGAACCTTTAACATGTTTTCCCGGGTAGGGTTTCATAAAGTTTTCCTGCAACGGAAAAGCATCGTCTGCTACAAAAACATATGGTAGGGCCTTGGTGCCACCTGGTAAGCATGCAGCTTGTGGCAAATTAAGTTTCTTTTTGTTAATTAACTCATTTATGCTTGCGTTTTTGAACACACCACCATCTGATATTCTGCCTTGGCAGCCGATACCTGCGTACAAAAAGTTGTAGCTGGCATCGACGACAGCAAGCAGCACAATGCTGAATGAATCTTTATAATTATAGTATTCACTTCCACTACCAACGGGGCACTGTAACACAATATGTTTCCCGTCAATTGCTCCGACACAATGAGGGAACTGAAGAATCTGTGAGAATAAACATGCTGTTTCACCCATGTCATTTTCATTTTCAGTTGCAGGTATCTGAAAGAAAGAAATTTGATTTCAGGTTTTCGTACATTCGCCAGAGAGCACAAATGAAGATGAAGAGGTTGCGGCTGGACCTTCCAGTCCTCCACCATGAAAAATTAGAAGGATGGGCGAGAAAAAATAATATGCAGCAACCCTGCAAGAATGCGTCTCAATTATTAACTAAAGTGCTGCAAAAGCAAGGAGAGACAAGAACGATGAATGTAGTACATATGGGCAGTATGTGGCATCAGTTTTAGGCAAATTGCCAGAGTTAGAAAGAGCAAAACCGATGGCTTTGCTTAATGATGTTTTAATGAAAGTGAGCAGTCGGCAAGGAGCATGAATGTGGCAGGGCCATCATCATCATCAAGTAATAATTCCCCTGTTACATTTACGAGTTATGAAGGCAGTGACAACGCAATTGAAGAAGTTCTGTTTGATGAGATATGTAATGTGATTGAGAAATAATAACACTTCGAAAATGAGCTTATTTAACGATGTTTTTCATTTACTTACCTTTACATAAACCTTCAGTACTTCCTCCAGAGCTCCACACACTTCAGGTACTATTTGAGATATTGCTTGCTTCGAAACGCGAAATAAACACGCAAGGCTCTGAAATGAATCTCCTGTTGCCAGCAAACGAAGAGTAACTGCAAGCCTTTGGTTGACTGAAATAGCTTTCCTGAAATTCGTGTCTTTTTTGAAACAAATGGTGATATCATACTTGCCAGATATTCAAAATCTGGTAGGTGAGATCCGAGTGAAGTTATGGAAGCCAGAGCCGTCTTCCATACTCAGCTCACGTAGCTGGTTATTTCCGCCAGTTGTTCTATAGAATGTTTTTCTCCACCAACGACGAGGACGCTTTTCATTTCGTTTGTGTAAACATAGTATTAATAATGCAGCACCACATATCATTACTGTTTCTTCGACACCAGACATAACGCAGCAGCAGACACGAACACAACAACACAAGGTGCACTGCAGACAGCGTGAACACACAACGAGAAATGTTTGCTGCCAGTGTGGACAGAAACAGAGACCAGAAACAAAGTCGGAAACATTTGCGAAACATTGCAGAAAACAATGTTTCCAACAGAAACATGTTTCCAGTGGTAGTGTGTACGCGGCTTTAGGGACTACCGACTCAGCCTTATTACTATTTACTGTTCCTAGGGACTGGAAAAAATAAAATTGCCGATAAATACGAATTCAGAGATGAAATATTGCTCAAAATATGAAAATGCAAAATTACTTAATAAATACAATTATGAAGTGAATTGTACCCAGATGAACTATTGTCAGTGACAGGGCTATGTAGCTTTATTATCTATACATAAATAGCAACAAAATAATATTTTTGGGTACTGGTATTTTACAGTGCCTGGCAATGTTCAATTTCGAAAGAGAATATGCTGTTTGTAAAGGGACAGGATAGACATTTATAACTGATAGGTGTGACTATCTTTGGCAAGATGGCCACGAGTGTGGAAGTTGGAAATTTTAACATGAGAAATAGTTATAGTTATACGTAGTTAAAAAGAAAACCTGTGACAATTGTAAAGCTGAAATTACAACCCTAAATGAACGAAATTCAAGCCTACAATTCATAGTCAATAATTTAAAAAGGGAAATAGCTGCACTGAAGAAAGAAATCGGCAAAGTACAAACAGTGGAAAATTCGTGTGAAGTGAAACAAGATACACGTGAGAAATCATTGGAGTGGATAGCAGTGTCGCAAAAAGTTTGGTCTCAAATCACGAAAACTGTTAAAAGTGTTACTTTCTTAGATAAAAACAAATATGATGTCTTGTGTCATAATGAGTGTACAACTGATCATGACGTTTTAAAAACCTGTAATTCGGACACCAACAGCAAACTTGGAAACAGTGGTAAGGGCAAACACATATCATTAAGTAAAAAGTGTGGTATTTTCTTGCTCGCCGACAGCCATGGCAGATATCTATCAAGCATGCTCCGAGAGAAAAATCGAGAAACGGCAGTGACTAGCATAGTGAAACCTGGAGCGGGAACACACCATGTCTTAGACACTGATCTTCAGATGAACACAATACAGGATAATGACTTTATAGTATGTATAATAGGTTTGAATGACACAGCTAAAAATGAAGCCGATGCCTGCATTAAAACACTACAGAACTTTCTAGAAGTGAATAAATCTAGGAACACAATAGTAGCCATTGTGCCTCATAGACAAGACCTAATTTACAGATCGTGTGTTGATAAAGAAATTAGGAAAACTAACATCAAAATTAAGAAATTGTGTGCAGAATACGCAAAGTGCGATGTACTGGATGTAAGGAAACTACATCGAAACCTGCACACCAAACACGGAATGCACCTTAATTACGACGGAAAAAGTGTTATGTGCGATCACATCAGTGAAATAATTAAAGAAAGACTATTACGAAATAGATCTGTGTATCAGCTTCCTGAAAGACTTACAGGCAAAAATGAGGAAAGCAAATTCGACAAGAACGAAGAAAGCAGGAAAGAGGAGATATCAGAAGATCCACAAAGGACTGCAGCAGCTACATCTGTAAGTGTTAATTTAAGATCAAGGTGGAATATACCCAAGGAGGAGGATTTTTTCTATACCCCTCTGAGAAAAGAAAAAAATTAGCATCACCAAACAAGTTAAAGATACACCATAAAACTTGCAAAGGACTCCATCAGCAAATTGTAGTAAATAAGGTAAAGTCTGAACCTCCTCACCAATGTCTAAAAAAAAAATTAAACAAAAAAATTCTTGATCTAAAAGTATACATCCATAATGTACAAGGGCTCAAAACCAAACTTAATGAATTAGAAATTTTGTTATCAAGTGCAAGTGAACTGTCAGATACACAGATATTATGTATTAATGAACATATCATGAGGTCTTTTGAAATAGAAAGTGTTGTGATACCACTTCTCAAGAACATCTTACAAAGGTGGAGGTAGTTGCATATTTGTAAAAGACAACACAACTCCTACACCTCTTGATATTTGCAATTCGTATAGTATTGAAAAAGATATAGAACTGTCAGGTGTAGAGCTTACAGGTCTAAATGTTTATATAATAGCACTTTACAGGTCACCCTCTGGTAACAGGGACTTTCTACAAAAATCTAGCACCAGTAATAGAAAATTTAAGTAAAAGAAAATCATATAGTGTTCTAATATGTGGTGACTATAATATAGATTTTCTCTCAGAAAACTCTAGCCATCTAAGCATCAAAAATTTTAAGAACAGCTACAACTTGGACCTAATGGTCAACACTCCAACCAGGATAACAAATCACAGTACCACTTGTCTGGATCAAGTAGCAAGCAATATAAATTTTACTGTATCGTCCGTCAAACTAGGATTTTCAGACCACAATGCATTAATTATGCAGGTCTGGTTGCAAAATAACAGTCACGAACACAATAAAATCATTGTACAGAGGAGAAACTTCAATAAAACCCACATGCATACTTTCCTCTTTGATATACAAAATGAAAACTGGCAAAATGTATATGAGGCTCAAACAGTAGACAGCAAATATGAAGCATTCTTGGATATTTTCTGTTATTATTTTAATTGCCACTTTCCCTTACAAACAAAATGTATCAACAAAGATAGAAAACTCTCCAGTTGGATCACCCCAGGAACCATTAGATCATCACAAAGAACAAGAGAACTTTTTTACATTAGCAAATCCAAACTAGGCAGTAGTGAAGCATTTAAGTCATACTTTACTCTATATAAAAAGATATTAAGGAACATAGTAAACACAGCCAAAAAGCTACAGAATGATAACTACCTCAAATTGTCATCAAATACGAGCAAAAGCATGTGGCAACTTATTAATATGAATACTAATAGAGGGAAAACTACAAAGTGATATTACCTTAAAAATAAATGGAAAATTAGTCTCCAGTGGGAAAGAAACAGCAGAGGAATTCAATAACTACTTTACAGAAACAGTAGAAAACCTGGCTAACCATCTTAAAAATAGTTGTCCCTTACAGCTAGAACCAAATTTATGCTCCGAGACTATTTTTAAGGCCTACATCTGAAACTGAAAAGACACTTCATAGCAAAAAATAAAAAAATAATAAAAAATAAAATCATCTGCTGGACAAGATCAAATTCCATGCTTCCTCCTTCATAATTGCAGTAACTTTATCAGTAAACCCCTAGCCCACATAATATACTTCTCATTCCTGAATGGTGCATTTCCTGGTGTGCTCAAAATTGCAAAAATTATACCTGTCCACAAAAAAGGAAGCAAAGGGGATTCAAGTAATTACCGACCCATTGCACTGCTTTCAACTTTCAGTAAAGTATTTGACTATATAATGGCCACCAGAATCATGTCCTTTCTAGACAAAGAAAATATCCTGTCACCTGGTCAGTTCGGCTTCCAAAGTAAGAAAACTACAACTGATGCAATACAAGAATTTCTAGATCATGCACTGGAGCTTGTGGACAAAAAACTCCCAGCCATAGGTATCTTCCTAGATCTAACAAAGGCCTTCGACCTGGTTAATCATAGTATACTTTTGCAAAAGATGCATTCCTATGGAATAAGAGGAAATGCCTAAGGCTGGTTTGAAAGCTATCTGGAAGATCGACACTGCCCAAAACAGAAATCATTTACTACCAACTATATCACTGGAAAAAAATAATGTTAAACTTGAAAATGAAATAAAATTTTTGGGGGTCACTATTACTGATACGCTCACACGGAAAAGGCACATTGACATTACCAGCACAAAACTTAGTAAAGTATGCTTCATGATTAGATCAATAAGGAACGTCACGAACACAAGTACCCTAACCACAATGTACCATGTACTCTTTCACTCTGTACTTAACTACGGGATCATGTTCTGGGGCCAAAATTCTGAATCAATTAAGATATTCAAACTGCAAAAGAAGATAGTTAGAACAATTATGTTCAAAAAACAAAGAGACACTTGTAAACCATTATTTAAGAAACCAAATATTTTGTCCCTCCCATGCCAATACATACTAGAATTATTATTATTCTTCTTCACAAAAAATCAACAAAATTAGCAAAAATATGGATTACCACGATTATGACAAGATCAAAAACCTCGCTAAGAATACTTCCCCACTCAACAAAACTGTACAGTGATGTGTCAAGCGCATGGGAATAAAATTATATAACCATCTTCCCCTTTTATACAAGAAATCCAAGAAATAAATAAATTCAAACAGACGGTGAAATCTCTTAATAAAAGCCTGCTTTAAACCAGCCAGGAATATTTGGAGTCAAAATTGTCTTACTGCATGATAATGTATCAAAGCTGAATGTTAGTAAGTCAATTTTGTCACATGTAACAATTCTCTGTAAAGCTGTAACTTTAAGTAACATAATTTTTAGGTAATGTAAAATAATCATTCTTCTGTGTTCTTGTTTACTGTTTAGACTGCTGTAAACTGTATATTTGTATTGACTTATCCCATATCAGTTGTACAAGCCATTGTACTGATTTGATCTACGGGACAAATAAATAATAATAATAAAACCATAAAGAAAGTACTGCAGAAATGTTTACTTTGTTTTGAGTTGTTCTGGTATTCAGTCCAGAGACTGCTTTGCTGCAGCTCTCCATACTACTCTATCCTGTGCAAGCCTCTTCATCTGAGTAACTATTACAATCAACATCCTTCTGACTCTGCTTACTGTATTCATTTGTTCATCCCCCTCTGTGATATTCACCATCAACACCTCCCTCCACTTGATGCCTCTGAACATGTCCTACCAACATGTCTTTAGTATCAGTGACTAAAACACATATTTTATTACTTCTGTTGTGAAATACCAGGTACCTTTCATTCCTCAAGTACATTGTTTAAATGAAACAGTTACCAACTTTACGATGTAAAATGCGAACA